>NC_134691.1:227740205-228080521 GCF_050947455.1 Rhinoderma darwinii
CTATTGAGCGCCACACCTGAGGGGTTAAATACGATCGGAGACCACTGCTAGTGGTTTTCGATCGTTGCCCTGAAGCCCGAGGCTGTTACTAACAGCCCGGTCTTCAGGAGATCCCCGCGAAAACCACTCCGATGCGGCCCCCTCCCAGCTGCCCGGTTTTCAGCAGCACCGCGCACGATGTGGGGAAAGTTCTTCTGAAGTGCCAACGTGAAAAGCCGACACTTCAGAAGAACTACCCTGAAAGGCCGACGTAAAAACACTATACGCTGGTCGTTAAGGGGTTAATAATTGAATACAACTATTGTAATAATAATAAAAAAAACTTATAGTAATTATATTTATAAAAACAGTCTAAAAGTGTTTTTAAAATTGTATTTAATTTTTTATATATATATATTTGTTCATAGAAATAGACGTTGTTTAGTTGGTGGTTAGCGGTCTTCTGAGGAGCAGGTTTTATAGGGTGCATATCCCCGGTCTCTTGGGATAAAATGTGGTGGGAATATTCAGATGTGATATGGAGGTCTTTGAGGATTTTGATGTTAGGAATGTGATGTTTTTACTGTGGCACAATGATGATTTCATTTTCTCCTCTTGATCTTAATGTTTTTAACCTTTTTGACTATGATGTTTTTGTTTTTTTTGATCACGGGTTTTTTGGTCTTAAATTTTTGATATTTAAGTTCTTTCATCTTGGCCACATAGGTTTTCATTGCTTTCTCCTCTTTCTCCTTTTCAGCTTTTATAGATGTCATATCTTTTCTTCCCTCCGCATCGGCACTTTTGCTTCTACTCGCCTCTTTTGCCAGCTCATTCTCAACCCTGTATTCAGATGCTGCCATCATTCGACTCAGTACAGGGTAACAACTTTGATCTTTTTCATCGCCCCCTTCTTCAATGCCAATCTTCTTTTTTATCACCTGTTGTTTCTTAAGGTCTATTAAAATATAAAATAAATAAAGATCAATAATTAGGAATTTAAAAATATAATGGAGACATAGATGTGGGGAGTAGTTGAGTAGTTAAATCTGTATGTACATTCTCTGTTGTGAGCCTCTGTCGCAGATCTGGTCCAAAATGCTGTGATAAATAATGCAGCATGCTGTACTAGTGTTACGGTAAAACAATGGTCACAATGATGGAAACTTGACAGAAACCATTAAAATCAATGGGTTTTTCGTCGGGCACTGTAAGTGTTGGCCTACGGACCAATCACTTGTGTGTTTATTCATTGTTCTGCTCCTATGATGGAGTAGAACAATGGAAGTACTAACGCATATGTGAATGAAGCCTTAGGCTGGGTTCACACAACCTATTTTCAGGCGTAAACGAGGCGTATTATGCCTCGTTTTACGCATGAAAATAGGGCTACAATACGTCTGCAAACATCTGCCCATTCATTTGAATGGGTTTGCCGACGTACTGTGCAGACAACCTGTAATTTACGCGTCGTCGTTTGACAGCTGTCAAACGACGACGCGTAAATTGACTGCCTCGGCAAAGAAGTGCAGGGCACTTCTTTGCAACGTAATTTGAGCCGTTCTTCATTGAAGTCAATGAAGAACAGCTCAAGATTATAGGCGTCAAAGATGCCTCGTATATTACGAGGAGCAGCATTTACGGCTGAAACGAGGCAGCTGTTTTCTTCTGAAAATAGTCTGTCATTTCAGCCGTAAATGTCAGCTAGCGTGTGCACATACCCTAACTTTGCCTTACCCAGTTAAACAGTTATTCTTACCTGGTCTATGCAGCATCTTTGAAAACTCTTCGGTCAGTAAATCCGACCTGAATATCCTCTTGCCCTCTAGAAGCTCCTTCTGTACTTTTAGATATTCAGGTTTTAGTTTATAACTAGAAGTAAAAAGTTATGAAAGTTCTCAATAGAACAATTCCACTAAATCCATTCCGATGATAACCCCCCCCCCCCAGCTTTACTTTGGATCCATGGCATGTTGCATGTGTGATTGTAAATTGCATGGGGTTAGACTGAATTCTTTCTTTATTTCTTCACTTTTGTCCCCTCTGTACATGGAACAAGTTCAGATAAGCACCTTCCAGCTGTCCTGTCTATTCATCATGGAGCTGCAGACAACCACATTGGCCTTGTTTCCAATACATAGATGGGATGTCTCTACCTGATACCATTACATTCTGTCATACTAGACAGGTAACCATCTAACTTTAAGCTAAAGCTTGGGGGATGGGGAGCAGTGTTTATAAATGTCCCTATAAATGTCTCATGAAGGGATAATTGAGTAAACTTACTAAACACAGAAGAAGAGCCATAGTCCGAGCAGCAGGGCGATGAGGAGAAAAAATATTCCGGCCACAATTACTCTGCTCAATATCGGCCTCCCTGGAATCACTGGGGAAAAAGAAATGAAGTGAGAAAATACAAAGATTATTCATTTTACAAATATTTTACACATCAGACATTTAGGAAACATAAAATGTGTGAGCTAATTATTATTTATTCTAAATATAAGACAAGGGGTAAATTTGTATATGATATATATAATTAAAGTGTACCTCCACTTTCAGTGAAAAGCGGTTATAGTGCAGGAGGGGGCATTATAGTCTATATTCTACATCACTTGTATTTGCTATCTTGCTTCTAGCAGCAGCCCGGACTATGTAAAGTCCATTCTGCCGGCTGTTCTTAACCCTTCAGTGGGAGACAGAGCGACCTGCTCGTCACCATGGCTCCCGTATCCAGAACAGCCGCCAGCGCTATAGAATCTAATAGCGCTAACAGTGGAGGTACACTTTAACCGCTTCCCGCATTTTCACGTATATGCACGTCGGGGAATGCGGTCTGTTCGCGCATTCCCACGTGCATGTACGTGATGGAGATCATGCGGGCACAGAAGCTGTGCCCGCACGATCACCGTGGGAGCCCGGCTGTGACTGACAGCCAGGCTCCTGCTGCAATGGCCGAGATTGAAGAAACCTACGATCTCAACCGTTTAACCCATTAAATACCGCCGTCAATAACGACCGCGGCATTTAAATCTGTTGACAGAGGGAGGGAGCTCCCTCTGTCACCCATCGGCGGCCCACGAGTGCGATCGCCAGCCACCAATGAGTTGCCATGGCAGCTGGGGGGTCTACCAAAGACCCCCAGACCTGCCCTGGCTGTATGCCTATTAGGCCGTTCCAGAGGCACGTCATAATAGATTACCTGTCAGTTTTAGGGTATGTTCACACACAGTGAGCAAAAACATCTGAAAATACGGAGCTGTTTTCAGGCGAAAACAGCTCCTTATTTTCACATGTTTGTTTAACAACTCGCGTTTTTCGCAGCGTTTTTTTACGGACGTTTTTTGGAGCTGTTTTTAAATGGAGTCAATGAAAAACGCCTCCAAAAACGTCCCAAGAAGTGTCCTGCACTTCTTTTGACGAGCCGTCATTTTACGCGCCATATTTTCACAGTGACGCGTAAAATAAAGGCTCGTGGGAACCGAACATCGTAATTTCCATTGAAAGCAATGGGCAGATGTTTGCAGGCATAATGGAGCCGATTTTTCAGGCGTAATTTGAGGTGTAAAACGCCCGAATTACATCTGAAACCACTGCATGTGAACATACCCTGACACTGACAGGCAATAATGCTTTGGTATATTAAGTATACCAAAGCATTATATCTGCAATCAGAAGATTACATGGTGAAGTCCCCTAGTGGGACTTCAAAAAACGAATTAAAAACAGTCAAATAAAGTTTTTGAAAATATAAAAAAAAAACGTGAAGAGTAAAAATAAAATAAAACCATTTATTTCTATAAAAATTATTTTTTTTCAAAAAGGTGTAAAGAAACATGAAAAGTACACATATATGGTATCGCTGCGATCGCAACGACACAAAGAATAAAGTTAACACATTAATTCAACTGTATAGTGAACGCCGTACAAAAGAAAGCAAAAAACAACGGCAAAAATACTTTTTTTCTCAATTCCCCCACCAAAAAATATAATAAAAGTTAACCAAAAAGTCCCATTGACCTTAAAATATTAACGATGAAATCTATACCTCGTCCCGTAAAAAAACAAGCCGTCATACGCCTATGCTGACAGAAAAATAAAAAATGTATAACTCTTGGAATGTGAAGATGAGAAAAATAGAAAAAATGCTTGAGGTTAAAATATATATATAAGGGGTTAAATCTATATTGTAAAAAGTAAAGCGAATGCAGAGATTCCACTACCTGAATTCCAGCAGCGATCTACAGTTTTGCGGATCCAATCAGCAAATCCAGTATCTGCAAGAGTAAAAAGAGATTTATAAAACATGAAACACATGGAAGTCAGACTATAAGGCCTTGTTCACACAACGTACAAACGTCTCAAAAGCACTAGCATTTTTGCAAAGCGCTTCTTAAAATACAGGCGTTTTTGTTGCGTTTTTCATGCGTTTTCGGCGCTTTTTTTGGCACGGAATTAGGACTCCCATTGACTATGGGAATTAGGCATGTTTTTGGTGTGTTTTCGGCACATTTTACATGCCAAGAATTGACCTGACGCTTCAAAAAAAAAATAAAGTAAAATGCGTTGTATGCACTACAATGCGCTTTCCCATTGATGTCAATGGGAAGCTTAAAGCATGCGTTTTTTACGCATTCTTCGGCGCATTAAAACGCGTCAAATACATTCCGTGTGAACAAGGACTAAATTGCATCTGAAATTTACAGGGACAATTGCCTGTGACCAGTGGCCAGAGGGTCAATCTGCTCATTATTAAGGGACAATGGGTAAACCAAATTGACATGTTGGAGATTTAATTATGATAAATCAGAATAAATAATCTGAACTGTAAATCCCCCCATTCTATACTATGTGCTGGTAAAATAGGTGGATATATTTAGTAGGAGAATATATTGTCATTCTCTTATTCACCAGCAGGTGGAGCTGTGTTATTAGAAGCATGTTATCTGCTTATTAACTCCATTTCTACACGGCATCCATTTTTAATAAACTGTTACAGATATGTGTACAGAACTTCAATTGGATTTTCTCTCTATATATAATATACATGATCAGAGACTTAGATATAAGTGTAATTATACATATTATTGGATAATACTCAGTAGACATTTACCTTCTTTGATGTCAGGCGGTCTCCTTGTCACAGGAAGTTCCTCTGAATATTTGGATCCTGTAAATGCAAGAAATAGTTTATAATGAAAACCCCAGAACATTTATTGTCTAGAAGTGAGATCAGGTACAGCATTGACCTGTGTGGATAGAAGACATTATGAAAGAAATTGCTGAATTGTAACCTAATAAAGAATACAAAATAACACTTCAATAAATGAAATATATTAACAAGACATTAGTATAAGTGAAATCTTCTTTACCGTTTCCTGGCTTTAATGGCATCCCATGTCCATGGACAATAAGAGAAAATAAAACGAAAGTAATCGCTGTGATTCTCATTCTAAATGTCGCTTTCTCCAAACCAAGAGAGAAGTGGTTGACATTTGTTGCTGCTACAGCCATTCCATACAGGTGGTATTGTGACATCATCGGTTGTCCAGGCACCACGATGACCATTGATGATGTCATAATTATGTTTAGAGGAGCAAATACAGTTTATATACATTTATATTATGTTTGCCACATCAATTTCCCCAATATATTCCAATGTAGCCACAAATAAACCGCTTATTTAATGTCACTGTACCCAGTGGCGTAACTACCGCCGTAGCGGCTGCTACGGGGCCCGCGGCATGAGGGGCCCCATGTCGCCCGCCGGCACGGGCCCCACCATGGCCGGAGGCTCCGCTAGCAGCCGCTATGGCTGCTACAGCGCGACACCACTGAACACTATGGCAGAGCAGGGAGGTATCTCCCCGTTCTGCCATTAAACAAAAGACATGTATCCCCTATGCACAGGACTTCCGGGGTCTGTGTCGGCAGCTCCGTAGAAATGAATGGAGCGCCGGTCGCGCTTGTGCGCATGCGTGACCAGCGCTCCTTTCATTTTTATTGAGCTGCGCAGACTCCGGAAGTCAGAGGTTAGTCATGGAGAACTTTGGGGGACTTTCGGTCCCCCGTTCTCCCTATAGCTGCCAGCGATCGCACATGTAGCCCCTATCCTGTGGATAGGGGAAGCATGGCGCTACCTACAGGGGGGGACTCTGCATGGCGTTACCTACAGGGGGAGGACTCTGCATGGCATTACCTACAGGGGGAGGACACTGCATGGCGTTACCTACAGGGGGGGGACTCTGCATGGCGTTACCTACAGGGGGGGGACTCTGCATGGCGTTACCTACAGGGGGGGGACTCTGCATGGCGTTACCTACAGGGGGGTGACTCTGCATGGCGTTACCTGCAGGGGGGGGGACTCTGCATGGCGTTACCTGCAGGGGGGGGGGACTCTGCATGGCTTTACCTACAGGGGGGGGACTCTGCATGGCTTTACCTACAGGGGGGGACTCTGCATGGCGTTACCTACAGGGGGGGGACTCTGCATGGCGTTACCTACAGGGGGGGGACTCTGCATGGCGTTACCTACAGGGGGGGGACTCTGCATGGCGTTACCTACAGGGGGGGGACTCTGCATGGCGTTACCTACAGGGGGGGACTCTGCTTGGCGTTACCTACAGGGGGGGGGGACTCTGCATGGCGTTACCTACAAGGGGAGGACTCTGCATGGCGTTACCTACAGGGGGGGGGACTCTGCATGGTGTTACCTACAGGGGGGGGGGGACTCTGCATGGCGTTACCTACAGGGGGGGGGACTCTGCATGGCGTTGCCTACAGGGGGGGACTCTGCATGGCGATACCTACAGGGGGGACTCGGCATGGCGTTACCTACAGGGGGGACTCGGCATGGCGTTACCTACAGGGGGGACTCTGCATGGCGTTACCTACAGGGGGGGGACTCTGCATGGCGTTACCTACAGGGGGGGGACTCTGCATGGCGTTACCTGCAGGGGGGGGACTCTGCATGGCGTTACCTACAGGGGGGGGGACTCTGTATGGCGTTACCTACAGGGGGGGGACTCTGTATGGCGTTACCTACAGGGGGGGGGACTCTGTATGGCGTTACCTACAGGAGGGGGGACTCTGTATGGCGTTACCTACAGGGGGGGGGACTCTGCATGGCTTTACCTACAGGGGGGACTCTGTATGGCGTTACCTACAGGGGGGGACTCTGTATGGCGTTACTTACAGGGGGGGACTCTGCATGGCGTTACCTACAGGGGGGGACTTTGCATGGCGTTGCCTACAGGGGGGGACGACTCTGTATGGCGTTACCTACAGGGGGGCTGTATGGCGTTATCTACAGGGGGGGCTATATGGCGTTATCTACAGGGGGGGCTATATGGCGTTATCTACAGGGGGGCTGTAAAAAAGGCACTATCTGCAAGGGGGGGGGGGTTGTGTGACACCCAGGGGAGGGGGGGCCCCAGTCAAAAGATTGCTATGGGGCCCAGTCTTTCCTAGTTATGCCCCTGACTGTACCCCTAAAGTACTATTCTTATTACAGTAACTTGCCAGGGAGGTGATAAGTCAAAGTTATAGGGGTAATTTATAAACTTTTCTATGCCAGTTTTCTGAAGTAGAAAAGGCACAAAAGTCGCAATTTGTGGGACTTACTACGCCTTTTGTGTTGTTTCCGCTGCACACCACAGATTTTTATATAAGTAGGTGTTATGTTTAGTAATGAATTATTATTGAAAATTACAACAATGCGACAACAACAATATATGTTTTTTTTACTGGTTAACAAAAATGGAGAACAAGTCTACATATATGAGAACGCACATACAAATAACTGACATTACTTTATTTAACTAGTTACAGTGCTATCTAGGGACACTGGACAGACATAACAGTCAATACATTACAATCCCCCCCTCTTAGATAACATAATTATGTAATTAACTGGGGCGATGAATAACGCGTTTTGGACGGTCTGATGAATGTGAAGGAATAGTCTCATTTGAAGTGTCCTTTACATGTGGTCCATTATCCTGAGGTACATCTGATGGTGGAGAAGATTGTTCCTCTTCTTGGATAAGAGGAGGGTCAGTGGGATGTAAGGTATCACTATGAACTGTTGGTACCTTAGTGTCAGGATTACTTTCAATAGCAGGTGATATACAATCCTCTACTCTGCTTCTTAGTTGGTCTATATGCCTCCTTAGAAGATGACCATCAGTAGTTCTGACTTTGTAAGACACGGATCCTGCAGTTTCCACTACAGTTGCTGGTATCCATCTTGGTCCCATTGCACAGTTTCTATGATACACACTATCACCCTCCTGAGAATGCCTTGTGGATGAGGAGTTATATTTTTTAGACAGTCTGACTCCGTTTATTGTGCAGTTCAGATGTGAGATCAGGATGAAGTCTTTCTGTCAAAAAAACCTGACAGTGTTACACATCAATACACTCTTTATATAAATAGATTTCTATCTATCTATCTATCTATCTATCTATCTATCTATCTATCTATCTATCTATCTATCTATCTATGTGTTTGTTTGTTTTTTACCATCAATATTTTTATTGAAAAATTTTCAAAATGACAAATATAATACACAATAACCACAAAAACGCAGTATAGCACATAATATACTTAGTACATAGAACTAGCATAGTGTCGTAAATTGGCAACTCAGAATCATTCTAAGCAGCCCCACATTTATACATAGTACTAACCATGCAGAGAGAGAAAATACAGTAAAACATGTTGCATGTGGTCAACACACACAGAAAGGCCCTGAAAATAGGGTAAAAACATATATACTAAAAACAAAAAATAGAGAGTTTCAGGTTTAAATATGTCGGTTTCAAAACAAAACATGCATTACGGGGATATACAATTTTGAGGAAAAAGATGCCAATTCTTCCAGGTCTCTACATACTGCGGGTATCTGTGATCTTTATATGCCATCATTTTTTCGTAAGCACATGTAGTATTTAGCATGTCATATATTTCCCCAACAGAGGGAAGGTTCACACTCTAATACCTAGTTATCCCTAATTTAGTAGCCAAGAGGATATGTGCCACAAGTACCCTATTTTCTATAGGTATCTCATTTATTCCGAGAAAAAGAAGTGCTAAAGATGGTGACCCTATTGCACAACCCGGAAAGCAGTTGAAAAATCGATGACCATAGAGGAGCGAGACAAGGGCAAGACCATAGTATATGTATGAGAGTGCCTCTGTGCCCACAACCCCTCCAGCAAAGATCAGAAGTACCCGGGTACATACGGCTCAATTTATCGGGTGTATAATACCATCTGAGGGCTGTTTTGATAGCGGCTTCATAATGAGATACACATTTAAAAGTAGAAACAAGGAATTTCAAGGAGTATGTCCATTGGGATACAGCGAAGGTCTGGCCTAGGTCCCTCTCCCAAGCAAGGAGGGGGGAGGTTTTAACAAACGAGGATTTAGAGCCAAAACAGAATAAAGGGGTTTAAGGCGGACTGGGGTATCTGATGGGGCTGACCATAATTGGAATACATCCGCATTGGCTGAAAGTACGCTCAAATCCATAGTGGGTAAGAAATGTCTAATTCATAAGTATTTATAAAAATCTCTATGTGCAATACCATATTTATGGGTCAGTTCCGAATACGGGGCTAACTTCCCGCCATCCAATAGATCCGTTAAGTATACTTTGCCTCTCTCTTTCCAAGAGTCCAGTTTCATGTCTAGAAGAGCAATGTGAAATATCTCAATAGGCGTTACATGCTGTAAGGAAATTTGGGAAGATTCGCTACTAGAGTGAAATTTTTTCCAGTAAAACAGAGAAGTAGACAAAAAATAGGGAAGACGGGCTGGTAAAGCTATTGTAGTCAGAGCCGCTATCAATAAAGCCCTCAAATTTTGACCCGGAGCAAATTTTGACATGTCCATGCCCACTAAATTATGTGGGTAAAACGATTCGACAATTTCGGCGTCAAATTAGAGAACACGTAGGAGACGTGACAAATATGAGAGACACCCCTATATCCAAGCATGTACATGCTAAACACCATGGTAGAGCAGAATGCTTGAGATTTCAGGCGATTGAACTGGTGCGACCTCCAAAACATGGAGGAGACTGGGACAATCTAATTCTTAGGAAGGAGGCACAGTGGATTTACAGACTGGCATGTACACAGCCAGAGGGTTTAAATGAGCAGACAAATTATACCTGCTTTATCTGAGAGTCCCATCAGAAGCAGAAAAGCAATCTTTACTTCCATCAGTTGATAATCATCTTAGCCTATTCTTAGATGTTTTGTTATATCTGTTCGTTTATTCATGTATAATTATATTCAAAATACCGCTCATGTACTAAAATACTATGCCTGTTCATCTACACTAATGTGTGAACAGAGTGTCTATTAGACGTATGGCTGCCAGGTTGCTGTTTTGAGTTGGACAGTAACCTTGATTCCCATGCAAGCATCGTTAGCTCCGTCCCCTAGATGGGAGGGCTCTGGGCATTAATGAGATGCACTCCTCGGCCTCTCTCTGCGCTTGCGCGTTCCACGCGATTTTTGGTGCTGGACTTCCGGGTATGTCAGCTGACGTGCCGGGAGTCACATGACCACACGTCACGGGTGACGTGGACGACAGTGATTGGTCGTTTTCGAGGCTTTGCCTCTGCTCATGGGGAGGAGTATTAATTATATTTAGGGTATGTTCACACGGCCTATTTACGGACGTAATTCGGGCGTTTTTGCCCCGAATTACGTCTGAAAATAGCGCCTCAATAGCGCTGACAAACATCTGCCCATTGAAAGCAATGGGCAGACGTTTGTCTGTTCACACGAGGCGTATATTTACGCGCCGCTGTCAAATGACGGCGCGCAAATAGACGCCCGCGTCAAAGAAGTGACCTGTCACTTCTTTGGCCGTAATTGGAGCCGCTATTCATTGACTCCAATGAATAGCAGCGCTAATTACGGCCGTAATTGACGCGGCGTTCAAGCGCCTGCACATGCCGTTACGGCTGAAATTACGGGGATGTTTTCAGGCTGAAACATCCCCGTAATTTCAGCCGTTACGGACCCCCGCCGTGTGAACATACCCTAACTCTGAGTCCTTAGTGAAGCGTGCCGCTGACATCCATGCGAGCACGCTTCCGTGTGTCTAACAGAATATCTGTTACAGTTCTAGATCACTGGCGCTTTAGCTAGACTTTGACAAATATAGACCCCTGATGAATTAGTATACAGAAATGCGTAGGGTCAGTGGAGAAGGGATTATAGCGTAGGTGACAGGGGTATCGTTGGGTAACCCCAGCACTGGGGGATTTAGGAGAGGTAACAGCAGGCTCCGATGTTTTGTAGGTTCCCATCCACTGATACACCAATGTTAAACGCTGATCCAATCTACATCTTTCAAGTACAATCAGAGTAGGGTTCACAAATGAACTGGAGATTGTAATTTACAATTTAATAAGATTTTAAACAAACACGGTGGGGCTTTTTTCACAGTGGTGACTGTACCCCTGTTTTTAGAGAGTTATCTAATAAAAATCTAATATTTTACTCATTAATTACTTCAGTGAATTCTAATCTTCTGATATTTTGTGGGAGCACAATTTCAATATCACAGAAAACAGTGAATGCTACATGGGTTCTTAGCCTCAACCCAGGAGGTTTGCACGCACTACTGTAGCTGTGCTGCTTTATTATTTTTTCCACTATGTATATATGTGTATATATATATATATATATATATATATATATATATTCATATATATATATACAAACTAGCTGATATATGTATATATATATACAAACTAACTGATATATGTATATATATATACAAACTAGCTGATATATGTATATATATATACAAACTAACTGATATATGTATATATATATATATCTATCTCTACACTACCGCTAACAAAAAAGCAACGCTATTGATAGATAGATATATATACATATATATATATATATATATATATATATATATATATATATATATATATGCTCCTAATCAACGCCAGATTAACTTTTTGGGCAGGTTTATCCGGAAAATTAAGAAGGAGCAACAGGGCCATCTAGTGGTCTGCGGGGATTTTAACACTATTCATGACAGTACACTTTACACTACAGCAGCAAACAGACCATCTTCCCAAACCTTGGGGCAATTTCTGCACTCAAATGAGTTATATGATATTTGGCGCATTCATCATGATGTAGAACGAGATTATACCTTCTTTTCGCCTGTGCACGCTACTTACTCCCGGATAGACATGTTTCTGGTAAATAGATCACTGCTGCAGAACATCAAACACACTTCCATTGATATCATAAAGTGGTCGGACCACGCCGCCATCTCACTGCACCTAGAGGAGTCTTATGTGGCGCCCAATGTGTTTCTCTGGCGATGTAATCCGTATTTGTTAGCTCATACCTCCTATAAAGAGGAATTGGAATCAGCTGTGAAGGAGTATTTTCAACTGAATGTGGATTCTGTTACTAGTCCCTTTATATTGTGGAATTCTCACAAAGCCTTCATTAGGGGGGGGTTTTATTAAATTAGGGCATAGGGCTAAAGTTGAAAGGGAGAAAAAAGTTTGAGATCTCCTCCAGAGAATAAGATCTCTGGAAACGTTAAACAAAGCTTCTGTCTTACCTGCTCAATCGTCACAGCTTAGAGACCTTCGTATCCAGTTGAAAGATTGCTTGTTATATGCTTATGAAAAATCCTTGACCAAGGTTAAGGCCCAATACTAATCACAAAATAATAAAGCCGGCAAGTTGTTGGCTAGACGTTTAAAAAAGGAGTGCAAAACTAGGATTCCGTATCTTTCTCGTCGATCTTCCCAGTCAAAAATATATGACCCCCAGGACATAGCTAAGGAATTTATGGAATTCTATTCCGACCCATATAATTTAGATGATCAGAATGGTTCTCTAAGAGACCCTGAGCCTTCTAGTGCCCACTTTCTGAGTAACCTGAGCCTCCCTACTCTATCCCAACAACAACGGGAGACCCTGAGTGCTCCCATTACAAAGCTAGAAATAGAGGATGTAATTAAGGCCCTACCTATGCAGAAAGCTCCTGGTCCAGACGGACTAACAAATCTCTACTATAGAACCTTCCTGGATGTTTTGCTCCCACACTTGCATTCTACTCTAGTACATGCTTTTAATGAAGGATCATTTCCAAGGGAAATGCTTTCAGCAATGATTGTTACGCTCCCGAAACCTGGGAAATCTACTGATGCCCCGCAAAATTTTAGACTGATCTCGCTGTTAAACACGGATGTAAAAATGTATGCGAAAATTTTAGCTAATCGTATGGCACCTTTATTACCCTCATTGATAGGGGGAGATCAGGTGGGCTTTGTGAAAGGCCGACAAATAACGGAAAACTCCAGGAGGGTTCTTGACATTATGGACTTTGTACAAAGTTCGGGTAGGGCGTCGGTAATGGTGACTCTTGATGCGGAGAAGGCATTCGACCGGGTGCGATGGTCGTTTGTCTTCTCGGTGTTGGAAAAAATGGGAATACAGGATGGAATATTAAGAGCTATCAGGGCACTATACTCTACACCCTCTGCGAAGGTTTTTGTGAATGGAGTACTATCTGAGAGCTTTGATATAACGAATGGAACCAGACAGGGGTGTCCCTTGTCCCCTTTGATATTTGTATTGTCTATAGAACCATTGGCCCAAGCGCTTAGGTCACACTCAGAAATTAGAGGAGTCCGGATAGGCGATAGACAGCATTGTATTTCGCTATTTGCTGATGATATTTTGTTGACACTGGAGCAGCCGGAGACATCCTTGGAGGTAGCAATGGCGGTAATTAAGGAATTTGAATCTCTCTCCCTATACAAAATTAATGAGCATAAATCCCAAATCTTGCCTTTTAATATCCAGGCGGAAGCACTGGCTTCACTAAAATGTAAATTCCCGATGGATTGGCAGTCACAACATGTGAGGTATCTTGGTATAGAGGTTACTACCTCGGTACAGGATTTATATAAATATAATTACATCCCTTTGTTGAAAACTATAGAACAAGATATGCAATTGTATAATAAATCTGAAATCTCATGGGTGGGTCGTATAGCAGCCTTCAAAATGTTAATTCTGCCCAAAATTTTGTATATCTTCAGAACCGTCCCTATCCGTCCACCAGCTTCCTTCTTTAATAAAATACAGAAACTGTTAAACAACTTCATTTGAAAACCGGGCAAACCTAGAATTGCCTCTTCAATCCTTAACAGAGATAAAAAGTTTGGCGGTTTAAGTTTGCCTAACATTTCAGATTATTATTACGCAACTCAAGTATCGTTATTAAGGAATGGGTGGATTGGGGATGTGTCTCAACACTGGATACATATAGAGACCTTTTTAGCTCCGGGTCAAAATTTGAGGGCTTTATTGATAGCGGCTCTGACTACAATAGCTTTACCAGCCCGTCTTCCCTATTTTTTGTCTACTTCTCTGTTTTACTGGAAAAAATTTCACTCTGGTAGCGAATCTTCCCAAATTTCCTTACAGCATGTAACGCCTATTGAGATATTTCACATTGCTCTTCTAGACATGAAACTGGACTCTTGGAAAGAGAGAGGCAAAGTATACTTAACGGATCTATTGGATGGCGGGAAGTTAGCCCCGTATTCGGAACTGACCCATAAATATGGTATTGCACATAGAGATTTTTATAAATACTTACTAATTAGACATTTCTTACCCACTATGGATTTGAGCGTACTTTCAGCCAATGCGGATGTATTCCAATTATGGTCAGCCCCATCAGATACCCCAGTCCGCCTTAAACCCCTTTATTCTGTATTTGGCTCTAAATCCTCGTTTGTTAAAACCTCCCCCCTCCTTGCTTGGGAGAGGGACCTAGGCCAGACCTTCGCTGTATCCCAATGGACATACTCCTTGAAATTCCTTGTTTCTACTTTTAAATGTGTATCTCATTATGAAGCCGCTATCAAAACAGCCCTCAGATGGTATTATACACCCGATAAATTGAGCCGTATGTACCCGGGTACTTCTGATCTTTGCTGGAGGGGTTGTGGGCACAGAGGCACTCTCATACATATACTATGGTCTTGCCCTTGTCTCGCTCCTCTATGGTCATCGATTTTTCAACTGCTTTCCGGGTTGTGCAATAGGGTCACCATCTTTAGCACTTCTTTTTCTCGGAATAAATGAGATACCTATAGAAAATAGGGTACTTGTGGCACATATCCTCTTGGCTACTAAATTAGGGATAACTAGGTATTAGAGTGTGAACCTTCCCTCTGTTGGGGAAATATATGACATGCTAAATACTACATGTGCTTACAAAAAAATGATGGCATATAAAGATCACAGATACCCGCAGTATGTAGAGACCTGGAAGAATTGGCATCTTTTTCCTCAAAATTGTATATCCCCGTAATGCATGTTTTGTTTTGAAACCGACATATTTAAACCTGAAACTCTCTATTTTTTGTTTTTAGTATATATGTTTTTACCCTATTTTCAGGGCCTTTCTGTGTGTGTTGACCACATGCAACATGTTTTACTGTATTTTCTCTCTCCGCATGGTTAGTACTATGTATAAATGTGGGGCTGCTTAGAATGATTCTGAGTTGCCAATTTACAACACTGTGCTAGTTCTATGTACTAAGTATATTATGTGCTATACTGCGTTTTTGTAGTTATTGTGTATTATATTTGTCATTTTGAACATTTTTAACCCCTTCCCGACATTTGCCGTACATGTACGTCATGGCAAGCATTGACTTCCCGCAAAATGCCGTACATGTACGTCAAATGTTTGGCACCGGCTCAGAAGCTGAGTCGGTGCCATCATCACCGGATCTCAGCTGTATCTTACAGCTGACATCCGACTGTAACGGCGGGGACCGAAATTAGCTTCGATCCCCGCCATTAACCCCTTAAGTGCAGCGCTCAAACGCGATCGCTGCACTTAAGGTGTTTGCAGCTCATCGGAGCCCCAGCAATGAAATTGCCGGGGTTCCGGTGGCTGCAATGGCAACCGGAGGCCTAATACTGGCCTCCCGGTCTGCCTAGCACCAAAGCCGGTCAAGATCCGCCCGGCGGCGGAGCCTGATCGGCTTCCGTAGCTGCCGGCAAGATGGTGCCAGGTCAGGAGCTGATCCGGCGTCATCAGCGGTGGAAGTCAGCTGTACTGTACAGCTGACATCCACCTGTAACGGCAGGAACCGGAGCTAGCTCCGATCCCTGCCATTAATCCCTTCGATGCAGCAATCGAAAGCGATTGCTGCATCGTAGCGGTTACTAGCAGATCGCCAGCCCTGACAGGCAATCGGGACTGGCGACTGCTGTTATGGCAACAGGAGACACAATGGTCTCCTACTCTGCCATTACGGAAGCCGATTTAGGCCCCGCCGGGAGGCGAAGCCTAATCGGCTTGCTGTCAGTGAATTACTGACAGATGTAATACATTGCACTACATAGGTAGTGCAATGTATTAGAAAAAAATAAATCTGACCGTTGGACCTTCAAGTCCCCTAGTGGGACTTGAAGAAAAGTGTAAAAAAAGTATAAAAAAGTGTAAAAAAAAGTGCAAAAAATAAAAGTTTGAAAACAATAAAAGTTTCAAGTAATCAAATAAAACACAATCCCCCTTTTACTCTTATCAAGTCCTTTATTATTGAAAAATAATAATAATAAACCATATGTATTTGGTATCGCCACGACCGTAACGACCTGAGGTATCAAAATATTGTATTATTTATTGGACGCGGTGAACAGCGTAAAAAAAAACGTAAAAAACGTTACCAGAGTTTCTGTTTTTTAGTCACTTTGCCCTACAAATATTAGAATAAAAAGTGATCAAAAAGTCGCACGTATCCAAAAATGGTACCTATAAAAACTATAGCTCATCCCGCAAAAAACAAGCCCTCATACACCTCCGTCGACAAAAAAATTAAAACGTTTTGGTTCTCACAACTTGGCGACAGAAAAAAAATACATTCTTTTTACAAAAGTAATTTTATTGTGAAAAAAGTTGTAAAACATAAAAAAGTGCTATAAATTAGGTATCGCCAGAATCGTACTGACCCGCAGAATAAAGTTAACATGTAATTTATAACGCATGGTGAACGCTGTATAAACAAAACGAAAAATTCTGTGCCAGAATTTAATTTTTTTGTTTACCTGGCATCCCAAAAAATAGGATAAAAGGTGATCAAAAAGTCACATGTACCCCAAAATGGTACCAATAATAACTACAGCTCGTCCCGCAACAAACCAGCCCTCATACCGCTACGTCTATGAAAAATAAAATTAGTTATGGCTCCAATAAGTCAGGAAATAAAAAAATATGCAGTTGTGCCCGAGGGGAACATTTCTTCAGTTTGAAGAGGCGATTTATCAAGGACCTAAAATTAGGGAACTAGGAAAGGGAGGGCCCAAACATATCCGCTGGAAGCGACGGTGCCGGTATTATACCAGGACAACACTTCCCAGCAAAATTCCTCAAACTACAAAGGTGCAGAGTGTGGACCAAAAGGGGGATAAGAAATTACACCATTTATCAGTGCGACACTGGCCTGTGCGGAAAGGATTGCTTCACAGCGTAACACACATCTATGGATTATTTTATTTTTTTCATACCACCTGACTATGCCCCTTATATACTCCGCCCCGCTTACATGTACCCCCACATTATAAAACACCAGCAATACTCAAACAAATTTAGTACCAAGCAAAATCCGCTCTCCAAAAGCCAAATGGTGCTCCCTCGGCTCTGAACCCTACAGCGTGCCCAAACAGCAGTTTCCTTCAACATATATGGCATCGTCATACCCGGGCTTTTAACAATTTTTGGGGTGTGTGTCTCCAGTGTCATAAGCTTGGCATGACATATTTGCCACTGAATGGCATATCTAGGGAAAAATATAAATTTTTAATTTGCACCATCCGCAGCGCATTCATTTATGGAAAAGACCTGTGGGGTGAAAATGCTCACTACACCTCTTAATAAATGCCTTGAGGGGTGCAGTTTCCATAATGGGGTCACTTCTCAGGGGTTTCTTTTTATTATTTCACATCTGAGCCTCTGCAGTTGTGAACCAATACTTTGTAAATCGCCAAATTAGGCCTCCACTCCGCATGGTACTCTTCACTCCTGAGCCCTGTCATATGTCCAGGCAAAAGATTAGGGCCACATGTAGGGTGTTTCTAAAACCGGGAAACACTGCATAATAATTAGAAGGCTGTCTTGTTATGGTGGCACAAGCCGGGCACCACATATTGGCATATCTATGGAAGAAAATCCCATTTTCACTCTGCAACATCGAGTGAACACTAATTTCTACAAAACACCTGCAGGGTTAAAATGCTTACTACACCCCTTGGTAAATGCATTGAGGGGTGTCGTTTCCAAAATGGGGTCACTTCTGGGAGGTTTCCACTGTTTTGGGCCCACAGGCGCCCAGAAACCAATCGAGCAACATCTGCACTCCAAATGGCGGTCCTTTCCTTCTGAGCCCTGCCGTTTGCCCAAACAGCAGTTTATCACCACATATGGGGTATTGCCGTACTCGGGAGAAATTGCTTTACAAATTTTGGATTCTTTTTTTCCTTTATTTGTTGAGAAAATGAAAAAATTTGCGCTAAAGCTACGTCTTATTGAAGAAAAAGGACTGTTTTTATTTTCACTGCCTAATTCTAATAAATTCTATGAAACATCTGTGGGGTCAAAATGCTTACTACACCAATAGATGAATTCCTCAAGAGGTGTAGTTTCCTAAATGGAGTCCCTTTTTGGGCGTTTTCATTGTTTTGTCCCCTCAGGGGCTTTGCAAATGTGACCTGGCCTCCGCAAACCATTCCTGCTAAATGTGATCTCAAAAAGCCAAATAGTGCTCTTTCCCTTCTAAGCCCTGCCGTGTGTCCAAACAGCCGTTTATTACCACATGTGGGGTATTGTTTTACTCGGGAGAAATTGCTTTACAAATTTTGTGGTGCTTTTTCTCCTTCAGTCCTTCTGGAAATGAGAAAAAATTAGCTAAACCTAGATTTTTTTTGAAAAAATGTAGATTATTATTTTCAGGGCCTACTTCCAATATTTTCTGCAAACAAACTGTGGGGTCAAATCGCTCACTATACCCCTAGATAATTTCCTCAATGTGTGTAGTCTCCAAAATGGGTTCACTTGTGGGGGGTTTCCACTGTTTTGTCCCCTCAGGGGCTTCGTAAATGTGAAATGGCCTCCGCAAACCATTCCTGCTAAATGTGGACTCCAAAAGCCAAATGGCGCTCTTTCCCTTCTAAGCCTTGCCGTGTGTCCAAACAGCCGTTTATTACCACATGTGGGGAATTGTTTTACTCGGGAGAAATTGCTTTACAAATTTTACGGTGCTTTTTCTCCTTCAGTCCTTGTGGAAATGAGAATAAATTAGCTAAACCTACATTTTCTTTGAAAAAATTTAGATTATCATTTTCACAGCCTACTTCCAATAATTTATGCAAAAAACCTGTGGGGTCAAAATGCTCACTATACCCCTAGATAATTTCCTCAATGGGTGTAGTTTCCAAAATGGGGTCACTTGTGGGGGGTTTCCACTGTTTTGTCCCCTCAGGGGCTTTGTAAATGTGACATGGCCTCTCAAAGCATTCCTGCTAAATTTGAGCTCCAAAAGCCAAACGGCGCTCTTTCCCTTCTAAGCCCTGCCGTGTGTCCAAATATCCATTTATTACCACAAGTGGGGTAGTGTTTTACTCGGGAGAAATTGCTTTACAAATTTTGTGGTGCTTTTTCTCCTTTAGTCCTTGTGGAAATGAGAAAAAAAATCGCTAAACCTACATTTTCTTTGAAGAAATGTTGATTTTAATTTTCACGGCCTACTTCCAATAATTTCTGTAAAAAACCTGTGCGGTCAAAATGCTCACTACAACCCTAGATAATTTCCTTGAGGTGTCTAGTTTCCCAGATGGGGTCACTTTTGGGGTATTTTCACTGTTTTGGCACCGCAAGAGCCCTTCAAACCTGACATGGTGCCTAAAATATATTCTAACAAAAATAAGGCCCCAAAATCCACTAGGTGTTCCTTTGCTTCTGAGGCCGGTGCTTCAGTCCAGTAGCACGCTACGGCCACATGTGGGATATTTCCTAAAACTGCAGAAACTGGGCAACCAATATTGAGTTGCATTTCTCTGGTAAAACCTTCTGTGTTATAAAAAAAATTGTATTAAACATTTATTTCTGCAAAAAAATATGAAATGTGCAAATTTCACCTCTACTTTGCTTTAATTCCTGTGAAATGTGTAAAGGGTTAAGACATTTTCTAAATGCTGTTTTGAATACTTTGAGGGGTGAAGTTTTTAAAATGGGGTGACTTTTTGGGGGTTTCTAATATATAAGGCCCTCAAAACCACTTCACAACTGAACTGGCCCCTGTAAAAATAGCCTTTTGAAATTTTCTTGAAAATGTGAGAAATCGCTGCTAAAGTTCTAAGCCTTGTGAGGTCATAGAAAAATAAAAGTATGTTAAAAAAACGATGCCAATCTAAAGTAGACATATGGGGGATGTTAATTAGCAACAATTTTGTGTGGTATAACTGCCTGCCTTACAAGCAGATACATTTAAATTGAGAAAAATGCTAATTTTTGCAATTTTTCACTATATTTTCGTGTTTTTCACAATTAAATACTGAATGTATCGACCAAATTTTACCACTATATTAAAGTCCAATGTGTCACGAGAAAACAATCTCAGAATCGCCCGGATAGGTGAAAGCATTTCGACGTTATTACCACATAAAGTGAAACATGTCAGATTTTAAAAATGAGGCTCTGTCAGGAAGGTCAAAAGTGGCTAAAGAGGGAAGGGGTTAAATAAAAATATTGATGGTAAAAAAAACCAAAAAAACAGATAGATAGATAGATAGATAGATAGATAGATAGATAGATAGATAGATAGATAGATAGATAGATAGAAATCTATTTATATAAAGAGTGTATTGATGTGTAACACTGTCAGTTTTTTTTTGACAGTAAGACTTCATCCTGATCTCACATCTGAACTGCACAATAAACGGAGTCAGACTGTCTAAAAAATATAACTCCTCATCCACAAGGCATTCTCAGGAGGGTGATAGTGTGTATCATAGAAACTGTGCAATGGGACCAAGATGGATACCAGCAACTGTAGTGGAAAGTGATCCTGACACTAAGGTACCAACAATTCATAGTGATGCCTTACATCCCACTGACCCTCCTCTTATCTAACAAGAGGAACAATCTTCTCCACCATCAGATGTACCTCAGGATAATGGACCACATGTAAAGGACACTTCAAATGAGACTATTCCTTCACATTCATCAGACCGTCCAAAACGAGTTATTCATCGCCCCAGTTATTTACATAATTATGTTATCTAAGAGGGGGGGATTGTAATGTATTGACTGTTATGTCTGTCCAGTGTCACTAGATGGCACTGTAACTCGTAGGCTTTTAAAAAAAAGAAAGTAATGTCAGTTATTTGTATGTGCGTTCTCATATATGTAGACTTGTTCTCCATTTTTGTTAACCAGTAAAAAAAACATATATTGTTGTTGTCGCATTGTTGTAATTTTCAATAATAATTCATTACTAAACATAACACCTACTTATATAAAAATCTGTGGTGTGCAGCGGAAACAACACAAAAGGCGTAGTAAGTCCCACAAATTGCGACTTTTGTGCCTTTTCTACTTCAGAAAACTGGCATAGAAAAGTTTATAAATTAGCCCTATAACTTTGACTTATCACCTCCCTGGCAAGTTACTGTAATAAGAATAGTACTTTAGGGGTACAGTCAGGGGCATAACTAGGAAAGACTGGGCCCCATAGCAATCTTTTGACTGGGGCCCCCCCTCCCCTGGGTGTCACACAACCCCCCCCTTGCAGATAGTGCCTTTTTTTACAGCCCCCCCTGTAGATAACGCCATATAGCCCCCCCTGTAGATAACGCCATACAGCCCCCTGTAGGTAACGCCATACAGAGTCGTCGTCCCCTGTAGGCAACGCCATGCAAAGTCCCCCCCTGTAGGTAACGCCATGCAGAGTCCCCCCCTGTAAGTAACGCCATACAGAGTCCCCCCCTGTAGGTAACGCCATGCAGAGTCCCCCCCTGTAAGTAACGCCATACAGAGTCCCCCCCTGTAAGTAACGCCATACAGAGTCCCCCCCAGTAGGTAACGCCATGCAAAGTCCCCCCCGGTAAGTAACGCCATACAGAGTCCCCCCCTGTAGGTAACGCCATGCAGAGTCCCCCCCCTGTAGGTAACGCCATGCAGAGTCCCCCCCCCTGTAGGTAACGCCATGCAGAGTCCCCCCCCCTGTAGGTAACGCCACACAGAGTCCTCCCCTGTAGGTAACGCCATACAGAGTCCCCCCTGTAGGTAGCGCCATGCAGAGTCCCCCCCTGTAGGTAACGCCATGCAGAGTCCCCCCCCCTGTAGGTAACGCCACACAGAGTCCTCCCCTGTAGGTAACGCCATACAGAGTCCCCCCTGTAGGTAACGCCATACAGAGTCCCCCCCAGTAGGTAACGACATGCAGAGTCCCCCCCGGTAAGTAACGCCATACAGAGTCCCCCCCTGTAGGTAACGCCATACAGAGTCCCCCCCCCTGTAGGTAACGCCATACAGAGTCCCCCCCCTGTAGGTAACGACATGCAGAGTCCCCCCCGGTAAGTAACGCCATACAGAGTCCCCCCCTGTAGGTAACGCCATACAGAGTCCCCCCCCTGTAGGTAACGCCATACAGAGTCCCCCCCCTGTAGGTAACGCCATACAGAGTCCCCCCCTGTAGGTAACGCCATACAGAGTCCCCCCCCTGTAGGTAACACCATACAGAGTCCCCCCCAGTAGGTAACGACATACAGAGTCCCCCCCCCTGTAGGTAACGCCATGCAGAGTCCCGCCCTGTAGGTAACGCCATGCAGAGTCCCCCCTGTAGGTAACGCCATGCAGAGTCCCCCCCCTGTAGGTAACGCCATGCCGAGTCCCCCCCTGTAGGTATCGCCATGCAGAGTCCCCCCCCTGTAGGTAACGCCATGCAGAGTCCCCCCCCCCCTTGTAGGTAACGCCATGCAGAGTCCCGCCCTGTAGGTAACGCCATGCAGAGTCCCCCCTGTAGGTAACGCCATGCAGAGTCCCCCCCCTGTAGGTAACGCCATGCCGAGTCCCCCCCTGTAGGTATCGCCATGCAGAGTCCCCCCCCTGTAGGTAACGCCATGCAGAGTCCCCCCCCCCCCTTGTAGGTAACGCCATGCAGAGTCCCCCCCTGTAGGTAACGCCATGCAGAGTCCCCCCCCCCTTGTAGGTAACGCCATGCAGAGTCCTCCCCTTGTAGGTAACGCCATGCAGAGTCCCCCCCCTGTAGGTAACGCCATGCAGAGTCCCCCCCCCTGTAGGTAACGCCATGCAGAGTCCCCCCCTGTAGGTAACGCCATGCAGAGTTCCCCCCCTGTAGGTAACGCCATGCAGAGTCCCCCCCTGTAGGTAACGCCATGCAGAGTCCCCCCCTGTAGGTAAAGCCATGCAGAGTTCCCCCTCCTGTAGGTAAAGCCATGCAGAGTCCCCCCTCCTGTAGGTAACGCCATGCAGAGTCCCCCCTCCTGTAGGTAACGCCATGCAGAGTCACCCCCCTGTAGGTAACGCCATGCAGAGTCCCCCCCTGTAGGTAGCGCCATGCAGAGTCCCCCCCCTGTAGGTAACGCCATGCAGAGTCCCCCCCCCCTGTAGGTAACACCATGCAGAATCCTCCCCCTGTATGTAACGCCATGCAGAGTCCTCCCCCTGTAGGTAACGCCATGCAGAGTCCTCCCCCTGTAGGTAGCGCCATGCTTCCCCTATCCACAGCATAGGGGCTACATGTGCGATCGCTGGCAGCTATAGGGAGAACGGGGACCGAAAGTCCCCCGAAGTTCTCCATGACTATCCTCTGACTTCCGGAGTCTGCGCAGCTCAATAAAAATGAAAGGAGCGCTGGTCACGCATGCGCACAAGCGCGACCGGCGCTCCATTAATTTCTACGGAGCTGCCGACCCAGACCCCGGAAGTCCTTTTTGATAGGGGATACATGTCTTTTGTTTAATGGCAGAACGGGGAGATACCTCCCTGCTCTGCCATAGTGTTCAGTGGTGTCGCGCTGTAGCAGCCATAGCGGCTGCTAGCGGAGCCTCCGGCCATGGTGGGGCCCGTGGGGCGACATGGGGCCCCTCATGCCGCGGGCCTCGTAGCAGCCGCTACGGCGGTAGTTACGCCACTGGGTACAGTGACATTAAATAAGCGGTTTATTTGTGGCTACATTGGAATATATTGGGGAAATTGATGTGGAAAACATAATATAAATGTATATAAACTGGATTTGCTCCTCTAAACATAATTATGACATCATCAATGGTCATCGTGGTGCCTGGACAACCGATGATGTCACAATACCACCTGTATGGAATGGCTGTAGCAGCAACAAATGTCAACCACTTCTCCCTTGGTTTGGAGAAAGCGACATTTACAATGAGAATCACAGCGATTACTTTCGTTTTATTTTCTCTTATTGTCCATGGACATGGGATGCCATTAAAGCCAGGAAACGGTAAAGAAGATTTCACTTATACTAATGTCTTGTTAATATATTTCATTTATTGAAGTGTTATTTTGTATTCTTTATTAGGTTACAATTCAGCAATTTCTTTCATAATGTCTTCTATCCACACAGGTCAATGCTGTACCTGATCTCACTTCTAGACAATAAATGTTCTGGGGTTTTCATTATAAACTATTTCTTTCATTTACAGGATCCAAATATTCAGAGGAACTTCCTGTGACAAGGAGACCGCCTGACATCAAAGAAGGTAAATGTCTACTGAGTATTTTCCAATGATATGTATAATTACACTTATATCTAAGTCTCTGATCATGTATATTATATATAGAGAGAAAATCCAATTGAAGTTCTGTACACATATCTGTAACAGTTTATTAAAAATGGATGCCGTGTAGAAATGGAGTTAATAAGCAGATAACATGCTTCTAATAACACAGCTCCACCTGCTGGTGAATGAGAGAATGACAATATATTCTCCTACTAAATATATCCACCTATTTTACCAGCACATAGTATAGAATGGGGGGATTTACATTTCAGATTATTTATTCTGATTTATCATAATTAAATCTCCAACATGTCAATTTGTTTTACCCATTGTCCCTTAATAATGAGCAGATTGACCCTCTGACCTCTGGTCACGGACAATTGTCCCTTTAAATTTCAGATGCAATTTAGTCCTTGTTCACACGGAATGTATTTGACGTGTTTTAATGCGCAGAAGAATGCGTAAAAAACGCATGCTTTAAGCTTCCCATTGACATCAATGGGAAAGCGCATTGTAGTGCATACAACGCATTTTTTTATTTATTTTTTTGAAGCGTCAGGTCAATTCCTGGCGTGTAAAATGTGCCGAAAACACACCAAAAACATGCCTAATTCCCATAGTCAATGGGAGTCCTAATTCCGTGCCAAAAAAAGCGCCGAAAACGCATGAAAAACGCAACAAAAACGCCTGTATTTTAAGAAGCGCTTTGCAAAAATGCTAGTGCTTTTGAGACGTTTGCACGTCGTGTGAACAAGGCCTTATAGTCTGACTTCCATGTGTTTCATGTTTTATAAATCTCTTTTTACTCTTGCAGATACTGGATTTGCTGACTGGATCCGCAAAACTGCAGATCGCTGCTGGAATTCAGGTAGTGGAATCTCTGCATTCGCTTTACTTTTTACAATATAGATTTAACCCCTTATATATATATATTTTAACCTCAAGCATTTTTTCTATTTTTCTCATCTTCACATTCCAAGAGTTATACATTTTTTATTTTTCTGTCAACATAGGCGTATGACGGCTTGTTTTTTTGCGGGACAAGGTATAGTTTTCATCGTTAATATTTTAAGGTCCATGGGACTTTTTGGTTAACTTTTATTATATTTTTTGGTGGGGGAATTGAGAAAAAAAGTATTTTTGCCGTTGTTTTTTGCTTTATTTTGTACGGCGTTCACTATACAATTGAATTAATGTGTTAACTTTATTCTTTGTGTCGTTGAGATCCCAGCGATACCATATATGTGTACTTTTCATGTTTCTTTACACTTTTATTGAAAAAAAATAATTTTTATAGAAATAAATGGTTTTATTTTTACTCTTCACGTTTTTTTTTTATATTTTCAAAAACTTTATTTGATTGTTTTTAATTCATTTTTTGAAGTCCCACTAGGGGACTTCACCATGTAATCTTCTGATTGCAGATATAATGCTTTGGTATACTTAATATACCAAAGCATTATTGCCTGTCAGTGTCAGGGTATGTTCACACGCAGTGGTTTCAGATGTAATTCGGGCGTTTTACGCCTCAAATTACGCCTGAAAAAACGGCTCCATTATGCCTGCAAACATCTGCCCATTGCTTTCAATGGGAATTACGATGTTCGGTTCCCACGAGCCTTTATTTTACGCGTCACTGTGAAAATATGGCGCGTAAAATGACGGCTCGTCAAAAGAAGTGCAGGACACTTCTTGGGACGTTTTTTGAGGCGTTTTTCATTGACTCCATTTAAAAACAGCTCCAAAAAAAGTCCGTAAAAAAACGCTGCGAAAAACGCGAGTTGTTAAACAAACGTGAAAATAAGGAACTGTTTTCGCCTGAAAACAGCTCCGTATTTTCAGATGTTTTTGCTCACTGACAGGTAATCTATTATGCCGTGCCTCTGGAACGGCCTAATAGGCATACAGCCAGGGCAGGTCTGGGGGTCTTTGGTAGACCCCGCAGCTGCCATGGCAACTCATTGGTGGCTGGCGATCGCACTCGTGTGCCGCCGATGGGTGACAGAGGGAGCTCCCTCCCTCTGTCAACAGATTTAAATGCCGCGGTCGTTATTGACGGCGGTATTTAATGGGTTAAACGGCTGAGATCGTAGGTTTCTTCAATCTCGGCCATTGCAGCAGGAGCCTGGCTGTCAGTCACAGCCGGGCTCCCACGGTGATCGTGCGGGCACAGCTTCTGTGCCCGCATGATCTCTATCACGTACATGCACGTGGGAATGCGCGAACAGACCGCATTCCCCGACGTGCATATACGTGAAAATGCGGGAAGGGGTTAAAGTGTACCTCCACTGTTAGCGCTATTAGATTCTATAGCGCTGGCGGCTGTTCTGGATATGGGAGCCATGGTGACGAGCAGGTCGCTCTGTCTCCCACTGAAGGGTTATGAACAGCCGGCAGAATGGACTTTACACAGTCCGGGCTGCTGCTAGAAGCAAGATAGCAAATACAAGTGATGTAGAATATAGACTATAATGCCCCCTCCTGCACTATAACCGCTTTTCACTGAAAGTGGAGGTACACTTTAATTATATATATCATATACAAATTTACCCCTTGTCTTATATTTAGAATAAATAATAATTAGCTCACACATTTTATGTTTCCTAAATGTCTGATGTGTAAAATATTTGTAAAATGAATAATCTTTGTTTTTTCTCACTTCATTTCTTTTTCCCCAGTGATTCCAGGGAGGCCGATATTGAGCAGAGTAATTGTGGCCGGAATATTTTTTCTCCTCATCGCCCTGCTGCTCGGACTATGGCTCTTCTTCTGTGTTTAGTAAGTTTACTCAATTATCCCTTCATGAGACATTTATATGGACATTTATAAACACTGCTCCCCATCCCCCAAGCTTTAGCTTAAAGTTAGATGGTTACCTGTCTAGTATGACAGAATGTAATGGTATCAGGTAGAGACATCCCATCTATGTATTGGAAACAAGGCCAATGTGGTTGTCTGCAGCTCCATGATGGATAGACAGGACCGCTGGAAGGTGCTTATCTGAACTTGTTCCATGTACAGAGGGGACAAAAGTGAAGAAATATAGAAAGAATTCAGTCTAACCCCATGCAATTTACAATCACACATGCAACATGCCATGGACCCAAAGTAAAGCTCAAGGATGGAGGGGGGTTATCATCGGAATGGATTTAGTGGAATTGTTCTATTGAGAACTTTCATAACTTTTTACTTCTAGTTATAAACTAAAACCTGAATATCTAAAAGTACAGAAGGAGCTTCTAGAGGGCAAGAGGATATTCAGGTCGGATTTACTGACCGAAGAATTTTCAAAGATGCTGCATAGACCAGGTAAGAATAACTGTTTAACTGGGTAAGGCAAAGTAAGGCTTCATTCACATATGCGTTAGTACTTCCATTGTTCTACTCCATCATAAGAAAAGAACAACGAATAAACACACAAGTGATTGGTCCGTAGGCCAACACTTACAGTGCCCGACGAAAAACCCATTGATTTTAATGGTTTCTGTCGAGTTTCCATCATTGTGACCATTGTTTTACCGTAACACTAGTACAGCATGCTGCATTATTTATCACAGCATTTTGGACCAGATCTGCGACAGAGGCTCACAACAGAGAATGTACATACAGATTTAACTACTCAACTACTCCCCACATCTATGTCTCCATTATATTTTTAAATTCCTAATTATTGATCTTTATTTATTTTATATTTTAATAGACCTTAAGAAACAACAGGTGATAAAAAAGAAGATTGGCATTGAAGAAGGGGGCGATGAAAAAGATCAAAGTCGTCACCCTGTACTGAGTCGAATGATGGCAGCATCTGAATACAGGGTTGAGAATGAGCTGGCAAAAGAGGCGAGTAGAAGCAAAAGTGCCGATGCGGAGGGAAGAAAAGATATGACATCTATAAAAGCTGAAAAGGAGAAAGAGGAGAAAGCAATGAATACCTATGTGGCCAAGATGAAAGAACTTAAATATCAAAAATTTAAGACCAAAAAACCCGTGATCAAAAAAAACAAAAACATCATAGTCAAAAAGGTTAAAAACATTAAGCTCAAGAGGAGAAAATGAAATCATCATTGTGCCACAGTAAAAACATCACATTACTAACATCAAAATACTCAAAGACCTCCATATCACATCTGAATATTCCCACCACATTTTATCCCAAGAGACCGGGAATATGCACCCTATAAAACCTGCTCCTCAGAAGACCGCTCAACCACCAACTAAACAACGTCTATTTCTATGAACAAATATATATATATAAAAAATTAAATACAATTTTAAAAACACTTTTAGACTGTTTTTATAAATATAATTACTATAAGTTTTTTTTATTATTATTACAATAGTTGTATTCAATTATTAACCCCTTAACGACCAGCGTATAGTGTTTTTACGTCGGCCTTTCAGGGTAGTTCTTCTGAAGTGTCGGCTTTTCACGTTGGCACTTCAGAAGAACTTTCCCCACATCGTGCGCGGTGCTGCTGAAAACCGGGCAGCTGGGAGGGGGCCGCATCGGAGTGGTTTTCGCGGGGATCTCCTGAAGACCGGGCTGTTAGTAACAGCCTCGGGCTTCAGGGCAACGATCGAAGCTCCGATCGTATTTAACCCCTCAGGTGTGGCGCTCAATAGCAAGTGCCGGCCGCATCTG
This sequence comes from Rhinoderma darwinii, assembly GCF_050947455.1. NCBI lineage: Eukaryota > Metazoa > Chordata > Amphibia > Anura > Rhinodermatidae > Rhinoderma > Rhinoderma darwinii. The sequence continues at coordinate 227,769,685 of NC_134691.1, forward strand.
AGTGGTTTGGGAGGGAGGGGACCGCATCGGAGCGATTTTCCCGGTCATCGGGAAATCTGCCTCTGAAGCCAAGGAGTTAGCAACATCCTTGGCTTCAGAGTGATGATCGGAGACCAATGACAGTGATCTCCGTTCATGTGATCACTGTGAGAACCATTCACAGTGATCACAAAATGAAAAATGAAGTGTTTCTCTCCCCTGTCTCTCTGTCTCTCCTCACACTTGTTACTTTGTATGAGAAGAGACAGAGAGAGAATTTTACAGTGACACCAAAGACACAAAATTATAAAAAATCTAATATATAAACTTTATATAAACTTCAATTGTATACCTAGGCTAGGGTTATCCTTAGGGCAGAGTTTTTCTGCTGCAAATGTTGGTGCAGATTTGGGGCAATTACGCAACGAATCTGCACCAACATTTGCATATTTGACAGGTAGTTCAGACGTTGCAGAAAACACAGCGGGCTTGCCACATATTTCAGTTTTTGCATTGCAAAGGCTGAAATACGCAGTGAAATTCCGCTTCTTCTCCGCAACAGGGAGTGCATGCTTCGGACAGAAAATTCTGCACCGCAGCCTATGGTCCGCAGCGGAGTTTTCCGCAACATCTGCACTAACGTTCCTAAAAATGTATAGAAACAAATGTAAAAAACGACCGCTGGAGAATTCCACAGCAATTCCACCAAGTGTTAACGTGCCCTTAGGGTTAGTCTAGGGTTATTCTAGGTTCTATTCTATAGTTAGTCTAGGCTTAGCCTAGGGTTTTTGTGTAGCGTACATGTGTGACGTCTGTGAAAAAAAAAGTAAAGAAAAAATAATAAAAGTGCGTCTAGTTACAGTCTTTGTCGTACGTGTGTGTAATTACACTGGCCCATAAAAGGTTCACGGTGGAAGAGGCATACCCCATGTTAATTTCTGACTCTGATGAAAGCGATACAGAAACCGCGTCATAGGTAGAAATGTCTACCAGTGATAGCGACGACAGTGATATGCTTTCTGCAAATGCAAGTGTCGCTGCAGAGTCCACAAGCACAGGGCATGTCGCAGAAGTACCACAAAACACGGCCTACTCTATTCGCCCAGAATATATTGAGTGGGTACCCACAGAGTCATTTTCCCCTAATATCCCAGAATTTATTCCCACACCAGGGATAAATATTAATGTGGAAAATTTTACAGCCCTCGATTTTTTTAAAATATTCATTACAGATGAACTATTGGAGCTGGTTGTTAACCAAACCAATCTGTATGCTCGCCAATTATTTGCTGAAAAGCCAACGCCCTCCTATGCAAAGCAGTGGCACCCCACAAATACTGGCGAACTTAAACATTTTTTGGGGCTCATCCTCAACAAGGGGATAGTGAAAATGCCCTCAATCCGGTCATATTCGGCAACAAGCCCTACACATGCCACACCTGTTTTCCAGCCGTTATGACCAGAAGCAGATATGAGGTGCTAATGTGCTTCCTTCATTTTAACGACAATCACCCCCTCCCCCCGTAGTGATCCAGGCCGTGACCGCCTGTATAATATAAGGCCCCTGATAAACATTTTGGAGGAGTCATTTATGCCGGTGTACAACCCCGAAAAAAACCTAGCGGTGGATGAATTGCTGATGAGTTAAATAGGAGCGCAAAATATGGGGTTCAAATCTAAAAGCTCTGTGAGAGCAGTACAGGCTGCACATCTGCCTTTATAATCTATGACGGCAAAGACCGTGATATTACCCACATTATTAACTCATTTACTTTCACACTGTCTTTGTAGGGAGAACCAATAGGGAGGGGTGCTTATTGGATAATGTTTCACTGTAAAAATGCAGCAATACTGTATTTTCTGGAAAAACCTATTTTTTATTTCTTTCCACCTATTAAAAATACTCACTATACCCCTAGATGAATATTAGCAGGACATTTATACTTGTCAAAATGACCTGCAGTACCACGGCAAATATAGCGTGATTCCCTAAAATCAGCTCTGGCGAGAAAAGGCCTCCAATAGCCAAAATGGACTGCTTCAATGATATGCCCTATAACGGGTCCATATAATAGATTAGACACACATATTTGGTATCGCCGTACACGGGAGAAATAGCAGAATGTGGAAAGATGTCACTTTTACCAGTATGTCATATGGTATTTCGAAATGGCTTAAAGAGGCTCTGTCACCACATTATACGTGCCCTATCTCCTACATAAGGAGATCGGCGCTGTAATGTAGGTGACAGCAGAGTTTTTTATTTAGAAAAACGATCTATTTTTACCACGTTAGGAGCAATTTTTAGCTGTATGCTAAATAGTTTCTTATTGGCTAAGTGGGCGTGTTTTTACTTTAGACCAAGTGGGCATTGTACAGAGGAGTGTATGACGCTGACCAATCAGTGAGCAATCAGCGTCATGCACTTCTCTCCATTCATTTACACTGCACTAGCGATATAGTTATATCGCTATGTGCAGCCACATACACAAACACTAACATTACTGCAGTGTCCTGATAATAAATATACATCACTACCAGCCTGGACGTGATGCGTATTCAGAATCCTGACATGTCTGAATCTTTTCTGTGAGATTTTCAGCAAGGCAAACGTAAACTCGTTTACATCTTAATCTCGCGAGATTACGTTTGCCTTGCTGGAAATCTCACAGAAAAGATTCAGACATGTCAGGATTCTGAATACACATCACGTCCTGGCTGGAGATAATGTATATTCATTATCAGGACACTGCAGTAACGTTATAGTGTGTGTATGTAGCTGCACATAACGATATAGCGATATCGCTAGTGCAGTGTAAATGAATGGAGAGAAGTGTATGACGCTGATTGGTCAGCGTCATACACTCCTCTGTATAATGCCCACTTGGTCTAAAGTAAAAACACGCCCACTTGGGCATTAAGAAACTAATTAGCATAAAGCTAAAAATCGCTCATAAAGTGGTAAAAATAGATTGTTTTTCTAAATAAAAAGCACTGCTGTCACCTACATTATAGCGCCGATCACATTATGTAGGAGATAGGGCACTTATAATGTGGTGACAGAGTCTCTTTAAGAAAAGTGACACTTTTGTAAAAAAAAAATGTAATTTACATTTTTTGGGCCCAAGTTTGGACAAATTCTGTAAAAAGTGTGAAGGGTTAAAACAGAAATTGAACCGCTAGAAATAGAATTTGGGGTGTGTATTTTTGTGTATCATGGTCATTTTTGGTAAATTCTGACAGTCTGCCACTCCAGTACTATGGCAAATGCAGCATGGTGCACTAAAATAAATTCTGGTGGGACAGACCTCCAAAAGCCAAAATGGACTCCTTCTATGATATGCCCTATAACGGGTCCATATAATAGATTAGACACACATATTTGGTATCACCGTACACGGGAGAAATAGCAGAATGTAGAAAGGTGTCACTTTTACCAGTATCTCATATGGTATTTCGAAATGGCTTAAAGAGGCTCTGTCACCAGATTTTGCAGCCCCTATCTGCTATTGCAGCAGATAGGCGCTGCAATGTAGATTACAGTGAGGTTTTTATTTTAAAAAAACGAGCATTTTTGGCCAAGTTATGACCATTTTTGTAGTTATGCAAATGAGGCTTGCAAAAGTCCAAGTGGGTGTGTTTAAAAGTAAAAGTCCAACTGGGCGTGTATTATGTGCGTACATCGGGGCGTGTTTACTACTTTTACTAGCTGGGCGCTCTGATGAGAAGTATCATCCACTTCTCTTCAGAACGCCCAGCTTCTGACAGTGCAGACCTGTGACGTCACTCACAGGTCCTGCATCGTGTCGGACACATCGGCACCAGAGGCTACAGTTGATTCTGCAGCAGCATCGGAGTTAGCAGGTAAATCGATGTAGCTACTTACCTGCAAACGCTGATGCTGCTGCAGAATCAACTGAAGCCTCTGGTGCCGATGTGTCCGACACGATGCAGGACCTGTGAGTGACGTCACAGATCTGCACTGCCAGAAGCTGGGCGTTCTGAAGAGAAGTGGATGATACTTCTCATCAGAGCACCCAGCTAGTAAAAGAAGTAAAAACGCCCCGATGTACGCACATAGTACACGCCCACTTGGACTTTTACTTTTAAACACACCCACTTGGACTTTTGCAAGCCTCATTTGCATAACTACAAAAATGGTCATAACTTGGCCAAAAATGCTCGTTTTTTAAAAATAAAAACGTTACTGTAATCTACATTGCAGCGCCTATCTGCTGCAATAGCAGATAGGGGCTGCAAAATCTGGTGACAGAGCCTCTTTAAGAAAAGTGACACTTTTTAAAAAAAAAAAAGCAATTGACTTTTTTTTGGCCCAAGTTTGGACAAATTCTGTAAAAAGTGTGAAGGGTTAAAACAGAATTTGAACCGCTAGAAATAGACTTTAGAATGTCTAGTTTGTAGAACATAATGTTTTTTTACCATTATTTATTGGACTTCCTTTACCCATACATTAATACCATGGTGTAAAAAACTAAATTAAGATATTTTAGTGCGCAATTGAAAAAAGGGGCACTTGTGTTTTATACTATATTTCTGGTCAAAAAAAATAAACTACACCTCCAAGTCAGGTGTCCTTATGATCAGGATAAATGAAAAAATATATTTCAATACATTTGTATGATACAATTACTTTTATTTTCAAACTGTTACATTTTAAATGATGAAAAATCAAAATGTTTCTTTTTTTTCTGTCTTTCCACGGCTATAAAAAAAGTAACAAAAATGTTACCTATACATATATACCACAAAAAGGAAGGACTACATGTCCCAAGAAAACTGCAAAATTCACATCGATACATAAAACATACAGAGTTATACTGCGTTACATCTGTGAATATCAAAACTGCGAAAATTGCTCTCGTCACTAAGGTCTAAAACACCTTCGGTATTAAGGGGTTAAGAAATATGAACAGAAAATTAATTTAAATGATGAGGGACATGCGCAATGTCTACTCTTCAGATTCTGATATTATTGTCTCCCTGGTGCAAGGGTTCGGCATGTGGTTGAACGAGTGGATAAATTACTGGGAGGAGAAGGCTTTGGGTTTCTAGAGCACTGGGCTGACTTTTCATTGGGTACAAACTGTATTCTGCAGATGATTTGCACCTGAATGGAAGGGTTTCTGCTGTGCTGGAGTAGGGAATTCTAGCTGGAGTATTTAAACAAGGGATGAGGAGGGAGGTCAATGTGGAAAATAAAGGGGTAGTTAGGTTAGAGAGGGGTCAGACTATATTGGTGGGGGAGAAATAGACTGTGGGAGAGGATTCGGCAACAGGATAGGGAGATCCTTTTCTTACAAAACAACATTGAAGATAAATATGCTCACAAAATGTCAAATAACCACATTTCTGATACCGAATTGAAAAACTTGAAGACAAGTTAAAGTGTATGTTCACAAATGGCAGAAGTCTAGCAAGCAAAATGGGGGAGCTTGAGGCCTTGGCACTGGAGGAACATATTGATATAGTTGGTGTTGCTGAAACATGGCTAGATTCTTCATATGACTGGCCTGTATATCTACAGGGTTTTACATTGTTTCATAAAGACAGGGAAAATAGGACAGGCGGTGGTGTATGTCTGTATGTAAGGAGTGATATGAAGATGAGTGTGAAAGAGGCAATAGTGGGTGAAGATTGTGAGGAGGTTGAAGCGTTGTGGGTGGAATTACAAAGGGAGGCAAACACTTCAAAAATTATTTCTGGTGTAATGCAGAGGTCTCAAAGACTTGGCCCACGGGCCACTTTCGGCCCCTGAAGCTGTCATCTGCGACACGTTGACAGCGGGAAAGCAGAGAGCAGGCCGAAAGAGGAGACATTCCCCTGTAGATAGTGCCACACCACACACCCCACCCTGTGGACAGCACTACACCCCCTCAATATAGAAAGCTTCATTGGGGCTTCCTCTAGGGGTGGAATCCCAAGCTGGAGCGCTCTGGTCAGGGATTCTGCTAATAGACGAGGCTCTGACCTAACTGTCCATAACATGGCAGATGGCATAAGACGTGGCAGATGATACCAGATGTGTCTGATGACACCGGACATGGCAGATGATATCAGACCTATCAGATGACATGGAACGTGGCAGTTGACAACACGACTCCAACCCTAGATACAGCTTAGGAACAAGCACAGTTATGGGATATAGGATACAGGTAGTAGGATACGGGGACACTGGGAGCAGGATAACAACAACAAGGGACCATTTCTAAGACTAACATGGGAATTCAACAACAACGCTCAGGCAAGGAGTGGAAGGGCAGAGCCCTTTATATAGTTCAGGGAGTAAGGGGATAGGTTAGGGAACACACGCGCGCGCACCCTAGGGCCGCAGAGTGCAGTCACGTGAGTTGGCGTCTCCTAGGAGGGAGACACCGACAAGCTCTTAGAGTCGCGGCTGTCGGTAAGTACAGCGTGCCAGCGGTCAGAAACCGTTAGATATCCATCGGTTTCACCCTGCTTCTAGCTTATGTATTCCCATAAGGTATACATTTTTTTCACAGGTCCTATTTAAGAGGCTTTTAACCCCTTAATGACGCGGCCCAATTTTGGCCTTAAGGCACAGAGCCCATTTTTGAAATCTGACATGTGTCACTTTATGTGGCTATAACTCTGGAATGCTTATACCTATCCAAGCGTTTCTGAGATTGTTTTGTCGTGATACATTGGCCATTATGTTCGTGGTAAAATTTGATCGATATATTCAGTGTTTATTTGTGAAAAATAGCAAAACTTAGAAAATATTTAGAAAAATTTGCGTTTTATTTAATTTAAATGCATCTGCTTGTAAGACAGATAGTAATACCACATAAAATAGTTACTAGTTCACATTTCCCATATGTCTACTATATGTTGGCATAATTTTTTGAACATTATTTTACGTTTCCAGGACATTACAAGGCTTAGAGCATAAGCAGCAATTTCTCATATTTTGAAAAAAATTCAAAATCTTCTATTTTTTAGGTACCAGTTCAGTTCCGAAGAGGTTTTGATCGCCTTCTATATAAGGAACCCCCATAAAACAACCCATTTTGAAAACTAGACGCCTCAATGTATTCAAAACAGCATTTAAAAAGTTTCTTAACCCTTTAGGCGTTTCACAGGAATTTAAAGCAAAGTAGAGGTGAAATTTGCAAATGTCTTTTTTTTTGTCAGAAAATCATTTTTATTCCATTTTTCTCTGTAAAACAGAAGGTTCTACCAGAGAAACAAAACTCAATATTTATTGCCCAGATTCTGCAGCTTTTAGAAATATCCCACATGTGGCCCTAGTGTGGTTATGGACTGAAGCACAGGATGCAGAAGCAAAGGAGCACCTAGAGGATTTTGAGGCCTTCTTTTTATTAGGCACCATGTCCGGTTTAAAGAGGTCTTGTGGTGCCAAAATAGTGGAAACCCCCAAATGTGACCCTATTTGGCAAACTTCACCACTCAAGGAATTTATCGAGGGGTATAGTGAGCATTTAGACCCCACAGGTTTTTTGCTGCATTTTGTGGAATTAGGCTGTGCAATTGAAAATCACATTTTTCCGATAAAAGGTACAAGTTTAAAATTTTTACAAGGCATAAAGGAGAAAAAGCACTGCAACATTTGAAAAGCAATTTCTCCCGATTAGGGCAATACCCCATATGTGGTCATACACTGCTGGTTGGACAAACGGCAGGGCTCAGAATGGTGGGAGTGCTATTTCGCATGTCGATTTTGGTGGATTGGTTTCTGGGCGCTATGTCGCATTTGCAGAGCCTCTGAGGCACCAGTACAGGGGAAACCCTTTAAAAGTGATGCCATTTTGGAAACTAGACCACTTGTGGAATTAATTGTAGTTTAAATGCAACTTTTTGATCAGTTTTTATTCTATTTTATAAGAGACGTGGTGACTAAAAAACAGCAATTCTACTATTCCTTTTTTTTACAGGGTTCACCGTGTGCTATAAACGAAATATTCACTTTATTTTAAGGGGCGATACGGCGATACCATAGAGATATAGCGGTCTTTACCTTGACTTTTAACGCATTAAATAAACAGTGACAAGATTTCTTATCTTGACTTTTTCAATGACTTTTTCAATGGCTTTTATGGTGTGATATCACGCTGCAGCAAGTTATCAGAATCAAGTTAAAGATGTGTTCACCGCGCAGGATTAATAATGAAATAGTTTTGTAGTTCAGGCCGTTACGGACGCGGCCATACCAATTATGAATAGTTTATTTATTTATGTATTTTTTTTTAATAATAAAGGACTGATTACCTTCAAACTTTTTAGTTTTTAATTTCAGACAACTTTTTTGTACTTTTTTTTTTTGTTCCACTAGGGGACTTGAGGGCAGGAGGCCGTAATCGCAACTCTAATACACTGCACTACATGCGTAGTGCAGTGTATTAGAGCTGTCAGCTACTCACTGACAGCAAGCATAGTGAGTTCTGACTCACTGCTGAAGGAGCTGCGGCAGCTTCTGTACGAGACAGCAGTTGTCACAGCTCGTGTATGTGCCTGTAGGACGGCCAAAATGTCCATTCCTCCCGTGACGTACTATTCTGTCATGGAGCTCGAACGATGCGCTCATCATGACGGAATAGTGCATCAAAGAGCGGGTAGGGGTCAAAAACATCCCATTTAGTTTGTGTATTTTTATTTTTAAGAACATTATCACAGTTTATGCCCTTAAGGTCATCACTTAGCCAATGAGAATTTGCCTTTCTGAAGTCCAGTGTTTTTGTAGGTACTCTACCAAACATCTTATTAAGGGATACATGAAAACTTATTACGTTGTGGTTACTTATACCTAGGTGACCCCCAACCTGTACTTTTGATATCTTGTCCGGGCTATTGTTTATAATTAGGTCTAGGAGCACCCCCCTCTTGTTGGACCCTGCACCAGTTGTGAAAGCATACCCCTCCCCCTTTCTTAGTATGATCATTTCTAAACAGACTGTAACCTTGCATATTAACAGCGCAGTCATAGCTATCATCCAGCCATGTCTCACTTATCCCAACTATGTCACAGTTCTCCGGCATTGTCAACTCTAATTCCTCAATCTTGTTATTGACACTTCTGGCATTAGTATACATGCACTTTCTATATTTATCCGAACACTTTTCTTCTTATTCCTACTAACTGTTCTAACCCCTTCCTCTATTCCACCCCATGTTCGTTTCTTAGCCCCAGCTCACTAGCTACGCTGTCCTCCCCTCCTATACAGTAATTACCTTCCCCCATTTTCTAGTTTAAACACTTCTCCAACCTTCTAGACATCTTTTCCCCCAACACAACTGCCCTCTCCCCATTTAGGTGCAGCCCATCCCTACCGTAGAGTTAGTAGCCAACAGAGAAGTCGGCCCAGTTCTCCATGAACCCAAAGCCCTTCTTACTACAACAATTCTTTAGCCACTTGTTCAGCTCCCTAATCATCTGCTGTCTGGTGTGGCACGTGGTACAGGTAGTATATCTGAAAATAGTTTTTATTTATAAAAATATATATGTTTTTTAACCCCTTAAGGACGCAGCCTAGTTTGGGCCTTAAGGCTCAGAGCCCATTTTTTAAATCTGACATATTTCACTTTATGTGATAATAACGTCGGAATGCTTAAACCTATCCAAGCGATTCTGAGATTGTTTTCTCGTGACACTTTGGGCTTCATGTTCGTGGTAAAATTTGTTCGATATATTCAGTGTTTATTGGTGAAAAATTGCAAAATTTAGAGAAAATTTAGAAAAAATAGAATTTTTCAGAATTTAAATGCATCTGCTTGTAAAACAGATGGTTATACCACCCAAAATAGTTACTAGTTCACATTTCCCATATGTCTACTTTAGATTGGCATCGTTTTTTGAACATTATTTTATTTTTCTTGGGCGTTACAAGGCTTAGAACATAAACAGCAATTTCTCTTTTTTTTTAAGAAAATTTCAAAAGCCTTTTTTTTAAGGTACCTGTTCAGTTCTGAAGTGGCTTTGAGGAGCCTATGTATTAGAAACCCCAGATAAAACACCCCATTTTAAAAACTAGACCCCTCAAAGTATTCAAAACAGCATTTAGAAAGTTTTTTAAACCTTCAGGCATTTCACAGGAATTAAAGCAAAGTGGAGGTGAAATTTGATTTCATTTTTCTTGCTGAATTTCAATTTTATTAAAAAAAATTTGTGTAACACAGAAGCTTTTACCAGAGAAACACTACTAAATATGTATTGTCCAGATTCTGCAGTTTTTAGAAATGTCCCACATGTGGCTCTAGTGTGCTCGTGGACTAAAACACAAGCCCCAGAAGCAAAGAAGCACCTAGTGCATTTTGAGGCCTCTTTTTTTATTAGAATATATTTTAGGCAGCATGTCAGGTTTGAAGAGGTGTTGAGGTGCCAAAACAGTAGGAATCCCCCAATAGTGACCCCATTTTGGAAACTACACCCCTCAAGGAATTCATTTATGGTTGTTGTTAGCATTTTGAGCACACAGTTTTTTCACAGCACCTATTTTAATTAGGCTGTGAAATTAAAAAAATTTCATTTTTTTCCAATAAGATGTAATTTGTGATCAAAATTTCCTATTTTCACAGGGAACAAAATACCCCATTTTGTTGCCCAATTTATCCTGAGTGTGGCAATACCCCATTTGTGGTGATAAACTGCCGTTTGGGCCCATGGGAGGGCTCAGAAGGAAAGGAGCTTTATGTGTTTGTTGGAGTCCAGATTTTGCTGGATTGGTTTTCGGGTGCCATGTCGCATTTGCAGAGCCCCAGAGGCATCAAAGCAATGGAAACCCACCAGAAGTGACCCCATTTTGGAAACTACACCCTTCAAACAATTCATTTATGGGTAATGTGACTATTTAGACTCCATAGTTTCTTCACAGAACTTATTTGAATTGGGCTGGGAATTTTTTTAAAAATAATTTTTTCCAAAAATATGTAGTTTTAGCTCAAAATTTCTTATTTTCACAAGAAATAAAATACCCCATTCTGTTTCCCAATTTGTCCTGAGTGCGGCAGTACCCCATTTGTGGTGATAAACTGGCGTTTGGGCCCATGGGAGGGCTCAGAAGGAAAGGACCACCATTTGGCCTACTGGGGATTTTTTGGTGTGAAGTCATGTATGCAGAAGCCCCTGAGGTACCAGTACAGTTGAAATCCCCAAGAAGTGACCCCATTTTAAAAACTACACCCTTGAGGCATTCATCTATAGTTGTAGTGAGCATTTTGACCGGAGACATACACCCCATAAACTCTAATGTGGGTTCTCACGGGTACGTCAATACCCTACATGTAACTGTTATCAAAATTATCCAGGTAAAGTTGGTAACCCTGGTCCAGCAGTGGGTGCACCAAATCCCACACAATTTTTGCATTAACTCCCAGTAAGGGGGGGGGGGGGGGAATTCTGGGGGCTAAATACTGGTGTCCTTCCCTTTATATATCCTAAATTTGTAGGTATAGCCTGATGCACTGTCGCACAGCTTATACATCTTCACGTCATACCTTGCCCTCTTACCCGGCAGGTACTGGCGGAATTGAACCCTCCCTTTAAAATCTACCAAGGACTCATCAATAGAAATACAATTCCAGGGGGTGTATGCTTGGAAAAACCGGGCACTGAAACGGTCTAATAGGGGTCTCAGTTTATACAAACGGTCAAAACTGGGGTCATCTCGGGGTGGGCACGGCTCATTATCAGTATAATGTAAGAAGCGAAGTATTGCCTAATTTATTTATTTTTTTAGGTTCCAGTTCAGTTCTGAAGTTGCTTTGAGGGGCCTATATAATTGAAACCCTTATGAAACACCCCATTTTAGAAACTAGACCCCTCAAAGTATTCACAACAGCATTTAGAAAGTTTATGAACCCTTTAGGTGTTTCACGGGAATTTAGAGCAAAGTAGAGGTGAAATTTACATCTTTTTTTGTCAGAAAATCCTTTTTATACCATTTTTTTTATAACACAAAAGGTTTTACCAGGTTTTACCAGAGAAACGCAACTCAATATTTATTGCCAAGATTCTGCAGTTTTGAGAAATATCCCACATGTGGCCCTAGTGCGGTAATGGACTGCACCGGCCTCCGAAGCAAAGGAGCACCTAGTGGATTATGAGGCCTCCTTTTTATTAGGCACCATGTCTGGTTTGAAGAGGTCTTGTGGTGCCAAAACAGTGGAAACCACCCAAAAGTGACCCCATTTTGGAAACTAGACACCTTGAGGAATTCATTGTAGTTTTCTTCGGGTGCATGCGGCTTTTTGATCAGTTTTTATTCTATTCTTAAGTGGCGTGGTGACTAAAAAACAGCAATTCTGCTATTGTTTTTTTATTCAATTTTTTTTACAGCGTTCACCGTGCGCTATAAATGACATATTCACTTTATTCTGCGGGGCGATACGATTGCGGCGATACCAGATATTTATAGTTTTTTTTTAAGTCTTATGGCGTTTGCACAATAAAATAAGTTTTGTTAAAAATCATTTACTTTTTGTTTTACCTTATTCTAAGAGCCATAACTTTTTTATTTTTCCATCAATAAAGCCGTGCGAGGACTTATTTTTGCGTAATGAACTGCAGTTTCAATCATTACCATTTTTAGGTACATGCGACTTTTTGATCTCTTTTTATTCAATTTTTTGGGAGGTGAAGTGACCAAACAATTGTGATTCTGGTACGGTTTATTATTATTTTATTTTACGGCGTTCACCGCGCGGGATAAATAACAAAATAATTTTGTAGTTCAGGCCGTTATGGACGCGGCGATACCAATTATGTATAGTTTATTTGTTTGTTTATATATTTTTATTAATAATAAAGGACTGATAAGGGAAAAGGGGGGATTTTTACTTTTATTACTTTTAAATCTTTTATTTTCTTATTTTTAAGCATCTTTTTTTTACTTTTTTTTTAACTTTATTACTTTGTCCCATTAGGGGACTTGAGGGCAGGAGGCTCTGATCGCTATTCTAATACACTGCACTACATGCGTAGTGCAGTGTATTAGAGCTGTCAGCTACTCACTGACAGCAAGCATAGTGGGTCCTGACTTCGTCAGGACCCACTAGGCTTCCGTCGATGGCATACCCGGACGCCATTGTTTGGTGTCCGGTCGCCATAGTCACCATCGCCAGCCGCTATCGTATACAAGGCTGGCGATTGTAGCTTTCCTCCTTTTTTCTGGCGATTGTAGCTTAACCCCTAAAAAGCCGTGATCGCTATTGAACACAGCTTTTCAGGGGTTAATCAGCGGGGACACAGCGATCGGTCCCCGCTGTAGGAGCTGCGGCAGCTGCTGTACGAGACAGCAGCTGTCACAGCTCCTGCATGTGTCGGGAGGACGGCCGAAACGCACTATTAGGTCATGGAGTGCGAACGCTATGGTTACCATGACCTAATAGTACATCCAGGAGCGGGAAGGGGTTAAAGGTAACTTTATTAAGATCTCATATCAAACAGCAGTACAAAACAAAGAAGTATAAAACAATCTTATAAACAGGACAAGGCATAGCTGTACCAAGCGTAGAAGGTACATTTTTAACAACAACATACGCATATATTACTTCACATATCAGTGACTATATATAATAAAAAAAAAATAATCAAACAGACTTTCCTCATCAGAAGAAAAGTGTGAGACAAGATTAGGTGAGGACCAGTCAATATCAGCATTTAATGGAGGAATAGAGGACTGCAGAGGGACATCAGCCAATTCCAGACCTAAGCAATAGCAATTTATGGGCTAGTATGAGGGTTGACTGTCCAAGAGCTCCATACTTTAAGAAATGTATCAGGGCATCCAAGGGCATCATAGGTGAGCTTAAAGAGTGGCAAGGTAGAATTAACCAATGCAATCCATGCTGACAACATAGGAACCTTTGAATGTTTCCAATTCAGGAGTACAGTTTTTGTTTTTTAGCATAGAACAAGAGTGATATGAGAGATCTGACAGCAACAGTAGGTATAATTTCTTCTAGCAATAATAAAATACATTCTGGGTTCAAGTATACAAGGGAGTCCTACCTTAAGTTCAAGGAATTCTAATACCTCAGCCCAAAAATTATTAATAATCGGACATTCCCAGCACATATGTAGGAAAGAGCACTTAGCTCCGTGGCACCGTGGACAGACAGAAGTAGGTATACGTCCCATTCTAAATAATTTGGAAGGGGTGTAATAAGTTTGGTGGAAAAAATTCAATTGAGTAAGTCGGTCTCTTGTGGATATCACGGGACCTGTTAAAGCGGATAGAACTTCTTTATGATCGTCTGTAGACACAGAGGAAAGAGTCTGAGACCAACGATCCAAGGCTCTATGAAGTTTTTTAAGAAGATACATTTAACAATTTCCCATAAAGTGTGGATAATGGCTTAGCCAACATCTCCCGCGTCACCCAATCCCCCACCAGGGATGTACAGAGTCTAACTTTATATCCTGCAAACTGCGACCAAAGAGCATGTCTAAGCTTGTAATAGCGGAACCTGAGATTTGTCGGGATCTGGTGCTTGGACCGAAGTTGTGCAAAAGTAGCTACCTTATCATCCACTACTACATCTTCCTAGGTCAATATACCAGGGTTGCCCATTTGCTAGGGTTAGGGAGGCCCCTCAACTGCGGTATAAGTGAGTTATAAAAAAAGTGGTGTCCTAGGTGACGAGGACTCCTCTTCTGAATCAAAGAGTAATAAAGATCTTAGCCAGACCTTCAGAGTGGTTTTCATTGAGATTGTGAGTGCGTGTACCGGAGGGGGTGGCCTGTCTATATATAGAGTTCACCAGGGCTTTATAGGAACCGAGAAGTGAAGCTCCCAGCTCAGTACAGGGATTAAAGTCTCTATGGGTAAACCACCACCAAATATACACCAGTTGGCTGGCAAGAAAGTAGAGGTATAAATTCAGGAGGGCCAGTCCACCCTGCGCAGTGGGTAACTGTAGTGTGGCCAGGGCGATTCTAGGTGTACCCCCTGCCCAAATAAAAGATCTAAGATCCTTATCAATGTTGTAGGACAGGGATAATGGAAACCACACTGGAGAATTGTGAAAGAGATATAAGAATCTTGGTAGGGACTTCATCTTAAACAAATTAATTCTGCCAGTAACTGTGAGGGGGAGGTGTTTCCATCTATCAAAGTCTGTTGTACCAAAGGAGTGATATTATCCGGTATAAAGGTATCAATATCTGAGCTAATAACTATACCCAGATGGGTAATTTTATCTGCCCATTGTAATGGAGAAGGGAGTAGAATGGCTCTAGCCGCAATGTCTATTGCCATTATTAAGGATTTGGACAAATTCACACAGAGGCCAGAGAAAGACGCAAATAAATTAAATAGGGACAACTTCGCCTGTAAAGATGGACCTGGATCATTCAGGAATAGTAGCGTATCATCTGCATAGAGAGAGACATGTTCCTCCTTTTCACCCATCTCAAAACCCTTTATATCAGGAGAGGCTTTTATAGCTAATGCTAATGACTCAATAGCCAACGAATAGAGGGAAGGGGATAGTGGGCAACCTTGTTGGAAGTATAATAACTACACCCATCGGATAAATCTGGGTCTAAGTCCAAATTTACCTAGCACAGACCACAGATAAGACCACTCTACCGAGTCAAATGCCTTCTCAAGATCCA
The DNA here is from genome assembly GCF_050947455.1 of Rhinoderma darwinii. NCBI lineage: Eukaryota > Metazoa > Chordata > Amphibia > Anura > Rhinodermatidae > Rhinoderma > Rhinoderma darwinii. The sequence continues at coordinate 227,785,277 of NC_134691.1, forward strand.
ACGAAGCCACTATTCTGGAGCCACTGGACCTTACAGTAGATGATATATTAGTGAAGAGCCTTCAAAGCTTAACATTTGTGGCCTTTCCTGGCATGAAACCAGATTGGTCTGGATGAATAAGATGAGAAATTACTTTTTTGCAGACGCATTGCCAATATTTTGGCCAATATTAGAATATCGAAATTAAGGAGTGAAATAGATCGGTATGAGCCACAATCTGTAGGATCTTTTACAAGGTTTGGGGATGAATACTATGAGTCTCTCTCATAGACGGGGGGAGGGTGTTATTCCCATTTAAGGACTGAAAAAGGTTGAGCAAATAAGGTGCAATTAGTTAAACATGCAATTTATACCACTCTATGGGCAAACCATCTGAACCTGGGGTTTTCCAGTTTGGAAAGGATCTAATAGCCTCAGTAATTTCCTCTATAGTCAGGTCAACTTCCAGCAAATCAACATCCTCCCTATCCAGAGTGGGGAATAAAGTAATGTATAAGAATGTCTCTAGCTCAGAGTACTTGAGAGTACTTGAGACCTTAGAGGAGCATATGTAAATCAGAGTAAAACTTAACAAAGGTGTCATTAACCCCTTAATGACCAGCCTATTTTAAACCTTAACCCCTTCCCGCTCCTGGAGGTACTATTAGGTCATGGTAGCTGTAGCGTTTTCTCTCAATGACCTAATAGTACTTCACGGGAGGAACGGCCATTTCGGCCGTCTTCCCGATACATACAGGAGCTGTGACAGCTGCTTTCTCGTACAGCAGTTGCTGCAGCTCCTATAACGGGGACAGACTGCTGTGTCCCCGCTGATTAACCCCTTAAAAGCCGCGTTCAATAGCGATCGGGCCTTTTTAGTGGTTAAACCACCGTCGACGGCCCGCTACATGATAGCGGGCAGCGATGGTTGCTGTCGCAACCGGTCGCCTAATAATGGTGTCCGGCTATGCCATCTACCGAAGCCTAGTGGGTCCTGACAGTAAACAAAAAGGAGGCCTGAAAATCCCCTAGGTGCTCCTTTGCTTCGGAGGCCGGTGCTTCAGTCCTTTACCACACTAGGGCCACACATGGGGTATTTCTCAAAACTGAAGAATTGATTGTGGCGATACAAAATTTATATAGATTTTGTATGTTTTACTACTTTTACACAGTAAAAACAGGTTTTTTTTAAAAATTATTTGTTTTTGCCATGTTTTAAGAGCCATCATTTTTTTATTTTTACGCCGATGCAGCTGTATGAGGGCTTGTTTTTTTGTGGGACAACTTCTAGTTTTTAGTGGAGTACATACGACTTTTTGATCACTTTTTATCACATTTTTATGAAGGCAGGATGAACAGAAAACAGAAACTCTGGTATTGGTTTTTATTACATTTTTTACGGAGTGTACCGTAAGGGTTAAATAACATAATAGCTTTATAGGTGGGGTCGTTACAGACGCGGTAACACCAAATATGTGTAATGTTTTACATTATTTTTTGCTTTTTCGTATTAAAGTATTTTATAAGGGAAAAAGTGGGGTTTTACATTTTTTTGATTTGGGATTTTTATTTATTTATTATGAACTTTATTAAACTTTTTGCTAACTTTATTTTTAGTGCCACTATTCGATCTTCTGATCGCTTTTATAATACACTGCAATACTTCTGTAAGGTGCCTGTCTGTGTAAAACTGACAGGCGCCTGTTAGGTCATGTCTCAGGCATGGCCTAGCAGGCATCCACTACAGGCAGACCTTCCCTTCAAAACCACTTGGATGCGGCGCGGGATGGATATCAACATCGATCTCACCCATTTAACTTCTTAGATGCGCTGCATCTAAGAAGTTAAGGGGGTGAGATCGATGTTGATATCGATCCTGCCTGTTAGAGCAGGTGCCTTGCTGTCTTTAGACCGCTCAACACTCGCTTTAGCCGGCCCAGGACACCCGTGCCGAGCTTATGTCACAGCGCCGTGAAAAGGCGGCGCTCTGGCATAAGTATCCTTAATAGCCACCGTGAATAGGCGTATTGGTGGACATTAAGCGGTTAATGGTCAGAGGGTCACTAACGGGCATGCCAGTACTAGAGGTGACTTCCAAGATTTGGTTAGAGTTGGTGTCCTCTCTAGCCAAGAAAGCCAACAAAAGACCATTCTTATCCCCTTGTTCAACAACAGGGGGTTGGGAATACAATATTTTCTTTCTGGTGAGCTCAGTCAATAAAAGGGTATATTCACGTTGCTTTGCTGAGAAGGCAGTAAAGACAGGAGTCTCTAATCCTGAGATACTCCTCCTCCGCAACAACCAGCTTAGTCTCTAAAACCGTACGTTGTTCAGCCTGACCCGTCCTATGTGAGGATATTGCACGTATAATCACCACTCTGTTATATGCCTTAAAGGCGTCCCATATTAGATTGCTATGAGCTGTACCTGAATTAATATTCTAAAATTCCGCAATTTCTCTTTCCAAGGAGGTTGCAACTTCAGCACAGGAGAGCCGTAGAGGACTCAATCTCCAGCTCTTGCGCCTTGCAACTTCAGGTAGTCCCAAAGTGACCATGAGGGGAGAGTGGTTCGAAGTTCCTCGAGGGAGGTACTGTGCATCTATGATAAATACTAAAGAAGCATCATTGCCGAATGGCAAATCTATTCTGGAGAACGACCTATAGGTGGGTAAGTGGCATGAATAAGCTATAGAATGAGGGTAGCGAGTCCGCCAAATTTCCTTTAAATGATATGTTGCGGCCTAGTAAGCTATGGGGGTATCAAAGCCAAGGACTCTCCCCCAGTTTATCTAATTAAGAGCACATCAAAAGATTAAAATCCCCGAGAAGCAGAAGAGGAACAGAACCAAACTCTGCTACCAGCAGAATTATATCAGGAAGCAGCTGGACGGTGGCAAGATGAGGATTGTAGACATTCACTATAATAAAGGACGTAAAATGTAGCTGACTTGACAACACAATGAACCTCCTTTTAGGATAAATTTTAACAGACGTAACATTAAATTGCAAAGATTTGTGGACCAGCAAAGAGACCCCGCAGGAGTAATTAGAATAAGAAGCATGATAACCATGTCTGACCCATGGTCGCACAAGAGTTCGCAATTTGGGATCAAGCAAATGAGTTTCTCAGAAAAGTACAATCTGCGGCTAGTATGTGGATAGGAAATTAAAGACTACGGACCGTTTAAATTTGTCATTAAGTCCCCGCACATTCCAGAAGATCATTATAAAATGGTGTAACGTCTCAATGAATGAAATTTAGGTCAGAACAGACCCGGATGGTAACAATACACAGGGGTGGAACATAGAGGCTATGTCCCCTTTGGGAATTTCCAACTACATCACACCCAGAGATCAGTTCACCAGTCCACAAGATCAAAAAATTTACATATGGAAATTCAGGGAGCTACAGTGGATCTATCTACAAAAAGGGGGGTGGTGCCATATATGGAGGTGGGGCGTGCTATCTACAAGAGAGCTGTGTGGCACTACCTACCAGGGTGCTGTGTGGCACTACCTACAAGGGGGTGTGTGGCACTACCTACAAAGGGGCTATGTGGCACTACCTACAGGGGCTGTGTGGCACTATCTACAGGGGGCAACTGTAATGGCTGGCTGATATTCATTTTAGTGAGAGCAGTGGGCTGATGGTCATTTTACTGTGAGTGGGGGCTGATGGTCATTTTACTGTGAGTGGGGGCTGATGGTCTTCAAATGGTTTCCACCTGTGACCTCCAATTGATATTAATAGGAGGCAGAAAAAACCTGTGGTGCTCGTTTGGGTGCTTTTTTGCCTGCGCCTTTTGCATTAGCTACAACGGCTTAAAAAAACGCAGGCAAAAAAAACCACAAAAAAAACAAACATCTAATAATTCAAAATCTGCCTCAAAATTCCATCAGGAATTTTCTGCCTTACAAAAAAATGCTGTGTGAACATACCCTAAGAGTGTAGTGCTTGTTTTTAGCTGTTTTCTGTCTTTCTATAAACAATTTTTGGGTATAGAAGTGTACTCCTTGTCAAACCACAGATCATTCTCCAACAAAAGCTGTGTCACTTTCTTGGGAAGTAACCAGAAACTCGTGGTCTGGACTGCATATAGACTTTGCAAGTCCAGTCGAAGGACAGACATTTTTCCTTGTTGTTGACTCCTTTTCCAAGTGGTTAGAAGCTGTACCAGTATCCTCTGCCACAACAAGTACTGTCATACAAAATCTATGAAGGCTGTTTGCAACTTAAAGGAACAGTGTCATCACAAATTTTTTTTTTATATGTTAAAGATGTTAGTGCTTTATTAAAAACGTTTATATTCATTTGTGTGTTTGTGTTTTACTTTTTCTTATTTTTACACTTTTTCTTCCCTATGGGGGCTGCCATTTTTTGTTCCATTTCTGTCTGTGTCGATTAACGACACATACAGACATGGAATACGGCAGCCACAGTCCCATAGGGACTGCGAACGGCTCCCGTCCCATTGACTTCAGTGTACGGCGTCTGTGTGGGAACTGCGCATGCGCCGCTCCCACACAGTCCAATTCGAAATTGGCGCCGTCCGGCGCCATTTTCCTGTGGACCGGAAGTCGCGGCCGGACAGTAATATTACTACTTCCGGTCGCGGCTTCCGGATTTGTGCACTTGGACCAGCGGCAGCAAACGGAGCGGACGGGCCGGAGGGAGCCGCGGCGGCAGGAGCAGGTAAGAGATTTCAATGTATGTTCGTGTTTGTGTGTGTTTACTACTGTATGTAAACCTACTACACTGTGTGTTAGCTCAAAAAATGGCGACACACAGTGTAGGAGGTTACACCGTTCAAACCCCTCGTTTATCCCGGCACTAGCCAGGATAAAGGAGGGGGGGATGCTGAGAGCTCACTAGAGCGAGGGCTTTTAACCCAATGTTGCAATGCTGCAATTTTGGGAATAGCTCCATCTAGTGACCAAAAATGGGTAGTATTATAAATTAGAATTAATTTATAATATTTCCTGACTCGTGAAAAAAATAAAAAAAATTTGAACAATGTTTAATCACCCACACACTAAATGTTTAATTTAAAAAAAAACAACATGTTTTTCTGGCAACACATTCCCTTTAAGGATTACCTGCTACAATTGTGTCAGACAATGGGCCACAATTTACATCCACAGAGTTCAAAGTGTTTATGGAAAATAATCTTATTCACCATGATACAACAACTCCATTTCATCCATCTTCAAATGGACAAACAGAGTGCATGGTTCAGACCAGTAGTGTAACTATAGGGGTCGCAATTGCTTACGGCCCCCCACACCACATTAATGAAAAGTTACTAAAGTTAATATAGTAACTGGGGCCTATGTAATAAACTACATGGGCCCCCATTACTATAGTAGCTGACAATACCTACATTCCTCCTTCCGGAGCGCAGTGGCGGTCCTGACGTTACAGCGGTGTGCGCAGCACATGACGTCACAACGCTATGCCCTGCGCACAACATCCTGACCCTGGATAGAGTAAGGACCTCCGCTGCGGCCGAAGAGGAGGGTAAGTTCAATATGACTGTCTGCTGGAGATGATAGGTCGCGGTCCGACTGCCGGGACCCCCAACAATCAGCTGTTTTTGAGGGGGTGCAGCACTCATACGAGCGCTACTTCCGCTTCATTCCCATCACTTTCTCACACTGAATCGCCAACACGGACGTATCAGCGATTCAGTGTGAGCAAATAAGGGAAATGAAGGGGGAAGCAGTTCTTGTACGAGTGCTGCACCCCTTCAAAACAGCTGATTGGCAGGGGTCCCGGGAGTCGGACCCCAACCCATCAGCTATTGATGGCCTATTCTGAGGATAGGCCATCAATGTTCAGGGACTGGACAACTTCTTTTAAGCCTAACATGTGGTAAGCTTACATACAGGGCCCCAGCAGACAGTAATCTTATACTGTATAAGATTACTGTCCACTGGACCCTGTATCTAAGCCTCCCTAGTGCCATCTCTTAGGCTTAGATACAGGGTCCAACAAACAGTATCACACCTGCAGATGGGCCCTGTATTTAAGCCTTATGTGTTAGGCTGTGTTCACATCACCGTTGCACTTCCGTTGAGGCTGGGAAAGCCCAAAAACGGGGGGACCCTACGTCATTTAAAAAAAAAATACTTGGAAAGAACGATGTGGGGTTCCCCCATTTTTATAACCAGCCCGATACAACACAGCAGCAGCAGGCTAGCATTACCAGGGTGGGAAGGGCCACTGTTTTTGGGCTTTCCCATCCTAATAATACCAGCCTGCGGCCGCGCCAATACTCAACCATCACTACAGATAGCCGGGTACTGAATCGTACCCTGCTCTTCCTGATACCAATGGTAGCGGTGGGTCCCGGGGTTATAATGGGGGTTAATGTTAGCCTCTTCATATCTAACATTAAACCCCGCCTTAGTAATGGGCGTTGTCAGTCAGCCAGCGGCCATTACTAAGGCGATAGTAATAAAGTTTAGAAAAATACAAAGACATAGAAAAATATTTTATTGAACTAAAAATCCCACACACAACCCTCGTTATCCATTTTATTGAGAATAAAAAAAAAAACGTTATCGAAGTAGTCCTCGAATCCGAAGTAGTCCAACAACCGAACTTGTAAAAAAACACAAACACACGAAAAAAATTAGTAAAACGTAAAAAAGAAAAACAATTAATATTCTAACCTTTCCTGGGTCCAGTGCTGGGTCCTATATCTAATCCTATTATATGTGATATTGTCCGCTGAGCCACGGTATCTAATCCTATCATGTGTGATACCTTCTTCTGGGCATTATATCTAATTCTGTCATGTGTGATACTGTCTGCTGGACCTTATATCTAATCATATCATGTGTGATACTGTCTGCTGAGCCACTGTATCTAATCCTATCATGAGTGATACTGTCTGCTGGGTCTTATATCTAATCCTATCATGTGTGATACTGTGTGCTGAGCCACTGTATCTAATTCTATCCATAGCTATAGGGTCATAGGGCTATATATATGCTGTCTCCTATATACACATATACATACACGCACATTTTTTGGAAGGTATATGTATTGCGGCTATTTCCCCTGGCGTTTCAAGACCTTAGCGACGACCCTGGCTGCTAGTGCTTCATCGTTGGGTCACTTAGTAGACCCAGCGATGCCGGTGAAGGCTATGAGCCCTCGGCCATGAGAAGTTTAGGGGTGGGCAGGAAGAACCTTTGCATCGGGGTCCATGAGCCTTTAGCTACACCCCTGGTTCAGACTACTAAAGATGCTTTAACCCGTTAGTGACCGACCCATCGTGTTTCTACGTCGGTCACTAACGGGCCTTATTCCGATGCCATAGACTTTTTACGCTGCGGCATCGGAATAAGTTTACAGAGTAGGGAGCTGTCAAATCTCCCTGCTCTCAGCTGCTAGAGGCAGCTGAGGGCTGGGAGCGTCACTGCTCTGCCGTGTGAGATCGATATTAGTATTGATCTCACACGTTTAACCCCTCAGATGCGGTGCTCAATAGCGAGCACCGCATCTGAGTGGTTTTGGAGAGAGGGAGGGAGCTCCCTCTCTCCCCCACCGACACCCGGCGATACGATCGCCGAGTGTCTGTGTCTCTAATGGCATGACCTAGCAGATGCCTGTCCGTGTTAAACGGACAGGCAGTAATATACTTCAATACAAAAGTATTGCAGTGTATTTTAAATGCGATCACAGAATCGCATATTATAGTCCCCTAATGGGACTAGTAAAAAAGTGAAAAAAAAGTTTAATAAAGTTAATTTTAAAAAAAATGTGAAAAAAAATGAAAACCCCAGCTTTTCCCCTTAGAAAATGCTTTACTATTAAAAAAACAAAATAAAGTTAAAAAGTTACACATATTTGGTATTGCCGAGTCCGTAACGACCCTGACTATAAATCTATTACATTATTTAACCCGCACGGTGAACGCCGTAAAAAAATAAATAAAAAACTATGGAAAAATTGCTGTTTTCTGTGAATACTGACTTTAAAAAAATGTAATAAAAAGTGATTAAAAAGTCGCATCTACTCCAAAATGGTACCAATAAAAACTACAAGTCGTCCCGCAAAAAAAAGCCCTCATACAACCGCATCGGCAAAAAAGTAAAAACGTTACGGCTCTTCAAATATGGAGACACAAAAACAAATAATTTAGAAAAAAAAGAGTTTTTACTGTGTAAAAGTAGTAAAACATACAAAAACTATACAAATTTGGTATCGTTGCAATCGTAACAACCCGCTGAATAAAGTTATTGTGTTATTTATACCACACGGTAAACGGCGTAGATTTAGGACGCAAAAAAGAGTGGCGAAATTTCAGATTTTTTTCTATTCCCCCCCAAAAAAAAGTTAATAAAAGTTAATCAATAAATAATATGTACCTAAAAATGGTGCTATTAAAAAATACAACTTGTCCCGCAAAAAACAAGACCTTATACAGCTAAATAAGAAGGTTATAGCTCTTGGAATGCGACGATTGAAAAGCGTAAAAAATAGCTTGGTCATTAAGGTCCAAAATAGGCTGGTCATTAAGGGGTTAAAGAGAATAGTTGCAGGACATTGGAATAACAGACTGGCAAATTTTCTACTACAACAACATGTGACACCAGCTCCAGTACAGGATGCAGCCCTGCAGAACTGCTGATGGACAGGAGGATCAAGACTTCTTCCTGATCTCACATCTGAATTGCAAAATAAAGAGCCAGACTGTCTAAAAAATATAACTCCTCATCCACAAGGCATTTTCAGGAGGGTGATAGTGTGTATCATAGAAACTGTGCAATGGGACCAAGATGGATACCAGCAACTGTAGTGGAAACTGCAGGATCCGTGTCTTACAAAGTAAGAACTACTGATGGTCATCTTTTAAGGAGGCACAGGGCCGCCATCAGAAATTTCTGGGCCCCATACAGCCAAGGAGTCTAGGCTCCCACCCCCACTATTGGGGAGGGCGCAAAGTAAATGGATGGGAGGTAGGGCAACGGTGAAAATCAAACTAGTAGGGTCTCTTTGGAGGGGCAGGGCAGAGACAGCTGGTGGATATCAGGGGGCAAGGTGGAGAGACTAAGTGCCAGGGCTCGGGGGGCGAAGGAGGAGGGGATTTCTGGGAGAACAGAAAGTGGCAAGGGTGGGAGGGTGGCCAGGGGAGACGCAACCTGTTAGGGACTCTGTGGAGGAACAGGGAAGAGACAAGGACTTTGCGGGGGGGTAAATATGGAAACAGTGTGTGCGCAGAGAATCTGGTTGCAGGGGGGCAACATAAGTAAAAATTATTGCACAGAAGCTGCTGCCTGTACACAGCAGAGTCACTCACCAAGATGTAGTTCTGGAAGGCTGCAGTCCCTAAGATCTCCCACTGCCGTGGCACACCTTGATGATTTTTTGTCGCCTTCTCTTCTCACGCATCACACACGTCCTCTGTGTAAACACCACACGACAAAATAAATTTAGACCCCAGACTTCTAATAATTTCATTCCCAAAACCAGAAAAAAATCCAGACACTAGATCAGACCTCTTAAATGGGCTTTTATGGTCTATCTAGTGAATATGGGATTTGATAACAAAACATTTGTTGATGGGGATTATCTGCTGAGACTCTGTGGGGGAGATGTCCAATTTTCTATGGGTGCCTCTATATAACTACATGGGATTACATCTCTATGGTAAGCGAGGAGTGACAGTAGGTGGCTTTGTGGTGGAGGCAGGGAGGTGCGAGTTACATGGCCTCTGTAAGGGGAAGAAGGCTGTAGCAAGGGAGAGATGCCAAGTGGCAGGGAGTAGACACTACGTGGCATGAGCAAGTGACACACAGATTAAGGGGCTCTGTAGGTGAGAGGGCAATGAGGAGACACCTCGGCACAGGCTTTGTGGGGGAGGGCAGGTGGCACACAGTAGGTCACAGGGGCTTTGTTAAGATAAAATAATTTGCTTGGGCTGTGTGTGGAGGGAGGCCGGGTCAAAAAAAAAACATAAGCATACAATACAAAAATTATATGAATCATATCTTCTCCACCCCCTTAGGTATTATCCCACTGCCCACCTCAGGTTTGAAGGCTATGTAAACCTTTGAATGTGGTTTTTTGTTTTTTATTTTTTTTATCAGTCTGTGCTACTTTCCAAATACTTTTTATTAAAAACATTTTTTACTTCATGAGATACAGCTGCTTTGTATCCTGTATACAGAGCAGCTGTATTGTGCACTGAAACCTTTATCTGTCAGGTCCACGGGACTGACGTGTTCAGTGTCAGCGGGTCCTGTGTGTCTCTGTTCATAATTTGATTACAGATTTGATCGATAACAGGTGGATCCTGAATGGCCGACACTGAACCCGTCAGTCCCCCGGATATGACGGATACAGTTCTCAGCGCACAATACAGCTGCTCTGTATACAGGATACAAAGCAGCTGTATCTCAAAAAGTTAAAATAAAAGTATTTACAAAGTTTCATAACACACTAATAAACTTTTTATTAAAAAAACAAACAAACGTTTTCAGAGGTGTACATAGCCTTTAAGATATCTCCCCCTCCCCCAGGTATCCTCTCCTTCCGCTACCCCTCCCTTAAGATATTCTCTTTTCCCCCAGTTATCATCCCCCTAGTATAATGTCTCCTTCAGTGTCATCCACCCTCCATTATTGTCTCCTACCAACTGCATCATCATTTCCCTCCCCACCCTATAACATCTCCCTGCCCCCATTGTAATCTAACCCCCCCATAGAAAGCAAGTGTCTTACCCAGGTCTGTATGATATCCTCCGGACACTGAAGCACCGCATTGTATCACTAGCAGCAGCTCTACCACGGCTCTTATCTCCTGTGCTGCGTAACGTGGCAATAAACCTGTCTACTCCCTCCGCTTTTACACAGCACAGAAGATAATAGGTAAGAACTGCTGCTAGTGATACAAGACTTTGAAGCAGTGCTGAGAGGATATAGTACCGACATGGGTAAGACATTGCTTTTTATTGGGGGGATATGATGTGAGGCTCCGGGCAGCAACAGCCTGACACAGACCACAGACATTACATACTCACTGTGTCAGAAGTCTTCTGCTGCTGCTGCTTGATGCCTCCACTGGATTCAAACCTCCCGCTGCCTTCACGACGTCTCCCCTCCTTGTCTTCTCCACACACACTGTCACGCCGCTGTAGAGGAGGAGAAGGGGGCGGGCACTATATGAATAGCGGGCTCTTATGATTTTACTTTGATGTAAGTAACGGGCCCCGGCTCCATGATGGGACCTGTTCCATTCACCAAAGTGAAATCATAAGGGCCCCACTGCTGTGAGCAAATGAATTCCATCAGTGAAGAGCAGGCAGCCGTTTTTTTTAAATTTATGACCGGGCCCCTGACGGCAGTACCGGCAGTACCGCCAGTACTGCCCTGGTGGCGGCCATGAGGAGGCATATAGACCAACTAAGAAGCAGAGTAGAGGATTGTATATCACCTGCTATTGAAAGTAATCCTGACACTAAGGTACCAACAGTTCATAGTGATACCTTACATCCCACTGACCCTCCTCTTATCCAACAAGAGAAACAATCTTCTCCACCATCAGATGTGCCTCAGGATAATGGACCACATGTAAAGGACACTTCAAATGAGACTATTCCTTCACATTCATCAGACCGTCCAAAACGCGTTATTCATCGCCCCAGTTAATTACATAATTATGTTATCTAAGAGGGGGGGATTGTAATGTATTGACTGTTATGTCTGTCCAGTGTCACTAGATGGCCCTGTAACTAGTTAAATAAAGTAATGTCAGTTATTTGTATGTGCGTTCTCATATATGTAGACTTGTTGGTATTTATTCTCATTCTCCATTTTTGTTAACCAGTAAAAAAAACATATATTGTTTTTTTCGCATCGTTGTCATTTTCAATAATTATTCATTAATAAACATAACACCTACTTATATAAAAATCTGTGGTGCGCAGCGGAAACAACACAAAAGGTGTGCGACTTTTCTATGCCAGAAAACTGACATAAAATGTTAATAAATTACTCCCTATGACTTAGACTTATCACCTCCCTCGCAAGTTACTTTAATAAGAATAGTACTTTAGGGGTACAGTGACATTAAGTGGGCGGTTTAGTTGTGGTTGTATTGGAATATATTGGGGAAATTGATGTGGAAAACATAATATAAATGTATATAAACTGGATTTGCTCCTCTAAACATAATTATGACATCATCAATGGTCATCGTGGTGCCTGGACAACCGATGATGTCACAATACCACCTGTATGGAATGGCTGTAGCAGCAACAAATGTCAACCACTTCTCTCTTGGTTTAGAGAAAGCGACATTTAGAATGGGAATCACAGCGATTACTTTCGTTTTATTTTCTCTTATTATCCATGGACATGGGATGCCATTAAAGCCAGGAAACGGTAAAGAAGATTTCACTTATACTAATGTCTTGTTAATGTATTTCATTTATTGAAGTGTTATTTTGTATTCTTTATTAGGTTACAATTCAGCAATTTCTTTCATAATGTCTTCTATCCACACAGGTCAATGCTGGACCTGATCTCACTTCTAGACAATAAATGTTCTGGGGTTTTCATTATAAACTATTTCTTTCATTTACAGGATCCAAATATTCAGAGGAACTTCCTGTGACAAGGAGACCGCCTGGCATCAAAGAAGGTAAATGTCTACTGAGTATTATCCAATAATATGTATAATTACACTTATATCTAAGTCTCTGATCATGTATATTATATATAGAGAGAAAATCCAATTGAAGTTCCGTACACATATCTGTAACAGTTTATTAAAAATGGATGCCGTGTAGAAATGGAGTTAATAAGCAGATAACATGCTTCTAATAACACAGCTCCACCTGCTGGTGAATAAGAGAATGACAATATGTTCTCATACTAAATATATTCACCTATTTTACCAGCACATAGTATAGAATGGGGGGGATTTACATTTCAGATTATTTATTCTGATTTATCATAATTCAATTTCCAACATGTCAATTTGCTTTACCCATTGTCCCTTAATAATGAGCAGATTGACCCTCTGACCTCTGGTCACAGGCAAATGTCACTGTAAATCTCAGATGCAATTTATAGTCTGACTTCCTTGTGTTTCTTGTTTTATACATCTCTTTTTACTTTTGTAGATAATGGATTTGCTGACTGGATCCGCAAAACTGCAGATCGCTGCTGGAATTCAGGTAGTGGAATCTCTGCATTTGCTTTACTTTTTACAATATATATTTAAAGTGTACCTCCACTGTTAGCGCTATTAGATTCTATAGCGCTGGCGGCTGTTCTGGATACGGGAGCCATGGTGACGAGCAGGTCGCTCTGTCTCCCACTGAAGGGTTAAGAACAGCCGGCAGAATGGACTTTACACAGTCCGGGCTGCTGCTAGAAGCAAGATAGCAAATACAAGTGATGTAGAATATAGACTATAATGCCCCCTCCTGCACTATAACCGCTTTTCACTGAAAGTGGAGGTACACTTTAATTATATATATCATATACAAATTTACCCCTTGTCTTATATTTAGAATAAATAATAATTAGCTCACACATTTTATGTTTCCTAAATGTCTGATGTGTAAAATATTTGTAAAATGAATAATCTTTGTTTTTTCTCACTTCATTTCTTTTTCCCCAGTGATTCCAGGGAGGCCGATATTGAGCAGAGTAATTGTGGCCGGAATATTTTTTCTCCTCATCGCCCTGCTGCTCGGACTATGGCTCTTCTTCTGTGTTTAGTAAGTTTACTCAATTATCCCTTCATGAGACATTTATAGGGACATTTATAAACACTGCTCCCTATCCCCCAAGCTTTAGCTTAACCCCTTAGCGCACCAGGACGTACCGGTACGTCCTGCATTGAAGTGCTTTAAGGCACAGGGACGTACCGGTGCGTCCTGGCTAAAAACTGTCACCCTGTCAAATGACAAGGTGACAGAACTGTGCCGTCAACTGTTTATGACAGTTGACCGGCACAGTAAGACGGCAGGGGACCATTCACAGCGGTCTCCTGCCGGCGATCGCTGTGATTGGTCAGTCAAAGCAGACTGACCAATCACAGCTCCATGACGTAAGGTATGTGATGGCGCTGGCTCAGCTTGAGCCAGCGCTATCACCGCCGGTAATCAGATGTCCGGCACCCCTCTGCAACGGCCAGGACCGGAGCTAGGCTCCGATCGGGCCGATTAACCCCTTCGATGCATCGATCAACGCGATCGATGCATCGAAGTGTCTTGTAGCCTGTCGGCAACCACGATGGTTGCCACGGGCGCGGGTGTCAGCTGTTTGTCACAGCTGACATCGTGCTCTAACGGCCAGGACCGGAGCTATGCTCCGATCCGGCCGATTAACCCCTTAGATGCAGCTATCGCTGCATCTAAGTGATTAGATCGCACGCTATGGTTGCTAATGACAACCATCGGCACACGCGGGTGTTCCGATGGTTGCTATGGCAACCGTAGCCTAACAATCGCTCCCTAGTACGGAAGCCTATTAGGCCCCGCCGGGAGGCGAAGCCTAATAGGCTTGCTGTCAGTGAATAGCTGACAACTCTAATACACTGCACTATGTAGGTAGTGCAGTGTATTAGAATAGCGATCAGGGCTTCATGCCTTCAAGTTCCCTAGTGGGACACAAAAAAAAGGTAAAACAAGTTAATAAAAATGTTGTAAAAAAGTAAAAAAAAATAAGTTTCATGAAAAAAATAAGTTGCAAAAAACACTAACAGCCTTTTTTCCTATAATAAGTCTTTTATTATAGGAAAAACAGAAAAACACAAAAAAAAGTACACATATGTGGTATCACCGCGTCCGTAATGACCCAAACGATAAAAATATCACGCTATTTTACCCGTACGGTGAACACCGTAAATTTTTTTAATAAAAAACTATTCCAGAATCGCTGTTTGTTAGTCACAACCCCTCGCAAAACAGAATAAAAAAAGGGATCTAAAAGTTGCATGTACCCCAAAATGATACCGTTAAAAACTGAAGCCCGTCCCGCAAAAAACAAGCCCCCCCGCAGCTTTTTTGACGGAAAAATAAAAAAGTTATGGCTCTCAGAATCTGGTGACACAAAAAATAAATTTGAAACAAAAGTGATTTTATTGTGCAGACGCTGCAAAGCATAAGAGAAACTATATACATATGGTATCGCCGTAATCGTACCGACCCGCAGAATAATGTAAAATTGTCATTCATAGCGCATGGCGATCGCCGTAAAAAAAAAATTATAAAAAACATCAGAATTGCAGGTTTTTGGTCACCTTGCTTGCCAAAAAAATTAAATACAAAGTGATCAAAAAAATCGCATGTACCCCAAAATGGTACCAATGAAAATGACAGATTGTCCCGCAACAAATAAGCCCTCACACGGCTCCGGTGGTGAAAACAAAAAAGTTCTGGCTCTCAGAATATGGCGATGCAAAATGTGCAGAGTGTCCAAAAGCGGATAAGATCAGGCGCCATTTATCAGTGCGACACCGGCCACATATCTGCGGATTATTATAAATTTACCCCATTATTATACCCTCTTATTATGCCCTGATGTTCTCCGCACAGATTACATATACCCCCACATCATAAACTGAAATACCAGCAAAACCCCAAACAAAACTGCCACTAAGCAAAATCTGCGCTCCAAAAGCCAAATGGTGCCTCTCCCTACTGAGTCCCACAGCGTGCCCAACGGGCAGTTTACGTCCACATATATGGCATCGCCATACCCGGGAGAACCCGCTTAACAATTTGAGTTATTTGTCTTCAGTGGCATGAACTGGGCACAAAATATTGTGCACTAAAATGGCATATACCTGTGGAAATTTGCAATTTTCACTTTGCACCATCCACTGAGCATTCATTTATTATAGGAAAAAAAAACCCTGTGTGGTCAAAATGCTCACTACACCCGTTAATAAAATGCCTTCAGGGGTGCAGTTTCCAAAATGGGGGACACTACTTGTGGGTTTGTTTTACTATTTGTCCCCAGAGCCCTGCCATTGTGGGCTAATGCTGCGAAAATCACCAAAATAGGTCTCACATGCGCCTTTCACGCCTAAGCCCTGTCATATATCCAGGCAAATGAGAAATGCCTTGAGGGGTGTAGTTTACAAAATGGGGTCACTTCTCAGGATTTTACACTCTACTCTGGTACCTAAGGGAGCTCTGCAAATGCGACATGGCGCCCCTACACCAGTCCAGCAAAATCTGTGCTCTAAAAGCCACATGGCACTCCTTCCATTTTGAGCTCTGCCATGTGCCCAAACAGCAGTTTAGGGCCACACATGGGGTATTGCCGTACTCGGGAGAAATTGGGTAACAAATTATGTGTGGGTTTTTCTAATATTACACCTTGTGGAAAAAAATTGGGTGCAAAATTACATATTTTTGGGGAAAAAAAATAATTTTTCATTTTCATACTGCCTCATTCTAATACAATCTATGAAACACCTGTGGGATCAAAATGCTCACTACACCCCTAGATGATTACCCTGAGGGGTATAGTTTCCAAAATGGAGTTACATCTCAGGGGTTTCTACTGTACGGGTACCTCAGGGGCTCTGCAAATGCGACATGGCGCCCAAAAAACAATCAACTAAAATCTACATGCCAAGTAGCACTCCTGCCATTCTGAGCCCTGCGGTGTATCCAAGCAGCAGTTTATGACCACATGTGGGGTATTACCGTACTCGGAAGAAATTGGTTTACAATTGTTGGGATGCTTTTTCTCCTGTATTCCTTGTGAAAATGAAAAAAATTCAACATTTTAGTGGAAAGAATGTAGATTTTCATTTTCACTGCATAATTCCAATAATTCAGCAAAGAAACTGTGGGGTCAAAATGCTCACTATACCGCTAGATAAATTCCACGAGGGGTATAGTTTCCCAAATGGGGTCACTTTTGCCGAGTTTGCACTATTTTGGCCCCTCAGTGGCTTTGCAAATGTGACATGGGGCCGCAAACCATTCCAGCAAAACTTGAGCTCCAAAAGTCAAATGGCGCTCCGTCCTTTCTAAGCCTTGCCGAGTGTCCAAACAGCAGTTTATTACCACATATGGGGTATTGCTGTGCTCAGAAGAGTTTGCTTTACAAATATTGGGGTGTTTTTTTTCCTTTATCTATTGTAAAAATGAAAAAATCTGAGCTAAAACTATATTTTATTAGAAAAAAATTTAGATTTTCAATTTCACGGCATAATTCCCATAAGTTCAGCAAAAACCGTGTAGGGTCAAAATGCTAACTATACCCCTAGAAAAATTCCTTGAGGGGTGTAGTTTCCAAAATGGGGTCACTTTTGGGGAGTTTCCACTGTTATGGATTGACTGCCTGATTAGAACGATTAAAATTGAATTTTATTAGTATATTATAAAATATGGCTCATATAGCCCAATAGTAACATATATTCAGGCTCAGGCAAGGTAGTCAGGGATAGGAGGTGGTGAGACTCTCCTCTTATAGTATACAGCCCTGACAGCAACTTGCTGAGAGAAAATGATTCCAGCCCACCGGGCTCACAACAAGTGGTCAGAGAAAAGAGTTAGTCCTGTTGACAGACTAATCTTAAACAATTCTCAGAACCACCGCTGCATTAATTAGGACAACCCTACGCGTTTCAATGTCACTGGTAGGTGTGACACATCATCAGGGATTGTAGAAGTTGATGCCGGTTAAGCACAATTTTGTGCTAACATTTGTTTCTCCCGGCTCGTGCACGACTCTAATACAAATGGCCGCACACGAGCCGGCGAGACTGGGAGCATATGAAGGGCTAGAGCCCTCCCCCTGCACTGACGAGGCTGTCAGCCCACCACCAATCAGACAAAGACACGTCAACCAGTGACGTATCCGGACTGTGGCGAGCCTCCAAACAGCCCAGCCAATCAGGCTGAAGTGTGACGATAAAGCGTCCTTCGTAACCCTGGAGACCTGAAGCGGATAAACACAGATTACGGGACAGACATGTAATAGGTAGAGATGCTAAAGATTCGTAATGTCATGATGATCCGCAGACCATCCTCAATGCTCCTATCGGATAGACCTCATAATGATACATACTCCGGCCAAGGATAGAATTCTTACCCTTTTTTGACCGTCATAACTCTCAAAGAGTGTAATGCTGTCGGAAAGTAGTAGGAACAATTTAGGGTCGTTCATTAAAATAGACACAGTTTAGGCTGTACACAGACGCCCCATATTCCATTATTCAAATATTGGGGTGTTTTTTTTCCTTTATCTATTGTAAAAATGAAAAAATCTGAGCTAAAACTATATTTTATTAGAAAAAAATTTAGATTTTCAATTTCACAGCATAATTCCCATAAGTTCAGCAAAAACCGTGTAGGGTCAAAATGCTAACTATACCCCTAGAAAAATTCCTTGAGGGGTGTAGTTTCCAAAATGGGGTCACTTTTGGGGAGTTTGCACTGTTATGGTCCCTCCAGGGCTTTGCAAACACGACATGGCACCGAAAACCAATGCAGCAAAATCTGCGCTCCAAAATCCAAATGGCCCTCGTTCCCTTCTGAGCCCTGCCGTGGGTCCAAACAGCAGTTTATTACCACATATGGGGTATTGCCGTAATCGGGAGACATTGCTTTACAAATGTTGGGGTGCTTTTTCTCCTTTATCCCTTGTAAAATCTAAAACATCGTATGTTTTTTCAGAAAAAAAGTAGATTTTCATTTTCACAGACCAGTTCCAATAAATTTAGCAAAAAACCTGTGGGCTAAAAATGATAACTATACCTCTTGAAAAATTCCTTGAGGGGTGTAGTTTCCAAAATGGGGTCACTTTTGGGGGGTTACCACTGTTTTGGCACCACAAGACCTCTTCAAACCTGACATGGTGCCTAAAATATATTCTAATAAAATAGAGGCCCCAAAATCCACCAGGTGCTCCTTTGCTTCTGAGGCCGGTATTTCAGTCCATTACCGCACTAGGGCCACATGTGGGATATTTCTAAAAACTGCAGAATCTGGGCAATCAATATTGAGTTGCATTTCTTGGGTAAAACCTTCTGTGTTACAGAAAAAACTGTATTACAAATTAATTTAGTAAAAAAAAATTGAAATTTGTAAATTTCACCTCTACTTTGCTTTATTTCCTGTGAAATGCCTAAAGGGTTAAAAAAATATCTGAATGTGGTTTTGAATACTTTGAGGGGTGCAGTTTTTAAAATGGGGTGTTTTATAGGGGGTTTCTAACATATAAGGTCCTCAAAGCCACTTCAGAACTGAACTGGTCCCTGAAAAAATAGCCTTTTGAAATATTCTTGAAAATGCGAGAAATTGCAGCTAAAGTTCTAAGCCTTGTGAGGTCATAGAAAAATAAAAGCACGTTCAAAAAATGATGCAAACATAAAGTAGACATATGGGGGATGTTAACTAGTAAATATCTTGTGTGCTATTACGATCTGTTTTACAAGCAGATACATTACAATTTAGAAAAATGCAGATTTTTGCAAATTTTCTCTAAATTTTTGTGTTTTTTACAAATAAATATTGAATTTAACGACAAAATTTTTTCAGTATCATAAAGTACAACATGTCACGAGAAAACAGTCTCAGAATCGCTTGAATAGGCAAAAGCATTGCGGAGTTATTACCACATAAAGTGACACATGTCAGATTTGCAAAAATAGGCTGTGTCCTTAAGGCCAAAACAGGCTGTGTCCTTAAGGGGTTAAAGTTAGATGGTTACCTGTCTAATATGACAGAATGTAATGGTATCAGGTAGAGACATCCCATCTATGTATTGGAAACAAGGCCAATGTGGTTGTCTGCAGCTCCATGATGGATAGACAGGACCGCTGGAAGGTGCTTATCTGAACCTGTTCCATGTACAGAGGGGACAAAAGTGAAGAAATAAAGAAAGAATTCAGTCTAACCCCATGCAATTTACAATCGCACATGCAACATGCCATGGACCCAAAGTAAAGCTGGGGGGGGGGGGTTATCATCGGAATGGATTTAGTGGAAGATGTTACTCGAAGATGCTGCATAGACCAGGTAGGAATAACTGTTTAACTGGGTAAGGCAAAGTAAGGCTTCATTCACATATGCGTTAGTACTTACATTGTTCTACTCCAGCATAAGAAAAGAACAATGAATAATCACAGAAGTGCTGGGTCCGTAGGCCAACACTTAGGCCCCATGCACACGACCGTAAAAAACCTCAGTTTTTGCGGACCGCAATTGCGGTCCGCAAAAACTGAGCCATTCACTTTCATTGAACACTGACACCTTTCCGTAGCGCTACGGAATTGTGTCCGTGCCGTGGAAATGTTCCGGGAATTATGGAACATGTCCGTTCTTTCGCATTTTGCGGGCCGTGCTCCCATACTTTGTATGGGAGCACGGCCCGAAAATGCGGCTGTCAGTCAGCGGCCGGCTGTGCCCGCAATCACGGGCCGTGATTGCGGGTACGGTCGTGTGCATGGGGCCTTACAGTGCCCGACGAAAAACCCATTGATTTGAATGGTTTCTGTCGGGTTTCTATCATGGTGTCCATTGTTTTACCGTAACAATAGCACAACATGCTGCACTATTTTTCACTGCATTTTGGACCAGATCTGCGATAGAGGCTCGCAACAGAGCCTAAAACGCAAATGTGAACATAGCTTAACAAAAGGGAGGTGTTTCCCACAGATTTAACAATCCAACAAATCTATGTTTCTTTTTGCATTTTAAATTCCTAATTATTGATCTTTATTTGTTTTATATTTTAATAGTCCCTAAGAAACAACAAATGATAAAAAAGAAAGGGACATTGAAAAAGGGGATGATGAAGAAGATCAAAGTCGTCACCCTGTACTGAGTCGTATGATGGCAGCATCTAAATACATGGTTGAGAATGAGCTGGCAAAAGAGGCGAGTAGAAGCCAAAGTGCCGATGCGGAGGGAAGAAAAGATATGAAATCTATAAAAGCTGAAAAGGAGAAAGAGGAGAAAGCAATGAATACCTATGTGGCCAAGATGAAAGAACTTCAATGTCAGAAGCCAAAAAAGTTCAAGACCAAAAAACCTGTGGTCAAAAAAACCAAAAACATCATAGTCAAAAAGGTTAAAAACATTAAGATCAAGAGGAGAAAATGAAATCATCATTGTGCCACAGTAAAAACATCACATTACTAACATCAAAATCCTCAAGACCTCCATATCACATCTCAATATTCCCACCACATTTTATCCCAAGAGACCGGGAATATGCACCCTATAAAACCTGCTTCTCAGAAGACCGCTCAACCACCAACTAAACAACATATAGTTGTTTTTGAACAAATATTTTTTTAAAAATAATAATACAACATTAAAAACACTTTTAGACTGTTTTTTTATAAATATTATAATTTTATTATTATTATTATTATTACAATAATTTTATTAAATTATTAAGAAATATGATTAGAAAATAAACATAAATGATGAGGGACGTGTACAACGTCTACTCTTCAGACTTTGATATAAATTCTTCCAGCTTATCTTTTTTACAATATATTTTGTCAGAATAATTTAGAGGTGATAAATCCCTATGTTAGAAATACGGAATACAGGCTTCCAATATGGAACACAGGCTGAATATTATAATGGAGTCTACTGTGTCTATGGGCATTTTGTTATACTGTACTTTAGGCTTGGGATAGTAAGCACAACGATCACAGTGATCAGTGGTATGATTAGGAGAAAAGAGCACAAGAATAGACAGTTCCAGCATATTAACACAATTTGTGCTTCTTCGCAGATGAAATTAACCCCTTCCCTCTTTAGCCACTTTTGACCTTCCTGACAGAGCCTCATTTTTAAAATCTGACATGTTTCACTTTATGGGGTAATAACTTCGGAATGCTTTAACTTATCTAAGCAATTCTGAGATAGTCTTCTCATGACACATTTAACTTTATGTTACTGGCAAAATTTGCTCAATACATTTAGTATTTAAATGTAAAAAGTTTGTATTTTTCTAAATTTAAATGTAACTGCTTGTAAGACAGGCAGTTATACCAAACAAAATAGTCGCTAATTAACATCCCCCATATGTCTACATTAGATTGACATAATTTTTTTAACATACTTTTATTTTTCTATGATGTCACAAGGCTTGGAACTTTAGCAGCAATTTCTCACATTTTCAATAAAATTTCAAAAGGCTATTTTTACAGGGGCCAGTTCAGTTGTGAAGTGGCTTTTAGGGCCTTATATATTAGAAACCTCCAAAAAGTCACCCCATTTTAACATCACCCCTCAAAGTATTCAAAACAGCATTTAGAAAGTTTCTTAACCCTTTAGACATTTCACAGGAATTAAACCAAAGTAGAAGTGAAATTGACAAATTAAATTTTTTGTTGTTGCAGAAATTCATTTTTAATCCATTTTTTTTGTAACACAAAGTTTTACCAGAGAAACGTAACTGAATATTTATTGCCCAGGTTCTGCCGTTTTAGGAAACATCCCACATGTGGCTGGAGTGTGCTAATGGACTGAAGCACCGTCCTCAGAAGCAAAGGAGCACCTAGAGGATTTTGGGCCTCCTTTTTATTAGAATATATTTTAGGCACCATGTCGGGTTTGAAGGGCTCTTGCGGTGCCAAGACAGTGGAAATACCCCAAAAGTGACCCCATTTTGGAAACTGCACACCTTAAGGAAATTATCTAGGTATAGTGAGCATTTTACCCTCAGGTTTATTGCAGAAATTATTGGAAGTATGCCGTGAAAATGGAAATCTACATTCTTTCAAAGAAAATGTAGGTTCATCTAATTTTTTCTCATTTCCACAAGGACTAAAGGAGAAAAAGCACCACAAAATGTGTAAAGAAATGTCTCCCGAGTAAAACAATACCCCACATGTGGTAATAAATGGCTGTTTGGACACACTGCAGGGCTTAGAAGGGTAAGTGCACCATTTGGCTTTTGAAGCTCAAATTTAGCAGGAATGGTTTTCGGAGGCCATGTCGCATTTGCAAAGCCCCTGAGGGGACAAAACAGTGGAAACCGCCCACAAGTGGCCCCATTTTGGAAACTACACCCCTTGAGGAAATTATCTAGGGGTATAGTTAGCATTTTTACGCTGCAGGTCTTTTGCAGAAATTATTGGAAGTAGGCCATGAAAATGAAAATCTACATTCTTTCAAAGAAAATGTAGGTTTAGCTAATTTTTTCTCATTTCCACAAGGACTAAAGAAGAAAAAGCACTGCAAAATTTGTAAATCAATTTCTCCCGAGTAAAAAATACCCCACATGTGGTAATAAACGGCTCTTTGGACCCACGGCAGCGCTTAGAAGGGAAAGAGCGCCATTTGGAGGCCATGTCACATTTGCAGAGCCCCTGAGGGGAAAAAACAATGAAAATGCCCAAAAAGTGGCTCCATTTAGGAAACTACACCCCTTGAGGAATTCATGTAGGTGTGTAGTTAGCATTTTGACCCCACAAGTGTTTTATAGAATTTATTAGCATTGGGCAGTGAAAATAAAAACAATCCTTTTTCTTCAATAAGATGTAGCTTAACGCTCCAAATTTTTCATTTTATCAACAAATAAAGGAAAAAAGGAACCCCAACATTTGTAAAGCAACTTCTCCCGAGTACGGCAATACCCCATATGTGGTCATAAACTGCTGTTTGGGCACATGGCAATGAACAGAAGAGAAGGAGTGGCATTTGGCTTTTGGAGCACAGATTTTTCTGGATTGGTTTCTTGACACCATGTCGCTTTTGCAAAGTCCCTAAGGTACCAGTACAGTGGAAACTACCCAAAAAGGACTCCATTTGTGATACTACACCCCTTGAGGAATTAATCTAGGGGTTTAGTGAGCATTTTGACCCCACAGCTGTTTCATAGATTTTATTTGAATTGGGCAGTGAAAATAAAAATAAAATATTTTTTTTCCAACAAGACGTAGCTTTAGTGCAAAATTTTTCATTTTCTTAAAAAATAAAGCAGAAAAAGAGACAAAACATTTGTTAAACAATTTCTCCCGAGTATGGCAATACCCCATATGTGGTTATAAACTAATTTTTAGGCACACGGCAGGGCTCAGAAGGGAAGGAGTGCCATTTGGCTTTCGGAATACAGATTTTGCTGGATTGGTTTCTGGTCGCTATGTCGCATTTGCAAAACCCCTGTGGGACCAAAACAGCGGAAACCCCTCAAAAGTGACCCCCATTTTGGAAACTACACCCTCAAGGTATTCACCTAAGGGACTAGTGAGCATGTTAACCCTGCAGGTGTTTTGCATAAATTAGTGTGCACTCGATATTGCAGAGTGAAAATATAATTTTTTTCCATAGATATGCCAATACGTGGTGCCCAGCTTGTGCCACCATAACAAGACAGCTCTCTAATTATTATGCTGTGTTTCCCAGGTTTTAGAATCACCCTACATGGGGCCCTAATCTCTTGCCTGGAGATTCGACCAGGCTCAGGAGTGAGAGAATACCATGCAAAATTGAAGCCTAATTTAGCGATTTACACAGAATTGGCTCACAATTGCAGAGGCTCAGATGGGAAATAATAAAAGAAACCCCCCAGAAGTGACCGCATTTTAGAAACTACACCCCTCAAGGAATTTATTAAGGGGTGTAGTGAGCATTTTCACCCCACAGGTCTTTTCCATAAATAAATGCGCTGCGTATGGTGCAATGTAAAAATTACAAATTTTCCCCAGAATTGCCAATTCAGTGGCAAGTATGTCATGCCCAGCTTATGCCACTGTAGACATACACCCAAAAAATTGTTAAAAGGGTTCTCCCGGGTATGGCGGTGCCATATATGTGGAAGTAAACTGCTGTTTGGGCACGCTGTAGGGCTCAGATGGGTGGGAGCGCCATTTGGCTTTTGAAGCGTAGATTTTGCTTGGTAGTAGATTTGTTCGAGTATTACTGGCCTTTCCGTTTATAATGTGGGGGCATATGTAAGCTGCGCAGAGTACATCAGGGGCATAGTCAGGGGGTATAATAATGGGGTAAATGATAAAATAATCCATAGATGTGTGTTACGCTGTGAAGCAATAATTTCTGCACAGGCCGGTGTCGGACTGATAAACGGTGTCTTTACTTATCCCCCTGTTTGGTCCACACTCCGCACCTTTGCAGTTTGGGGAATTTTGCTAGGAAGTGTTATCCTGGTATAATACGGGCGCCCTCGCATCTAGCAGATATGTTTGGTCCCCCCTTCCTGGTTCCCTAATTTTAGGGCCCCGATAAATCGCCTCTTGAAACAGACTAAATATTTCCCTCTGATCTGCACAACTGCATATTTTTTATTTCCTGACTTATGACTTATTTCCTTAACTAATTTTATTTTTTCATAGACGTAGTGGCATGAGGGCTGTTTTTTGCGGGACGAGCTGTAGTTATTATTGGTAACATTTTGGGGTACATGCGACTTTTTGATCACTTTTTATCCTATTTTTGAGAGGCAAGGTGACCAAAAAACAGCAATTCTGGCATAGATTTTTTAGGGTTTTTTTTATACAGCATTCACCATGCGTTATAAATTACATGTTAACTTTAGAAGTTAGTGACCATGTTGCGGGTCAGTCCGGCGATAAATATTTGATAGCACTTTTTTATGTTTTACAACTTTTTGCACAATAAAATTACTTTTGTAAAAATAATGTATTTTTTCTGTCGCCATGTTGTGAGAACCATAACTTTTTAATTTTTTCATCGACGCAGCTGTATGAGGGCTTGTTTTTTGCGAGACAAGCTATAGTTTTTATAGGCACCATTTTTGGATACATGCGACTTTTTGATCACTTTTTTTTTTAACCCCTTAAGGACGCAGCCACTTTTGGACCAAATGACAGCCTCATTTTTTTAATCTGACATGTGTCACTTTATGTGGTGATAACTTCAGAATTCTTTTACCTATCCAAGCGATTCTGAGACTGTTTTCTCGTGACATATTGTACTTTATGTTAGTAAAAAAATTTGGTCGATAAATTCAATATTTATTTCTGAAAAACACCAAAATGTAGAGAAAATTTGCAAAAATTAGCATTATTCTAAATTCAAATGTGTCTGCTTGTAAGACAGATAGTTATACCACACAAAATAGTGACTAGTTAACATTTCCCATATGTCTACTTTATGTTTGCATCATTTTTTGAACATCCTTTTATTTTTCTAGGACGTTACAAGGCTTATAAGTTTAGCAGCAATTTCTCATATTTTCAAGAAAATTTCAAAAGGCTATTTTTACAGGTACCAGTTTAGTTCTGATGTGGCTTTGAGGGCCTTATATATTAGGAACCCCCACAAATCACCCAATTTTAAAAACTGCTCCCCTTAAAGTATTCAAAACAGCATTTAAAACGTTTCTTAACCCTTTATGTGTGTCACAGGAATTAAAGCGAAGTGGAAGGGAAATTTGTAAATTTCATTTTTTTTTTGCAGAAATTCCATTTTTTCCTGTAATACTGAAGGTTTTTACAAGAGAAACACAGCTGAATATTTATTGCCCTGATTCTACAGTTTTTAGAAATATCCCACATGTGGCCCTAGTGTGCTATGGGCCTGAAACAAAAGCCCCAGAAGCAAAGGAGCACCTAATGGATTTTTCGGCCTTCCTCTTCTTAAATTATATTTCAGGCACCATGTCAGGTTAGAAGAGGTCTTGTGGTGCAAAAACAAAGGAAACCCCCCAAAAGTGACTCCATTTGAGAAACTACACCTGTAGAGGAATTCATCTAGGGGTGTCGTGATTATTTTGACCACACAGGTATTTCATAGATTTCATTAGAATTGGGCAGTGAAAATGAGAAATTACATTATTTTCCACTAAGATGTAGCTTTAGGTCAAAAATTTTAATGTTCTCATCAAATAAAGGAGAAAAAGCACCGTAACATTTGCAAAGCAACTTCTCCAGAGTACGGAAATACCCCATATGTGGTAAAAAACCACTGTATGAATACACATCAGGGCTCAGAAGGGAAGGAGCGCCATTTGGCGAGCAGATTTTGCTGGATTGGTTTTTCTGCACCATGTCGCTTTTGCAAAGCCCCTTACGTACCAGTACAGTGGAAACTCCCCAAAAGTGACTCCATTTGGCAAACTACACCCATTGGGGAATTCATCTAGGGGGTAGTGAGCATTTTGACCCAACAGGTGTCTCATAGATTTTATTACAAATGGTCAGTGAAAATGAAAAATTACATTATTTTCCAATAAGACATAGCGTTAGTTCAAAATTTTTCATTTTATCAACAAATAAAGGAGAAAAAGCTCCGTAACATTTGTAAAGCATTCTCTCCAGAGTAGGGGAATACCCCCACACGTGGTCATAAACTGCTATTTGGACACACAGCAAGGCTCTAAAGGGAAGGAGCGCCGTTTAGTATTTGGAGTGGAGATTTTACAAGATTTGTTTTTTGACACCATGTTGCATTGAGCTATAGTACCAGTACAGTGGTACTCCAGAAAAATTACCCCATTTTGGAAACTCGATCCCTCAAAGAATTTATCTAGGGTTGTAGTGAGCATTTTGACCGCACAAGTGTTTTGCAAAAATGAGTAAACAATAGATGTTGCAGATTGAAAATTGCTGTTTTCCACAGATATGCCATTTCAGTGCCCAATGTGTTGTACCCAGCTTGTACCACTATAGATACACACCCCATAAATTGTTAAGCGGGTTCTCCAGAATACAGTAATACCCCATATGTGGTCATAAATTGCCGTTTGGGTACATTGCCAGGCTCAGTTGGACCACCATTTGGCTTTTGAAGTGCAGATTTTGCTTGGTGTTTTACTGGTATTTCAGCTTATAATGTGGGGGCATATGTAAGCTGGGCAGAGTACATCAGGGTATATGTAAACTGGGCAGAGTACATCAAGGGCATATGTAAGCTCGGTGCAGCAGGTCATAATAGGATGATGTAATAATGGGGTGAATGAATAATCCATGGATTGGTGTGGTATGCTTTGAACCAATCCTTTATGCACAGGCCGGGTTTATTGGGTATTATACAAAATATCTGCGCTCCAGTGTTGCCTTATATTTGACTTCTTCACTAGCCCTATAAGCTGCACAAGGCCCTAAAGTTTCCTCATCTCCGCTTCATCTACAGGGTCTACCTGTGGGGTCCAGCAAATGACGATGTGGGGTATTTAGTGAAATTCTACTGGACCTAAAAAATTAGTCTGGGCCGTCATTTTGCGTCATTGCGTTTTGAGTCATAACGTGTTATTTTTCTGTTGACGGAGCTGTGTGAGGGCTTGTTTTTTGTGGAACGAGCTGTAATTTTTATTGGTTCCATTTTGGGGTACATGCGATTTTTTTTATCACTATTTATTCAATTGTTTGGGAGATGAGGAAACCAAAAAACAGCCATTCTAGCACGTTTTTTTTTTTGTTTTTTTTACAGTGTTCACCGTGCAGTATAAACAACATGTTAACTATATTCTGCGGGGCGATACGATTACAGCGACACCAAATTGATATCGTTTTTTTACGTTTCACTACGTTCCTACAATAAAAATACTCTTTTCTAAAAAAAAATCATGTTTTAGTGTCGCCATTTTCTGACAGCCATAACTTTTTTATTTTTTAGTTGATATCGCTGCGGGAGGACTTGTTTTATGCGTGACGAACGGTATTGGTACCATTTTGCGTTACTTGCAACTTTATGATCACTTTTTATTCCATTTTTTTTGAGACAAGATGACCATAAAATAAAATGCTGTCATTGTTTTTTATTAAAAATGTTTGCGGTGTTCACCGTGCGGTAAAAATAATGTGACATTTTTATAGATCAGGCCGTTCCGAATGCGGCGATACCTATTATGTATAGTTTTTTTTTCATGTTTTCATTTTTTTCTAATAATAAATGAGTTGATCAGGGAAACAGGGCGATTTATTGTTTTTATTAGTTAAAACTTTTATTTATTTATTTTTCTTTCACATTTTTTTTTTACTTTTTTCACTTTTTCTTTTACACTTACCTGGGGACATGAAGATCTGGTCTTCTGATCCCCGGTACAATACACCGCACTACTTATATAGTGCAGTGTATCGTAACTGTCACGGGCAGGACCTAATAGGCTTCCGTACCTGGGCAACCAGGAAGCCTAGCAACGGCTTCCTGGTTGCCATAGCAACAATCGCCACCCGCGATCCATCGCGGGGGGGGGCCCGGGGGGGTACAGAGGGAGCTCCCTCCCTCTGTAAACCACTTCAATGCGGCGGACGTCATTGACAGCCGCATTGAAGGGGTTAAATGGCTGCGATCGGCGGTAACAGCCATCGCAGCCATTGCAGCGGGATGTCAGCTGTGTTTAACTGCTGACAGCCGCTGAAGATAAAGCGCGCACAGCTCCTGTGCTCGCTTTATCTACAGGGCGTGACTGTACGCCCGAGTGTGGGAAAGCACTTTGTATTTGGACGTACAGTCACGCCAAAATGCGGGAAGGGGTTAAACAACTTTATATTGATTTTCCAAAATAGAAAAAAAAACAAATGTACGACAATATGCTGTACAGTACATTGAAACAATCATAAACATCAATACAATATCACGTACACTATACATAATAGTATGATAGAATTCCATGACCAAATTTATCAAAGCAATTTAACCTATGTAACAGAGTTAACAGCACCCCCCCCCCCCTGACATCCAGATAATGCAATACCAAGGTTATATGAAGAGAAAGAGACAAAAAAAAAGAATAGGTACAGAAAAGCAAAATATTTATTTATTATTTATATATTTATTTATTTCAGTTACTTATATAGCGCCAACATATTGCGCAGCGCTGTACAGAGGTCCTCTTTTTACTGTCCCCATTGGGGCTCACAATCTAAACTCCCTATTGGTATATTTTTGGGGTGTGGGAGGAAACCGGAGTACCCGGAGGAAACCCACGCAAAGACAGGGAGAACATACAAACTCCATGCAGATGTTGTCCTTGGTTGGATTTGAACATAGACTCAAATCACCCCCAAGACTACGCTACCCACAAATACTGCCTTAGTTACCCCTTCAGAACTCCCAACGTCCCCGCCACAGCCCTCGTCAAGTACCAAAAAGTATAATAGAACGGTGTCATCAGATCTTTCATCTCAGTGGGCTGGAAATGCTTACTTATAAAAGTTTTCCATTTTTTGAAAAACTTCGAGGAACAGGATTCCGCTGTTCGTTCAATTTCCAACCGATCCATATATATACATTTCTTCATTTGGGATATCACCTCAGTAATTGACGGTAGCTGTGGCTTAAGCCAAAGGGTAAGTAGGGATCTTTTATCAACTAAAAGGAAGGTGTGCATAGCGTCTGGAATGTTCTGGATGACAGGAAAGACATAGAATAGAAGAGGTAACGGCTCCATGGCAAGAGATATCCCCCATGTATCACTAATGACCTCCAAAATCTTCCTCCAATATGTAAATAATTTAGGGTAGGCCCACAACCCATGGAACAGATTTGTCTTGGGTGTATGACATCTTGGGCACGCTACCAGTCGATCAGGAAAATTAGGATGAGGGGGAATGTCAAAACCATATATAGCCCTATGAATGAATTTAAAGTGTGTTTCACGCCATTGTTCACAAACGACTGCTTTACGTACCCGTGCCCACCCCACTAAAATTTGCTGCGTAACACGGGACTACACCTTCTACTCTCCGGTACATGACATGTATAGCAGGATAGATTTGTTTCTTATTAGCCATCATCTACTTTCCTGGTCTCCGAAGTCTCAGATCGGAGCTATGATTTGGGCTGATCATGCGCCTGTCTTCCTGTCTCTTACCCTCCCAGACACTAGACGGCGGGAATGGCATTGGCGGTTGAACCCTCATCTTTTGAGGGACTCGGTTTGCCAAACGGCCATTAATAGCTCCATTTCTGAGTTTTTAGATCATCATGCAGTAGATCCCACCCCTCTACCTGTCCAGTGGGAGGCGTTGAAAAGTGTATTAAGAGGTATATTCATACAGCAAGGCTCGAGACTGAAAAGGGAAAGGGCTTTCAAGATAGAAAAGCTCCTGTCTCACATACAGACTCTAGAGACCACACATAAACAGTCCCAACGTCCCCAGACTTTGGCAGAGCTGCTGGAAACTCGAAAATCTTTGAGAGATTTACTAGACCAGGCACATGCGTCTTTCCGAGATCGGGCGCTGCGTTTCGCTTACGAACATTCCAATAAATGCGGTAGGGCTTTAGCTAGGTCACTACACCCACGGGCTCCTCACTCCTTTATCCCGGTGATCAAGACGACACAGGGCGAGCGCAAACATAATCCAGAGGACATTGTCAATACATTTCTGGAATATTATCAGTCCCTCTACAACCTCAAGGGGCCTTTAATAGACATGTCTCCAAGTGACCTCCAACAGAAGATTGATTCCTATGTCGCACACACGACTTTGCCGACTCTGGATGAGACTGAGACTGCCTCGATGGATGAGGCCTTCTCAGAATCGGAAATACATGCGATCATAAAATCAGCACCGTCGGGTAAAAGCCCGGGTCCTGATGGATTCCCAGGCGTCCTTTTATAAGACCTTTGTAACTAAGCTTCTTCCCTATATGGCCAAGGTGTATAACGCTGTTACAACCACCATGCCATTCACTCCGCAAACGTTAGTGGCCACCATTATTGTGATTCCCAAACTGGGGAAGGATCCCTCTGTATGTCCTAATTACCGTCCAATCTCCCTGATAAATGTGGATGTTAAACATTACTCTAAGGCCATTGCAAATAGACTAGCCCCGCTCCTACCGCGGAAGTATCCACGGAGATCAGACTGGATTTGTCCGTTATAGAGAGGCAAGGGACAACACCAATAAAACTACCCTCTTAATATCCTATGTCCTGAAAAAGTCCTGACCCACCTGTTTAGTATCGGTTGATGCGGAAAAAGCTTTCGATCGGGTACATTGGGGGTTCCTGATATCGGCATTAATTCAGATAGGGCTTGGCCCCATCATGCTGGACAAGATACTGTCCCTATACCAGACACCAACTGCACGAGTGAGGGCCAATGGGGTACTTTCAACATCTTTCTCGATTACCAACGGCACTAGACAGGGATGCCCCCTGTCTGCGTTACTTTATGTCATCACGATGGAGCATCTAGCGGTGGCCATCCGCAACTCCCCTGATATCTCAGGGATAGGAATAGGCGGGGATTGTCATAAACTGGTGTTATATGCCGATGATCTTTTGCTCTTTGTGACGAACCCCGTGATTTCCTTACCGGTGCTCATTAGAGAATTCGAAACATTTGGCCAGGTCAGCAACTTTAAGGTAAACTATACGAAAACTGAAGCACTCAATATTTCTCTATATTTTGAGGTGCTGGAGCTTTTAAAGTCATCCTTCTCCTTTAAATGGCAGTCCAGGTCTATTAAATATTTGGGGGTTCAGATTCCTAGGGACCTAGTGGATCTTTATACTCTCAACTATCAGCCTTTACTTCAAATCACTCTCAAAAACTTACAATCGTATGATCGAGCACAACTCTCATGGTTTGGCCGCACAAACGCTATCAAAATGGACATCCTTCCTCGGTTTTTATATCTGTTTCAGGCCATTCCAGTACTGATCCCTGGAGCGTTTTTTAAGACTTTGGAGAAGGCCTTTCGGAATTTTGTGTGGGGCACTTTGAGGCCGCGCCTCAACCTGAGGTCACTGTCCCGTCCGAAACTGAAGGGGGGAGCTGGACTCCCGGATTTGTCCATATATCATCAGGCCGCGGTACACGCAAGGGGGGTGGACTGGTTTCATAATGGACCCAATAAACAGTGGGTGGGGATTGAGCAGTCCATAGTCACTCTCTCCCTTAGATTCTTCCTGATTATAGGCCGGCACTTGTGACCCTTCCGCTACTTACCCAGCACTAGCTCACTCTGTGGGACAGACTGTTGGTAAGAAAAGGCCTTTCTCATAGACCTGGGCTTCTTAGCCCGCTGTTTGATAACCCGGAATTTCCACCAGCTGTCAATACGAATCATTTCCTAAGTTGGTCCTCTTCTGATGGCACGAGACTATGTCAGGTAATGACGGATGGGGGACGGCTTCCTTCCTTGTCGGAGTTGCATGGGACTTGCCCGGGGAGGACGCTTTCTTGGATGGAACATGCCCAATTGTCTACCTTCTTGCATTCGGCTCTGCCGGACGGGATGCGTATCCTCACTGACACTGCCTTTGAGTCGCTGTTGCTTCAAACAGAGCCTCCGACTCGGGTGATATCTACTCTATATACCTTACTTCTGGAGGCCGGTGGTGATCAGCCTCCTGCATACGTTACCGCCTGGGAGCGAGAACTTGGAGTAACCATGTCATTGGCAGACTGGGACCGAGTATTCTTTCTGTCTCACAAAATACCTGTGGCTTGCCATGCACAGGAAAATAATTTTAAGATACTGACTAGATGGTACCGTTTCCCACAGATTCTAAACAAGATGTACCCTGATGTGTCAGATTTGTGTTGGCGGTGTGGTAATGAGACCGGAACGATGTTGCACATTTGGTGGTCGTGTCCAGCATTGCAGACCTTCTGGAAAGCGACTTTTGAAATCTATGCAATAGTGGAGGGTAGTCCGCTGGTGCCCACTCCTCAGATAGCTTTGCTATTCCTAATTCCTGGCCCTTTGCCGAGTATTAAGAAAGGCCTACTACGGCATTTCTTGACTGCGGCACAAACAGTTATTCCTAGACATTGGAAGTCTACTGTGCCGCCTTCTGTTGGCGAGTGGGTGGTGGAGATGGATTCTTTACGTCGAATGGAATCTCTGGTTTAAGAAGACAGTGATCACTTTGGTAGAGTTCTTTCTCTGTGGAGTGCATGGTCGTCCTTCAAATCTGGTCCACACTTTGCTAACTGGCTGGGCGGAACCCTCCCATAGTTGGGGTCTGTCAGGCGCGGCCTGGTACTATAGTGGCTTCCGTCTGGGGAAGGGGAAGCCTATTTTTCCTCCCCAGTCCATCCTCTCTTCCGTCCCCACTATGGGGTAGGACACAGGGAGTCTTTCCTGTGGTTCAGGTTCTTTAACTCTGGGCTTCTACTTCTTTTCTTGGCCCTTCCTCCCTTCTCCTTTCCTCTCTCTTTCTTCCTTCCTTCCTTTCGTGAGACCTGGAGAGCTGTCACACACTTTACACAGAGTCCCTAGTTCTAATCTTAAGATGTGACGTTACTGGGTATAATTCTTACTTATCATATGCTATGTGAATTTCTTTGATACTGTATGTGGGAAATATGATGGAGCATACTAATGTCTTACCTATGAGTAATGCTGATAATAATGATATGTATGTATTCTGAGCTGTTTTCTTTAGCTTGTTTTCTTGTGTATATGTTAACATTTTTAATAAAAACATAGTTTATGAAAAAAAAAAAATTTGCTGCGTAAGATCTTGTTGAGGAATTTCCCTATTCCACGCTTTAAACATTGTGGAAGTGGTTGCTTTGGCCAGTGTTTCTCTGAGTGTGCAGTAGAGAAAGGACAAAGAAGATTTATCTGGTGGGGTCATAATTATGGTATCTAAGAGATTCCTAGAGCATTCAGGAGCAATATTAAGTAGATTCGACCTCAAAAAGGACATTAACTGGAAATAATCTAAATGATGTTGCGAGGAGATGTTTTTCAAGACTTGCAGTTCTTGGATAGTCATATAGCGATTATCAGTGGAGTGTAGTAGATGACTAAGTTTGGAGATGCGTAACAAGTTCATTTCATGAAAATGTGGATTCTCCCTGAGGAAACTCTGGATGACCCCATAAATTCATATGTTTGAAGATGTGCTGAGGGAGACCAAGAAGGGATCTGATAGACTTCCAAGCCATGATGGTATCCCTAAGTAATATACGATGTCTAACTGTCGGTACAATGTTCCTAAAAGAGGTATGTAATAAAGAAGACAGATGCATCGGAGCCACCACCCCCGCCTCTAGGGTGTAATTAAAGTAGAAATTCGAACCTTGCAGCCAATCAAGGCCATGACGAGCTAAGCAAGATAAAATTGTAACTGCGAAGGTCAGGAATATTAACTCCCCCCCCCCCCATTCCTTAGGGACCATGAGTTTCTTTAGGGCTATTCTAGGCCGGTTCCTATTCCAGATATAAAAGGAAAACATTGAGTTCAATTTCATGATGTCAGTGTGCTTTAGAAGGAGAGGAATTGTCTGCATCGTATAGAGTAATCTTGGGAAGCTAACCATTTTCAGAAGATGTAATGTTCCCATGAAGGAAAGTGGTAAATGTTGCCAGCGCTGAAGGTCCTGTTCAATTTTATTTATAACCGGTGGATAGTTGAGAGTATATAATGTGTCAGGCGTGCGACCAATATGTATTCCAAGATATTTAATGGAAGACTTGGCTATAGTAACTGGAATATTTAATGACGACTTAGAGAGCACAATACCTTTTCTGGGCAAGTCTAACAATTCGCATTTTGAGACATTGACCTTGAAGCCTGAGTAACTCTCGAAGACGTTTAGTAGGTCAAAGATATGAGGGAGGTCGGGAAGTGGATCAGATAAGAACACCAAGACGTCATCAGCAAAGTAAGACGCCTTAATTGTTTCAGTTCCCACTTTAATGCATTTAATGTTATAATCAACATCCAATGTGCGAATAAAGAGATCTAGAGCAAGACTAAAAAGGAGAGGTGAAAGTGGGCAGCCTTGACGCGTCCCTCTAGCTAATGAGATGGATGAGGAAAGAAATCCTGGAGTATATATTTTTGCAGATGGCGCTGAATAAAGGGCACTAATAAAAGAGCGAAAAGGTCCCACTATGCTCATAGAGTCCAACGTTCTACCCAGCCAATCCCAATTAACCATGTCAAAAGCTTTTTCGGCATCAATAGTAAGTATAGCTGGGGTTGAGTGTGCAGAAGGATTGACCTTAATGTCATCACGGACGGTTAGTATTTTACAAATGTTAGACACCTCAGAGCGACCTTTTACAAAACCAACTTGACTTGGGAAAATTAATCTAGGGAGTATAGTGGCTAATCTACCTGCCATAATTTTAGAAATTAACTTTAAATCGGAATTAATTAAAGAAATTGGGCGATAGGAGGAGGCTAATTCAGGATCTTTTCCAGGTTTTGGCAAGACGTCTAAGAGCAAACCCCCCCCCCCCCCAACCCAGAAATACATAACCAAATTGGTCACTAACATTAGAAATGCATCACAACATGGTAGTTGACGTAAAATTGCACCAACCGTGTGTTTGCGTCGTGGAACTTTGCTAATTTCCGACATGTACAGACACATCTTTCTTACTAGCACTAGAGAAAAGCAACTCCTGCCTATCTAAGTCGCTGGTTTGAATGTAATGTTGAATGATCATCCACGGAAGGTGAGAACAGAGTAGAAATCATCCCATATGCGTCACCTAAGGTGCCATACCTAACATGTATGATAACAAATACAGCTTTTACAAATATCTTGAAACCACAGAGCAATATGAACCTAGACAGTTAAAAAGGATTAGGAAGCAAGGGGAGAAATTCTCCAGCTCACCTGACACGAGGGTAGGGTGTCACTGTCAGCGCCTGGATCTTTTTTCGTGTCGGCACACGATACAGGAACAGAAGTAGCAAGAAGGTATGGTCCAGCGCTTAGGTAGAAGTAAAATGGAAAAAATTTTTCCAAGTTTAATTGGATTGCATTAAAAAGTCCATTGTAGTATGGTCTCAGTGTGTAGATAGGAGGAAAGGATGATCCTGTAAGCCTACGCGTTTCGGACGAGGCAACGTCCTTAGACTTGGCTGTAGTGTACACTACGTTGCCTCGTCCGAAACGCGTAGGCTTACAGGATCATCCTTTCCTCCTATCTACACACTGAGACCATACTACAATGGACTTTTTAATGCAATCCAATTAAACTTGGAAAAAATTTTTCCATTTTACTTCTACCTAAGCGCTGGACCATACCTTCTTGCTACTTCAGTTAAAAAGGATATCGTGTACAAGTCCTGATCTCATCTGAACCCGATGACATCACGATTAGAAAGTCCATCAAGTAGGTTGCTGTGGAAGATTCTGAAGCCTCTGTGGTTTGAGTGCCGAAGAAGAGAACTCCTCTGATTGAGAATTATCAACCCTGGATGTCTCACACCGCGTTTCAGTAATAGGACTGTGCGCGGAAGAAGAGCGATCAGGAGATGTAGGTTTTAAAATGGCAGCCGCCGCTTCCGGGAAGGAAAAGGTATCGTAGGAGCCATCCTTGTTAGCAACCTTGAGAACTGCCGGGTACAATAATGCAAATTTGACATGGCGTTTGTATAATGCTGAACAAATTTGTGAGAAAGCTCGTCGTTTTTTCGTGACCTCCGCTGAGAAGTCACCATAGATCAAAATGTGATGCCCTTTATAATCCAGACCCTCAGGTCTGCTTTTGAAAGTCTTTAGCAAAGCCATTCTGTCCGAGTAGTCCAAGTAATTAACAATGACTTGGCGAGGATGAGGTCTCACCATCTGTGTGTCTACAGCTGCGGAACGGAGGTCAGGACCGACCCTATGAACCCGCTCCACTTAACAGGACTAACAAATTCCCAAAGCTTCCGGTAAGTCCGATTCACACAGGCGCCGAAGATCTTTTGCCAGCACCGACTCCGGTAAACCTACTATGCGTAGATTATTTCTGCGAGACCTATTTCCTAGGTCTTCTACTCTATCCCAGAGCTTTTGATTATCTAGTCGCGTGTCTTGGACTAGTTGGCGGAGATCCATAAATGCAGTATACACGTGGTGCTTGGCTATCTCGAGAGTATCTATACGTTCCCCCTGCTTCGTCACCGTGTCTTGCAATTGAGACAGAGAAGTGGTTACGGTCTTAGATAGGGAGTTTTGTAAATCTGGGGAGATTAGCTGTGCTACTTGAATCGCCAATTGTTTATAGTCGATGTTCAGTGCTGACTCACCAGAAGCTGAGGCCGGTGAAGATTGAGGAGCTGCAGTCTCTGCAAGTATAGTTTGCAGAGAAGTGTCGTCCTCCATGATAGATTGCTGGTCGGCCACGCGGCTAGATTTGTTCTGCGCTCTGGATTTGCCCATGTTATGGACAAATCTGTCCATACACACTCAAGGTACACTCCGGTGCTGATGAAGACAAGATTCAGGCATCCCAGAGGTAAGTAGTAAGATCTGGCCGAGTGGTAAATGATTCTAAGACAGGAGCGCTCTCTATCTGTGCGTCCTCACATGCCGGGGCCGGAACCGGAAGTTCTTTGATCACTTTTTATTTCAATTTTTGTAGGGCAAAGTGACCAAAAACCAGACATTCTGGCATTATTTTTTAAGTTTTTTCTTACACCGTTCACCGCGTGGAATAAATAACATAATATTTTTATCGTTTAGGCCGTTAGGGTCGCAGCGATACCAAATATGTATGGTTTATTTATTTTTTGCAATAATAAAGGACTTGATAACGGAAAAAGGGCGATTGTGTTTTATTTTATTACTTAAAACTTTTATTATATTTTTAACAACTTTTTTTCATATTTTTTTTTCACTTTTTTTTTTACACTTTACTTTAGTCCCACTAGGGGACTTGAAGGTCCAACTTTTTTTCAAACACATTGCACTACCGACGTAGTGCAATGTATTAGATCTGTCAGTCATTCACTGACAGCAAGCCGATTAGGTTTTGCTTCCGAGCGGGGCCTAATTTGCTTCCGTAATGGCAAACAGAAGGCCATTGTTAGGTCTCCTGGTGTCATAATAGTAGTCAGCAGTCGTGCGATTGCAGGGCACAGCTGGCAATCTGCTAGCAACCACAAAGATGCAGCGATCGCATCCGATCGCTGCATCTGAGGGGTTTATGGCAGGGATCGGAGCTAGCTCCGGTTCCTGCCGTTACAGGTGGATGTCATCTCCTGAGCTGGCTCCATCTTGACGGCGGCTACGGAAGCGTTTCAGGCCCCGCCTCCGGTCGGGGGCTGTAAGCTTTCCGTGCTAGGCACACCGGGAGGCCAGTATTAGGCCTCCGGTTGACATTGTAGCCACCGACAACCCGGCGATTTCATTGCTGGGGTGTCTATGAGCTGCAAACACCTCAAATGTAGCGATCGCTTTTGATGGCTGCATTTAAAGGGTTAATGGCGGGGATCAAAGCTAACTTTGGTCCCCGCCTTTACAGCAGGATGTTAGCTGTCAGATACAGCTTACATCCGGCGATGATGGCACCGACTCAGCTTCTGAGCCGGTGCCATACATTTGTCGTAAGTATAAGACATTTTGCGGCAAGCACTGGCTTTCCATGTCGTATACTTACCACAAATGTCGGGAAGGGGTTAATGTTAGAAGAGCTGTCATTTCCGATTTGTCATTATTTATTGATTGGCTATTTACATCCACCAGTGGAGACATTGTTAATAATTTTACCACTATTTGATACGACATTATATATTTACAATACAATCAATGCAGGGATACTTATTACCCTGGTAATGGAAATATATACTATCACTTATATTTCCTTTCAACAAATACAGACTAAGGCCCCATGCACACGA
Source organism: Rhinoderma darwinii (assembly GCF_050947455.1). Classification (NCBI taxonomy): domain Eukaryota; kingdom Metazoa; phylum Chordata; class Amphibia; order Anura; family Rhinodermatidae; genus Rhinoderma; species Rhinoderma darwinii. The sequence continues at coordinate 227,824,733 of NC_134691.1, forward strand.
ACGTAAAAACGCCCGTAATCACGGGCCGTAATTACAGCCCGTAATTACGGGCCCATAGACTTCTATTGGTCACGGGTACCTCCCCGTATGCTAACGGGAAGGTGCCTGTGCCGTTGAAAAATATAGAACATGTCCTATTTCAGGCCGTAATTACGGCACGGGCAGGCCCATAGAAGTCTATGTTTCTCCTGTAAATTACTGGTGACTACGTGTGTGTACCCGTAATTAGGGGAGCGTTGCTAGGCGACTTGAGGGGATAGTCACTGTCCAGGGTGCTGAAAGAGTTAAACGATCGGCAGTAACTCTTTCAGCACCCTGGACAGTAACTTCCGATCACAATATAGATCAACGTGTAAAAAAAATAGAAGTTCGCACTTACCCAGAAGTCCCTGCTTCTTTTTCCAGTCCGGCCTCCCGGGATGACATTTCAGCCCATGTGATTGCTGCAGCCAATCACAGGCTGCAGCGGTCACATGGACTGCCGTGTCATCCAGGGAGGTCGGGCTAGATGTCGAAAGAGGGACGCGTCACCAAGACAACGGCCGGGTAAGTATGAATTTCTTTTACTTTTAGTACGGAAAGGGCTGCCCCTTCTCTTTATCCTGCACTGATAGAGAGAAGGGGCTGCCGATTAATGCAGTGCAATTTTGCAGCGGAAACGTGCCCGTAAATACGGGTGGAATACTGGTGACACCGGACCCATATTTACGGGCACGGGTCACAAATACTGGTGCAGTACGGGTCGAATACGTGTGACCAAGGACCAGTATTTCCGCCAGTATTTACGGGAGGAAAAAAAATAAGTTAAGTGGACGAGGCCTTACACACCTTTCCATATCTGCTAATGTAATAGTATATGTGATATAGATCAACTTTGTAATTTACTTACTGTTTAAATTTAGTTGATTTAACCATGCCAATTATGTGTGAAGTTAATGCCACTAGGTGTCTCCCTTCCTGTAATCTGCTGTCCACCCCCTGTTGTCAAGCAAAATATGTCTCTGACTGCAGAAGTTGAGGTTGTGTCTCCCTACTGCCTACCATTACAAGTCTATGGAGAGGGGAGAGCAGGTGCAGAGTCAAAAAGACACAGACAGACGTTGCAACAGCTTTTTGATGTTACTGTCTCACCTCAGTGATGGATTCATAGCTACACTGCTCATTACGACTGTATAATGTCCTCCATACTGCTGCTGCTGCTGCTTCTATATATGTGATGGATAAGGACATGAGAGCAGGATTCTCCTCTACTGTGTGTAACGTCCATGGCCGCGGGCCGTCGGGTTTACTCACCCCCCCGACGCCCGCAGCCATGGATCTGTGAGCGCTGGTCCCTGTCTACTTCCTAGGAGACGCCAGCGCTCACTTCCGCTCCGTCCTGCTGTGTCCCGTAGGGTGCGCGCGCTCGCTCGCGCACGGCCTTAAAGGGTCAGCGCGCGCACAAAAGGATCGTCATCATCATCAACTGCCCTGGTTTCCTGGTCTATAAGAAGGCCCCAGGCCTTCTGATCCTTGCCTGAGCGTTGTTAGTCTATCCCAGTCTGTCTCGCAAATGGTCCCTTAGTGTTTCCCCGTTCCAGCTGTTACCCGTGCCCTGTTCCTGTGTCGTGTTCCTGTGCCTACCAGCTTTGGAGTCATGTCTTCTGCCACGTCCAGTGTCTTCTGCCACGTCCAGTGTTGTTTTCGACGTCCAGTGTCTTCTGCCACGTCCAGTGTCTTCTGCCACGTCCAGTGTCTTCTGCCACGTCCAGTGTCTTCTGCTTCATCGGATACTGCCCGCCACGTCTGACGCCACCTGCGGCACCAGCCTCCATCCGTGCTGAAGCCACAGCCACCGTCCGGACTATTTCAGGTACCCAAGCGTTACTGTCTGCCATTGACTTTTGCATAGACTGTGACCTGGTCAGCTGCCTCCCCGCTACGGCGGAGCGGCCTAGTGGGTCCACATACCCTGTATCCGTGACAGTACGCTCAGGCCATGAAACCCACTGGCCAGCCCAAAACCGCAGTCCAGAAGATACAGACAGAGATGCATGACCTACGCACACGTCAGGATCAACTCCTTGAGGCGGTGAATTCTATCCTGGTCCGCCTGGATCTACTCGCTGTTCCACCTCCGGTTCTTCCTCCTGAAGCTGTTGCTGTGCCACTGCCCGTTGCTCCTCCTGTTTGTTCCGGATCCACAGTTCCTCTGCCTCTTCCTCCTCGCTACGACGGTGACCCCAGAGCATGTAGAGGATTTCTCAATCAATGCACGGTGCATTTTAGGCTACGGCCTCATCTCTTCCCCTCCGAGGAGGCCAAAGTGGCATTTATTATCTCCCTCCTCGCTGGCAAGGCCCTCGCATGGGCAAACGCAATCTTGGAGCAACAAGGACCTGTATCCGCGGACCTAGCCTTGTTCCTGCAGTCCTTTCGTGCCATGTTCGAGGAGCCGGGTCAAACATCCTCTGGCGCAGCCACTCTGTTGACCCTCAAGCAAGAAGGCTCCACAGTAGGGGAGTATGCTATCTCCTTCCGTACCCTAGCAGCTGAGATGGCATGGAACAATGAGGCACTGGTGGCGACCTTCTGGCAGGGACTGTCCTCTCACATCAAGGATGAACTAGCAGCCCGCGACCTTCCTTCTACCTTGGATGCCCTCATTCTGTTAGCCACCCGGGTTGATATGAGAATCCGGGAGCGCTCTCAAGAGGTTCGACAGGAGAGCCGGGTCCACAGACCAGCACCATCAGTCCAGAGACCACTATTGTCCACTCCTAGTGCGCTACCTGAAGAACCCATGCAGGTAGACAGAGTCCGGTTATCTGAACAGGAGAAGCAGCGCAGATACTCCTCTGGACTTTGTATGTATTGTGGCCTCAAGGGTCATTTTGTGCTCCAATGCCCACAGAAACCGGGAAACTCCAGTACCTAAGGTTGATTGGAGAGGCAACTCTAGGTGGAACGTCTCCAAACGTTAAAACCTCTTCCAGATTATCGATTCCTGTGGCCATCGTCACCGGAGAGACATTACATCCTTCCTCCGCCTATCTTGACTCTGGAGCGGCTGCTAATTTTATACAGCAGGAACTAGTGGATCGTTTTCGTCTACCCACAGTCCGTCTGGAGAGACCCCTGGCTGTTGCCTCTGTGAATGGTCTACCATTGCCTGCTCCGATCATGCTCATCACAGAGCCATTGACACTACGGGTCGGAGCTCTTCACTCAGAACAGATCACCTTCCTGGTACTACCCAAGGCTATCAATCCTATCCTGCTGGGTCTGCCATGGCTCCGTCTACACGCCCCGACACTTGACTGGAATTCTGGAGAGGTTCTTCAATGGGGTTCCAGATGCCATAGCCATTGCCTGTCACAAGTCCGTCCTGTTGTGCCCCCTCTGCCTCAGTCACTTTCCGGTCTACCATCTCAGTATGCCAGTTTTGCGGATGTCTTTTGCAAACGAGAGGCTGAGACGTTGCCTCCACATCGGAATTATGACTGTCCCATTGAAATGGTTCCCAATGCTTCTCTTCCCCATTGGACGAGTATATCCTCTCTCCTTGCCAGAGACTTTATCGATGTCAGCCTATATCAAGGAGAACTTGGAGAGGGGTTTTATTCGAAAATCTTCCTCCCCGGCCAGGGCAGGCTTCTTCTTTGTTAAAAAGAGAGATGGTTCTCGTTGACCCTGCATTGACTACCGTGGTCTCAATCAGATCACGGTCAAGAACAAATACCCGTTGCCACTTATTTCCGAGCTCTTCGATCGCATACAAGGAGCAAAAAAATTTTTTAACCTAGATCTTCGGGGGGCTTTTAATCTAATCCGGATTCGCCCGGGTGACGAATGGAAGATGGCATTTAAAACCCATGATGGGCACTACAAATACCTAGTGATGCCCTTCGGACTGTGTAACGCTCTCACAGTATTTCAGGAATTCGTTAATGATATCTTCCGAGATCTCCTCTATATGTGTGTTGTAGTTTATCTCGATAATATTTTAATTTTCTCCCCAGATCTGATGACCCATCGGAGGCATGTTCGTCAAGTTCTTCTGCGACTAAGAGAGAATCGCTTGTATGCCAAGTTGGAAAAGTGCACCTTTGAAAAGAGGTCTTTGCCCTTCCTGGGCTACGTCATCTCGGATCAAGGCCTTAAGATGGACCCTGAGAAACTAAAGTCTGTCCTGGAATGGCCACGTCCTCAAGGCCTAAGGGCCATACAACGGTCGGTTCCTGGGATTCGCCAATTTCTACCGGCAGTTTATTCCGAACTTTTCTTCTCTGACGGCTCCCATCTCTACCCTTACAAAGAAGGGTGTGAACGCCAAGGTGTGGACTCCAGAGGCAGAGTCCGCATTCATTAGCCTCAAGAAAGCCTTCACTTCAGCTTCAATCCTCCATCACCCTGACGTATCTCGGCAGTTCTCACTAGAAGTGGACGCTTCCTCTGTTGGTCCAGGAGCTCCAAAGGAAAGGCAATGGTTTGTGGCTACTACTCAAGACTGTTTTCTTCTGCTGAGCGCAATTACTCCATTGGAGATCGGGAGCTACTGGCTATCAAATTGGCCCTGGAGGAGTGGAGACATCTTCTAGAAGGCGCAGCTCACCCCATCCTGATCTTCACCGACCACAAGAACCCCACCTACCTTCAGTTCGCTCAAATACTGAATCCTCGTCAAGGCAGGTGGTCGCTGTTCTTCACCCGTTTCGAATTTCTGCTCCACTACCGTCCCGCTGACAAGAATGTGAGGGCCGGTGCCCTGTCCAGATCATTTGAGACGGAAGACACGGTGGAGTCCCTTCAGACTATCATAGACCCATCCTGCGTTGTCACCGCTAATCCTCTGCAGCTTAGAAATATCCCTCCGGGGAGAACTTTTGTTCGGTTGGCAGACAGAAAAAGAATTCTCCGCTGGGGACACAATTCTAAACTAGCTTGGCACGCTGGTGTCCGTAAAACCCAAGACCTGATTGCTCGTCACTTTTCGTGGCCCACGCTATCTAAAGATGTTTCGGACTTTGTCTCTGCTTGCACGGTGTGTGCCTCTAACAAAGTGACTCACTCCAAGCCTGCCGGCCTGCTTCAACCTCTGCCTGTACCCAGTGCCCCCTGGCAGCACATCGCAATGGACTTCGTCACAGACCTTCCTCCCTCAGCAGGATGCAACACCATCGTGGTGGACCGGTTCTTTAAGATGGCACATTTTATCCAGCTGACCGGCCTACCTTCTGCTCCCCGACTGGCAAGTCTCTTCATTCAGCACATCTTTCGCTTGCATGGCTTGCCTCTTCACATTGTGTCCGACCGGGGGGTTCAGTTTACCTCTAAGTTCTGGAGAGCCCCCTGTAAACTCCTGGATGTGAGTTTGGACTTTTCCTCTGCCTATCACCCCCAATCCAATGGGCAAGTTGAGAGGATCAACCAGATCATGGAAAATTATCTCCGCCACTTCATCTCTTCACAGCACGATAACTGGGTACAGCTTCTTCCATGGGCCGAGTTTTCATACAACAACCACACAAGTGAGTCCACCACTTCCACTCCGTTTCACATCGTGTACAGTCAACATCCCAGAGTCCCTCTTCCTGTGTCGACTTCATCTCAGGTACCCGCTGCTGACACCAGCCTCCATCCGTGCTGAAGCCACAGCCACCGTCCGGACTATTTCAGGTACCCAAGCATTACAATCTGCCATTGACTTTCGCATAGACTGTGACCTGGTCAGCTGCCTCCCCGCTACAGCCAAATCTGCTGATCAGTGGCGTAACTACCGCTATAGCAGCCGTAGCAGCTGCTACGGGGCCCGCAACTTGAGGGGGCCCGTGCCACCTGCCGGCATGGCCCCCCCATGGCTGGAGGCTCCGCTAGCAGCCACTATGGCTGCTACATCACGATGCCACTGATTGTTCCTACAAAAGACATGCATCCCCTATCCGCCGGATAGGGGATACATGTGTGATCGCTGGGACGCCCAGCGATAAGGAGAACGGGGGACCGAAAGTCCCATGAAGTTCTCCATGACAAACCTCGAACTTCCGGGGTCTGTCTGCAGCTCCATAGAAATTACTTGTGCACCGGTCGCGCTTGTGCGCATGCGTGACCAGCGCTCCTTTCATTTTTATTGAACTGCGCAGACGCCGGAAGTCCGAGGTTTGTCATGGAGAACTTCAGGGGACTTTCGGTCCACCGTTCTCCTTATCGCTGCCAGCGATCACACATGTATCCCTTATCCTGTGGATAGGGGATACATCTCTATTGTAGGACAAACTATAGGATGTTTTTTTTAGGGGGGGTTAGCGTTATCTACAGGGGGGGTCTGTATGGCGATATCTACAGGGGGGGTCTGTATTGCGTTATCTACAGGGGGTCTGTATGGTGTTATCTAGAGGGGGGCTGTATGGCGTTATCTACAGGGGGTCTGTATGGCGTTATCTACAGGGGGTGTCTGTATAGCGTTATCTACAGGGGGGCTATATGGTGTTATCTACAGGGGGCTATATGGCGTTATCAACAGGGGGGCTGTATGGCGTTATCAACAGGGGGGCTGTATGGCGTTATCTACAGGGGGATTTGGGGCTGTAAGACGTTATCTACAAGGGGGCTGTATGGCGTTATCTACAGGGGGCTGTACTGACCCATAGAATAAAGGTAACATGTTATTTATGCCGCACAGTGAACGCGTCAATTTAAAAATGCATAGAACAATGGTGGAATTTCAGGTTTTTTTTATAATCCCCCCAAAAAAAGTTAATAAAAGTTAATTAAAAAAATTATATGTACCGTAAAATGGTACTATTAAAAAGTACAACTAATCCCGCAAAAAACAAGTCCTCATACAGCTATGTAGACAAAAATATAAAAAAGTTATAGCTCTTTGAATGTGACTATAGAAAAACAAATAAAATAGCTTGGTCATTAGGGCCTAAAATGGGCTGGTCACTAAGGGCAGTGGCGTAACTACCGCCGTAGCAGCAGTAGCGGCTGCTACGGGGCCCGTGGCATGAGGGGGCCCGTGTCCCTCGCTGGCACGGGCCCCCACCATGGCCGGAGGCTCCGCTAGCAGCCGCTATGGCTGCTACAGCGCGACGCCACTGAACAGTACGGCAGAGCAGGGAGGTATCTCCCCGCTCTGCCATTAAACAAAAGACATGTATCCCCTATCCACTGGATAGGGGATACATGTGTGATCGCTGGCAGCGTTAAGGAGAACGGGGGACTGAAGTTCTCCATCACAAACCTCGGACTTCAGGGGTCTGTGTCGGCAGCTCCGGAGAAATGAATGGAGCGCCGGACCCGCTTGAGGGCATGCGTGACCAGCGCTCCTTTCATTTTTAGTGAGCTGCGCAGACGCCGGAAGTCAGAGGTTAGTCATGGAGAACTTCAGGGGACTTTCAGTCCCCCGTTCTCCCTATCAATGCCAGTGATCACACATGTATCCCCTATCCTGTGGATAGGGGATACATGTATTTTATTAGGACACACTGTAGGTCGCATTTTTTTGGGAGGGGCTGTATGGCGTTCCCTACAGGGAGGGGGACGCTGTATGGCGTTCCCTACAGGGGGACGACGCTGTATGGCGTTCCCTACAGGAATGGGGGACGCTGTATGGCGTTCCCTACAGGGGGGGCTGTATGGCGTTCCCTACAGGGGGGGCTGTATGGCGTTCCCTACAGGGGGGGCTGTATGGCGTTATCTACAGGGGGGGCTGTATGGCGTTCCCTACAGACCCCCCCTGTAGGGAACGCCATACAGACTCCCTGTAGGTAACGCCATACAGTCCCCCCTGTAGGGAACGCCATACAGCCCCCCAGTAGGCAACGCCATACAGTCCACCCTCTAGATAATGCCATACAGCCCCCTCTGTAGATAGCGCTGTGATGGATGGTCAAATTGCTTATGTTCTCTGTATTAAACTACACTATGAATTATCAAGCAGGATGCCGGATTATGAAGATATGTATTCTCCATTTTGTAATGATCTCTTTCTGGTTCTGTTTGAATCACAAGGGAATAAGTTATTACTTTGTGTTCTTTTTCGTGGCCTTCAATACTGGTAGATAGGAGTCTGGCAGAACGCCTAGACCTGAAATAATCATTATATTTCCAATTAATTCTTTATCTCAGTATTTCACACACATATATGAAATCATCATATAGCCTTATGAAAACCTCCTACATTTCTATTGTTTGTAGGCCAGGATTTGCAGGTGTTAGAAAGATCACGTGACCTCAGTGGGAAGGTACCCTATGACGTATTTTCAGTCTACGTGTAAAATGTTATGATTGGTTGTTCCATGAGAGGTAACACCCTGGTTAGAGGGTACGCCCTGAGGGTATATTAACCTATGTATCTTGATAATAAATGAGAATATTGATTGAGACGACAGATTGCTATTGTCTTTATTGATCTCCCGGTGCACTGCTGATACTTCAATTACCATATTTGAATACCACCTGACAAAGCAGAGGGAGCCCATTAGAGCACCCATCCCAAAAGGTGCTACCTGGAAGGGGTTTCTTCGACAGCGCCATACAGTCCCCCCTGTAGATAGCGCCATACAGTCCCCCTGTAGATAGCGCCATACAGCCCCCCCTGTAGATTGCGCCATACAGCCCCCCCTGTAGATAGTGCCATACAGCCCCCCCTGTAGGGAACGCCATACAGCCCCCCCCTGTAGGGAACGCCATACAGTCCCCCCTGTAGGGAACGCCATACACCCCCCCTGTAGGTAACGCCATACAGTCCCCCCGTAGATAACGCCATACAGCCCCCCCGTAGATAACGCCATACACCCCCCTGTAGGTAACGCCATACAGTCCCCCCGTAGATAACGCCATACAGCCCCCCCGTAGATAACGCCATACAGCCCCCTCTGTAGATAGCGCCATACAGCCACCTCTGTAGATATCTACAAAGGAGGCTGTATGGCGTTATCTACAGGAGGGCTGTATGGCATTATCAAAAGGGGGGGTTTGTAAAAAAGGCACTATCTACAAGGGGGGGGGGGGTTGTGTGACACCCGGGGGAGGGGGGCCCCAGTCAAAAGTTTGCTATGGGGCCCAGTCTTTCCTAGTTACGCCCCTGACTAAGGGGTTAATCCGATCCCACTTGTTTAGTTTTATTCTGTTTTATTTGAAAACTCACCAAATGGGATTGAGGGATAAGGACCAACGTTATTTTGAATAAAGAATTAAATCGTACAAATCAATCATACTATGCTGTGGTTGTAAACAACACAGTATGTACTATCGATTTGAATATCAATAGAATAAGATGCTTTGTAAAACACACTTGCATCTGACCTATTGCCTACGGTGTAACAATTGCTGTCATGGATATCTGTAGCTCAGCAGTAGCGGCGTGTATCGGTGCCTGCTCTGCTGAATTACGCTATGTACCCGGTCACTGATTCAGTGAACCGGGTAGAGGAGATGCCATAAATCTCAGTACATACTGCTATCTTGAAAAAGCAGTGACTAAGTGTATAACTCTCTCCAGTGGCGTAACAACCGCGGTAGCAGCCGTACTATGGGGCCCACGCCGTCGAGCCTCCTACAAGTATGGGCCGGGCGTCACAGGCCCTCTCATGCCTGTAGGCGTCGCTAGCACTGGAGGGGCCCCGGTGCTAGTGACAGCCAAATACATGGATTAGCTCTGAATGGCCGGGCATTTTCTGTGCCCTTACAATGACACTGATTGGCTAGCGGCGCGATTACGTCATTGCACCGCTTCCATGCTTGAAAGGCGCTGATTGACGCCAATCAGTGTCATTGGACGACACTCGTTCAGCTCCTGCAGACCCGCTCAGAAGAGAGAATGTCTGCATTGCCAGCGAACAGCGTGGGGACGGGATCATGTGAGTATGTAAAGTTATTTTTTTCTCTTTCTCATAAAACTGTTAATTGCATTATCTATATTAGGGCTCTATCTACAGGGGGGTCGTCTATATGTGGGCCACAGTGGTGTAACTACCGCTATAGCAGCCATGGCCGGAGGCTCCGCTAGCAGCTGCTATGGCTGCTACAGCGCAACGCCACTGAAGGGGTTGTTCCTACAAAACACATGCATCCCCTATCCACAGGAAAAGGGGATACATGTGTGATCGCTGGGACACCCAGCGATAAGGAGAACGGGGGAACGGGGGAAAGTCCCCCGAAGTTCTCAATGACAAACCTCTGACTTCTGGGGTCTGTCTGCAGCTCCATAGTAATGACTTGTGCATCGGTCGCGCTTGTGCGCATGCGTGACCAGCGCACCTTTCATTTTTATTGAACTGCGCAGACGCCGGAAGTCCGAGGTTTTTCATGAGGTCGGTCCCCCGTTCTCATTATCGCTGCCAGCGATCACACTATCCTGTGGATAGGGGATACATCTCTTTTGTAGGACAAACTATAGGCCGTTTTTTTGGGGGGAGGGCTATATGGCGTTATCTACAGGGGGGGGTTCTGCATGGTGTTATCTACAGGGGGGTTCTGTATTGTGTTATCTACAGGGGGGTCTGTATGGCGTTATCTACAGGGGGGTCTATATGGCGTTATCTACAGGAGGTGTCTGTATGGCGTTATCTACAGGGGGGACTCCTTATGGCATTATCTACAGGGGGACTCTGTATGGCGTTATCTACAGGTGGGACTCTGTATGGCGTTATCTACAGGGGGGTCTGTATGGCGTTATCTACAGGGGGGTCTGTGGCATTTTCTACAGGGGGGTCTATATGGCGTTATCTACAGGAGGGGTCTGTATGGCGTTATCTACAGGGGGAACTCTGTATGGCGTTATGTACAGGGGGGACTCTGTATGGCGTTATCTACAGGGGGGACTCTGTATGGCGTTATCTACAGGGGGGTCTGTATGGCGTTATCTACAGGGGGGTCTATATGGCGTTTTCTACAGGGGGTCTGTATGGCGTTATATACAGGGGGGCTGTATGGCGTTATCTACAGGGGGGCTGTATGGTGTTATCTACAGGGGGATTTGGTGCTGTAAGACGTTATCTACAGGGGGCTGTAAGGCGTTATCTACAGGGGGCTGTGTGTGGTGCTATCTATAGGGGGAGCTGTGTGGTGGAATCTATAGGAAGGCACTATCTACAAGGGGGGGTTGTGTGATACCCAGCGGAGGGGGGGGCCCAATCAAAAGTTTGCTATGGGGCCCAGTCTTTCCTAGTTACGCCACTGGTGGGCCACTATATACGGGGGGGAGTCTACATGTGGGGATGTGGGGCACAATCTACAGCGGGGTCTATATGTGGGGATGTGGGCCACTATATACAGGGGGGTCTATATGGGGGATGTGGGGTACTAGCTACAGGGGTGGTCTGAATGTGGGGATGTGGGGCACAATCTACAGGGGGGTCTATATGTGGGGATGTGGGCCACTATATACAGGGGGGTCTATATGTGGCCCACTATCTACAGGGGGAGGTATTTGTGAGACAATATACAGGGGTGGACTAGATGTAGAGCACTATCTATAGGGGAGCTATTATTTAGGGCACTGTCTACAGAGGCGGGCTATACGTGGAGCACTATCTATATGGGAAGCTAGATGTAGGGAAGCATGGTGGCTCAGTGGTTAGCACTATTGCATTGCAGCTCTGGAGTGCATATGTGGGCACTATCTACAGGGGCTGTATGTGGGACACTATCTACAGGGGCTTTTATGTAGGTCACTATCTACAGAAGCTGCATGGGGGTCAATTTATACAGGGGGCTATGGGGGCACTATCTACAGGGGCCAACAATGTGTGTGTGACAGTGTATGGTACTATTATAATCAGGGACACAGTGTATGGCGCTATTATAGTTAGAGGTGCAAGAGGTGTTGAGAATTTTAACTTTGTTTATAGGTGCAGAAATGTTTTAAAAGTGAGAAGCTGAAGACATCTGAGCGGAAAACTGCAGAAATGGGTCATGGCCGGTAGAAATCCATCATAGATGTCTGGACCGGAGGGAGAAGAAAAGAACTAGAATCTGAGACGTCACCGGTGAGTCACTTAATGTGAATGTTTATTCTGCCTCTAATCAGCACTGTAGTCACTGTATGATCTGCAGCGAGATGATTATGATATGATTTTTTTTGTGAAACAGCATCTCCCAGCATATCCTCACCATTGTTCGGGCCATGCTGGGAGCTGTAGTTGTACGCCGTAAAAACCTATACGGCAGGGGTTGCACTAAATTGAGCTGTATTTGTTCTGGTGTTGTATATATGTACTGATCTTTGTTCTGATGCTGTATGTAAGCACTGAGCTTTGTTCTGGTGCTGTATATACGTATGAGACTGGTATGAGACTGGTTTTGGTGCTGTGTATATATGTGTATATATGTACTGAGGTTGGTTCTGGTGCTGTATTTATGTACTGAGGTTCGTTCTGGTGCAGTATTTATGTACTGAGGTTTGTTCTGGTGCTGTATATATGTACTGAGCTTGGTTCTAGTGCTGTATTTATGTACTGAGGTTTGTTCTGGTGCTGTACTTATGTACTGAGGTTGGTTCTGGTGCTGTATATATGTATGGGCTTTGTTCTAATGCTGTATTTATGTACTGATTTTGGTTATAGGACTGTATATATGTACTGAGCTTTGTTCTTGTGCTGTATATATGTCAGAACTCGGTTCTAGTGCTGTATTTATGTACTGAGCATGGTTCAGGTGCTGTCTATATGTTCTTAGCTTGGTTCTATGTACTGATCTTGGTTGTGGTACTGTATTTATGTACTGAGCTTAGTTGTGGTATATATGTCAGAGCTTGGTTCTGGATCTGTAGTTATATAGGATATATTTATAATTACAAAATTGCAGGGCAGATGAAATTGTTCCCAATTCATTGTATATTTAATGGGAATCTGTCAGGTAGTTTTAATCCCTTGAACCGCCACCATGCGGTCATACATAACCTGACAATATTTCTAAACATTCCCTTGTATGTTTTTTTCAGATGTAGCAAAATTCTTAAAATCCACTTTTAAAACGGCGCACACCATATGCTAATTACTCATTAGAGGGTCATGGGGCGGTGCCGCTATCCTGAAGAGTCACATAGTCCTGACTCCAAACCCACCTTTCCATGTTTGAGTGACATCCCCCTGGCTGATACAACTTTCTCGGATGCGCCATTGCCCTGTGGCACTATACACAAGGGGGAGCTGTGTGTCACTATACAAAACGGGGAGCTGTGTGGCAATATACACAAGGGGGAACTGTATGCCACTATTTACAAGGGGGAGGGCTGTGGCTCTATCTACAGGGGGCTGAGTGTGCCACAATCTACAGGGGTCTGTGTAATGTCGGGGTAGGGAGACAGACAGGTGAGCCCTAATCTACCTGCCACTCAGTCCCTGCCTACTTGCAACGACACGCCCTAGGCGACGGGGTACAACTGAGCGATGGTCCCTACACTCAATAGGTGCACGACAGACAAACAGACAAGGGTACAAAGAAGCCAGAAAAATGGGGAAGTTGCTCACGGGGACACCGTGAGCAACAAGCGAAGTGAACGAGCCGAGTCAAACCAGGAGATGAGCGAGGTACAAAAACGCAGAGCAGAAGAGTGGTCAGTAAAGCCAAGGTCAATCACAAGCAGAGGATAAGTAGTTCAAGAAGCTGCAGCAGGGCCAGGAAACCAGCAGAGAAGAATCACAAGCAAAGGAGGAACAGGAAAGGCAGGTATAAATAGACAGAGGGTGGGAGCTAGCTCCGTCTGGCCAGGCTGTGATAGGCTGTCCCACTCCTAAGCCTGCCATCCTGGGTGGTGGAAGATGGAGTCAGTCTCACAGACATAGAAGCAGGTGCAGACTGATTACCTATGGGCGTCGACACAGAAGTTGTGTCAGGCAGATCCTTTACAGTACCCCCCCTTTTATTAGGGGCCACCGGACCCTTTCTAAGTGGACCTGGTTTATTGGGGAAACGAAGGTGGAACCTCCTGAGCAATACCCCAGCGTGAACATCCCGGGCGGGTACCCAAGTCCTCTCCTCAGGCATGAAACACGTCGTGTACTCGAAAAGACGGGGGCAACTCTAGATGGAAGGAGACAGGGTTAAGGACTTCAATGACCTTGTATGGCCCTATAAACCGGGGAGCAAACTTCTTGGACGGGACTTTAAGGCGCAAATTTTTTGACGATAGCCACACCAGATCCCCGACCACAAACAAGGGGTTAGCAGAATGTCTTCTATCTGCCTGAGTTTTTTGTATGCTCTGGGACGCCTCTAGGTTCTTCTGAACCTGGGCCCAGACTGTGCACAGTTCCCGATGAACGACCTCTACCTCGGGATTGCTGGAACTACCAGGTGAAACGGAGAAGAACCGTGGATTAAACCCAAAATTACAGAAAAAGGGGGAGACCCCTGACGAGTTACTGACCCGGTTATTAAGGGAAAATTCGGCGAGGGGAATGAATGAGACCGAATCATATTGACAGTCAGAGATAAAACACCTTAAATATTGTTCTAGAGACTGATTAGTCCTCTCAGTTTGGCCATTAGTTTCAGGATGGAAGGCAGAGGAGAAGGACAGATCAATCTCCAACTTTTTACAGAAGGCTCTCCAAAACAATGAAACAAATTGTACCCCTCTATCAGAAACAATATTGACAGGGACCCCATGGAGACGCAGGATGTGTTTGACAAACAAGGTAGCTAACGTCTTAGCATTGGGTAGTTTCTTAAGGGGCACAAAATGGCACATCTTACTGAAGCGGTCTACTACAACCCACACCACCGACTTGCCTTGAGATGGAGGCAAATCGGTGATTAAATCCATGGTGATATGGGTCCAAGGTCTCTGGGGAACGGGCAAAGAACATAGTAAGCCCGCTGGTCGGGACCTGGGAGTCTTGGACCTAGCACAAACTTCACAAGCGGCGACGTAGGCCTTAACGTCTTTAGGCAACCCAGGCCACCAATAGTTTCTGGCAATGAGGTGCTTGGTACCCAGGATGCCTGGATGGCCAGATAGTGCAGAGTCATGATTTTCCCTAAGTACCCTTAGCCGGAATTGCAGGGGAACAAACAGCTTGTTCTCAGGAAGGCTCCCGGGAGCTGAACCTTGATCAGCCGCAATTTCAGAGACTAAATCAGAATCAATAGCGGAAATGATTATACCTGGAGGCAAAATACAAGCAGGATCTTCCTCCGAAGGAGGGCTGGCCATGAAGCTACGTGACAGTGCATCAGCCTTAACATTTTTAGACCCAGCCCTATAGGTAACCACAAAGTTGAATCTGGTAAAAAATAACGCCCAACGAGCTTGTCTCGGGTTTAGCCTCCAGGCAGATTCTAGGAAAACCAGATTCTTGTGGTCGGTAAGGACCGTTACCTGGTGCCTAGCCCCCTCCAGGAAGTGGCGCCACTCTTCAAATGCCCATTTAATGGCTAAGAGTTCGCGGTTGCCAATATTATAGTTACTCTCAGTGGGTGAAAACTTCCTGGAGAAGTAGGCACAGGGACGGAGATGGGTGAGGGACCTGGTACCCTGGGACAAGACAGCCCCCACTCCCACCTCGGACGCGTCAACCTCCACGATAAATGGCTCCATTTGGTTGGGCTGAACCAGCACCGGGGCCGAGATAAAGCACTTCTTAAGGACCTCAAAAGCCTGGACAGCCTCAGGAGGCCAGTGGAGGAGATCAGCACCTTTGCGAGTGAGATCCGTAAGAGGCTTAGCGATGACCGAGAAGTTAGCAATAAACCTCCTGTAATAATTAGCGAACCCCAGGAAGCACTGCAACGCCTTCAGGGAGGCAGGTTGGACCCATTCCGCCACAGCCTGGACCTTGGCAGGGTCCATGCGGAATTCATGAGGAGTGAGGAGTGAGGATTTGGCCCAAAAATTGTATCTCCTGCACCCCAAACACACATTTTTCGGTCTTCGCAAACAGTTTGTTTTCTCGAAGGACCTGGAGCACCTTCCTGACATGCTCAATGTGGGAGGACCAGTCCTTGGAAAACACAAGTATGTCATCAAGGTACACTACAAGAAATACCCCCAGGTAGTCTCTTAAAATCTCATTTATGAAATTCTGGAAGACCGCGGGAGCATTACACAACCCAAAGGGCATGACAAGGTATTCGAAATGACCTTCGGGCGTGTTAAAAGCAGTCTTCCACTCATCCCCCTCTTTGATGCGGATAAGGTTATACGCACCCCATAGATCAAACTTAGAGAACCATTGGGCCCCCTGAACCTGATTAAAGAGATCAGGAATCAGAGGAAGGGGATACTGGTTCCTTACAGTGACCTTATTCAAGCTTCGGTAGTCAATGCATGGCCTAAGACCACCATCCTTCTTCCCTACGAAGAAGAAGCCAACACCTACCGGAGAAGTAGAGGGGCGAATGTAACCCTTGGCCAGGCATTCCTGGATATACTCTCTCATGGCTTCACGTTCCGGACAAGAGAGATTAAATATCCTACCCTTAGGGAGCTTAGCTCTTGGTACCAAATTGATTGCGCAATCATATTCTCTATGAGGAGGTAACAC
The DNA here is from genome assembly GCF_050947455.1 of Rhinoderma darwinii. NCBI lineage: Eukaryota > Metazoa > Chordata > Amphibia > Anura > Rhinodermatidae > Rhinoderma > Rhinoderma darwinii. The sequence goes on from NC_134691.1 coordinate 227,841,208, forward strand.
TTCGGAGGCCTCCTTAGAGAAAACATCGGCGAAGTCCTGAACAAACTCAGGTAGCCTGTTCGCCACCTCAGGGGGAGAAATAGAATTAACAGAAAAACATGACGTCAAGCATTCATTACACCACTTGGTAAGGTCCCCAGAATTCCAGTCAAACGTGGGATTATGCAACTGCAACCAGGGAAGACCTAAAACCAAATCGGACGATAATCCCTGCATTAACAGTACAGAGCACTGCTCCAAATGCATGGAGCCAACAAGGAGTTCAAAAACAGGGGTATGCTGTGTAAAATAACCATTAGCAAGAGGAGTGGAGTCGATACCCACTACCGGGACAAGTTTAGGCAAATCAATCAAAGGCATAGCTAGAGACATAGCAAATTCCACAGACATGATATTAGCAGAGGACCCTGAATCCACGAAGGCACTGCCGGTAGCAGACCTACCACCAAAAGAGACCTGAAAGGGAAGCAAGATTTTATTACGTTTCATATTTACGGGAAATACCTGTGGGCCTAAGTGACCTCCCCGATGATCACTTAGGCGCGGAAGTTCTCCGGCTGCATTCTTACGCTTAGGACAGTTGTTCACTTGATGCTTGACATCCCCACAGTAGAAGCAGAGACCATTCTTCATGCGGAAATCTCTACGTTGTTGGGGGGACACGGAGGCCCCGAGTTGCATAGGTACCTCCGAGTCTTCCGGGGAGGAACGAAGCAACGGAACCTCGGGAGGCATCATGGGGGAGTCAGAGGAGAAAATATCAAGACGTTCAAGTCGTCGTTCCCTGAGACGTCGGTCAAGTTGTACCGCTAAAGCCATAACCTGGTCTAGGGAGTCAGAAGAGGGATAACTAACTAGCAGATCTTTCAGGGCGTTCGACAGACCCAACCTAAACTGGCACCTTAAGGCAGGGTCATTCCACCGAGAAGCTACGCACCACTTCCTAAAGTCAGAGTAATACTCCTCAACAGGTCTCTTACCCTGACGTAAGGTCACCAGCTGACTCTCGGCAAAAGCAGTCTTGTCAGTCTCGTCATAGATGAGTCCGAGAGCAGAAAGGAAAAGATCAACGGAGGAAAGTTCAGGGGCATCAGGAGCCAAGGAGAAGGCCCATTTTTGGGGCCCTTCCTGGAGCCGGGACATAATTATACCCACCCGCTGCCTCTCAGAACCTGAGGAGTGGGGCTTCAAACGAAAATAGAGCCTACAACTCTCCCGAAAGGAGAGAAAAGTCTTCCGGTCCCCTGAGAACCGGTCGGGCAACTTGAGGTGGGGTTCAAGAGGTGAGGTAAGGGGGACTACCATGGTAGCATCAGGCTGGTTGACCCTCTGAGCCAGGGCCTGGACCTGTAGGGAGAGACCCTGCATTTGCTGAGCCAGGGTCTCAAGGGGGTCCATAGTGGTGTCAGGGACCAGGGTAGACTAGGTATGGGCTTGTGATTATGTAATGATGGGGGTGGGGAGACAGACAAGTGAACCCTAATCTACCTGCCACTGAGTCCCTGCCTACTTGCAACGACCCGCCCTAGGCGACGGGGTACAACTGGGCGACGGTCCCTACGCCCTTTAAATGCAGCGCTCAAACGCTTAAATAAGTGCACGACAGACAAACAGACAAGGGTACACAGAGCTAGGGGGAGAAAGGGGCAGTTGCCCACGGCAACACCGTGAGCAACAAGAGAAGTGAACAAGCCGAGTCAAACCAGGAGAGTACGAGGCGCCAAACGCAGAGCAGAAGAGTAGTAAACAACAGAGTCAAACCAGGAATGTACGAGGTACCAAACGCAGAGCAGGAGAGTAGTCAGCAAGCCGGGGTCAATATGAATTTAAGGTTTTAGTGGTATATTTGAAACCTTCCACCGCAGGACTTGATATTTTGTGTACTCTACAAGAATTTGTAATTAAATCACTGGAATAGGACTAGAGTTTAGTTTAAAATGTAACTTTTACTTGTAACATATTTAAAAAGTGTGTAAAACAAAAGACACACCAGGACAAGACTGATTTATATTTATCCTCCTGGGAAATAGATCACTCACATGTTTTGCAACAATTTGGAGCATTTTCTCAAACTCTGCAAAGAAATGATAATATCACCAATATTGAATTGACATTCTTTTTGCATGGAGCACTACATCTCCTTTACAACAAGGAAGATTTTTTTTGTAAACAGTCTTGTCCTGGTGTGTCTTTTGTTTTACACACTTTTTAAATATGTTACAAGTAAAAGTTACGGGGTCAATATGAAGCAAGGACAATAGTACAAGAGCTGCAGCAGGGCCAGGAAACCAAACGAGAAGAATCACAAGCAAAGGAGGAACAGGAAAGGAAGGCATAAATAGACAGAGGGCGGGAGCTAGCTCCGTCTGGCCAGGCTGTGATAGGTTCTCCCACTCCTAAGCCTGCCACCCTGAGTGGTGGAAGATGGAGTCAGTCTCACAGACATAGAAGCAGGTGCAGACTAATTATCTATGGGCGTTAACCCCGAAGCTGTGCCTGGCAGATCCTTTACAACTTGCTTCTCAGAAGACCGCTCAACCACCAACTAAACAACTTCTATTTCATTAAACAAATATTTTTTAAAAAAATAATTAATTCAATACAATTTTAAAAACACTTTTAGGCTGGGTTCACACGACCATGTTACGTCCGTAATGTACGGAACGTATTTCGGCCGGAAGACCCGGACCGAACACACTGCAGGGGGCCGGGCTCCTAGCATCATAGTGATGGACGACGCTAGGAGTCCCTGCCTCTGCGTGGAACTACTGTCCTGTACTGTAATCATGATTACAGTACAGGACAGTTGTCCTGCAGCGAGGCAGGGACTCCTAGCATCGTACATCACTATGATGCTAGGAGCCCGGCTCCCTGCACTGTGTTCGGTCCGGGTCTTCCGGCCGAAATACGTTCCGTACTTTACGGACGCAACATGGTCGTGTGAACCCAGCCTTAGACAGTTTTTATAAATATTATTATTTTATTATTATTACTACAATAATTTTATTCAATTATTAAGAAGCATGAACAGAAAATAAACATAAATAATGAGGGACATGGGCAATGTCTACTCTTCAAATATTACAATATGGAATACAGGCTGCATATTATAATGGAGTCTACTGTGTATATGTACATGTCATGTTCCATTGTGACTCCATCTAGACGTTTCAACACATCTGTAGAATCTCTAATATAAGATTGCTGATTTTCAACACATGGACGAAGATAAAAATCCAAAAAGCGGCATGTCAATTCACACAGACCACCACATCCCGAGGCAATTGGACGTCCCGGTGTTTTTTTCTGGTCCTTGTGTACCTTTGGCAATAAATATAATGTTGGAAAAATCGGGCTCTTAAAGAGGCTCTGTCACCAGATTCTCAAACCCCTATCTCCTAATGCATGTGATCGGCGCTGCAATGTAGATAACAGCAACGTGTTTTGTTTTTTTTAAACGTTCATTTTTGGACAAATTATGAGCTATTATATATTTATTCAAATGAGCTTTGAAATGGACAACTCGGCGTGTTTTTTTCGTTATGTCCAACTGGGCGTGTATTGTGTTTTTAACTGGGCGTGTGTATGTGTATGATGCTGACCAATCAGTGACCAGTCTGCGTCATACACTCCTCAACATCTGCACGCTCCTCTCCCGAAATATTCTGTGCTGCTGTGAACTCTGCTCTTACCATTACGTAGCTCTCAGTCTGTTATCTCTCCTCCACTCCTGTCCTCAATAACACCTTCACATGATTGGCAAGTCACCAGCCCGCACAAGATCTGCACGCTCCTCTCCTGAAATATTCTGTGCTGCTGTGAACTCTGCTCTTACCATTACGTAGCTCTCAGTCTGTTACCTCTCCTCCACTCCTGTCCTCAATAACACCTTCACATGATTGGCAAGTCACCACCCCGCACAAGATCCTACTGCACGGCTGACAGCCGTCAGCTGTATAGCTAACAGCATGGTTGTGTTGGAAGCGCGCCCTGCTGTGTCTCATCTAGCTGCTACGTTCTATCCTGACCGCCGGTGAATTCTCCGTGCGGACTTCGCAGTCCTGCTACCCCGTTTACCTACGGGAGCAGAACGCGGCTCCTGAAATACTCTGTGCTGCCTTAAACTCTGTGGACAGGTCAGGATCCTGTTTTTTTTTAAATACTGCTGGGGAACCTGCTCGATCCACTATATAAGGCTGCACCTCCATCCTCTTCTGCCCCAGTCACTTATTCCCAAGCACTGTAAACTTTCAGATTGGTTGCGCTGTGAATATTTGGAGAACATGATTGGTTTATGTGCAGGGTAATGAACATACAGACAAGCAGTAGAAGACTGAATTCAATGAAATGTTCAGCCCTTAGTGAGTCTTCTACAGAAACACGCCCAGTTAAAAACACAATACACGCCCAGTTGGACATAACGAAAAAAAAACGCCCAGTTGTCCATTTCAAAGCTCATTTGCATAAATATAAAATAGCTCATAACTTGGCCAAAAATGAAAGTTTAAAAAAAAACAAAACGTTGCTGTTATCTACATTGCAGCGCCGATCACATGCAATAGGAGATAGGGGTTTGAGAATCTGGTGATGAGCTCTTAACACATAAACCATCCATGACCTTCTTAGTGATTACATTATTCTCAAATGCCTCCATTAGCATTTTGTCTAAACGATCCTTAAAGATGTCAGTTGGATTACATGGTAACCGTCTATAGCATTTCTCATTATGCAATTGTCTATACACCTCGGACTCGTATAGATCAAACGGCCATATCACCACATTACCCCCCTTATCTGCTTGTTAGAATACGACCCCCTTCATCATTTTCAGTTCATGCAAGGCCTTGCGCTGCACTCCAGATAAGTTGTCATATCTACGATTTTGTGATAGTTTCCTCAACTCATCAACCACCATTCTAACGAACATTTCTACTGGTGGATTTAATAAAAGTGGTGGGAATGTGATAGATTTGGGTCGAGTAAAGTCCGGAAATTTATCAGTGCTTACCTCCTGTCCTTGAAGCAAAGACTCTAATATCCGGACCACTTCCAATTCCTCTTGGGCTGTAAACAAATGGTTGAAATCATTCTTTGCATAATATTTTTTAAAAATGAGTTTACGCGCAAATAGGAATATATCCTTGATGGCTGTAAATTATCGAAACCAGATACCGGACAAAATGTTAAACCTAGTGATAGCACAGAATTTTGACTGGGTGTTAGTACAATATCAGATAAGTTAATTACCTTCAATTCACCATTATTTCCATCCGACGTGTTCAATTTCCTTTTAATTGGCGCTCGTCTGCTTTCATACCTTGTCATCCCTATTTCTCGTGCATTTGATGATGACGATACTTGTGATATCCCAGATGCAACACTCTCCAATGATGAGGAGGATTCACTGCGCGATAATTTAGAAGGTGCACGCTTTTTGCCATCTATAGATTCTATGCTGTTGAAAATCCAGAACATCTCTTTGGAATTTTTTGGTTTTTACGTCCTGTATCTCTCGTTCCCATTTTGCACATTCAATACTTAAAGGGAATGTGTTGCCAGAAAAACATGTTTTTTTTTTAAAAATTAAACATTTAGTGTGTGGGTGATTAAACATGGTTCAAATTTTTTTTATTTTTTTCACGAGTCAGGAAATAGTCAGGAAATATTATAAATTAATTCTAATTTATAATACTACCCATTTTTGGTCACTAGATGGAGCTAGTTCCCAAAATTGCATCATTGCAACATTGGGTTAAAAGCCCTCGCTCTAGTGAGCTCTCAGCATCCCCCCTCCTTTATCCTGGCTAGTGCCGGGATAAACGAGGGGTTTGAAAGGTTTAACCTCCTACACTGTGTGTCGCCATTTTTTGAGGTAACCCACAGTGTAGTAGGTTTACATACAGTAGTAAACACACACAAACACTAACATACATTGAAATCTCTTACCTGCTCCTGCCGCCGCGGCTCCCTCCGGCCCGTCCGCTCCCTTTGCTGCCGCTGTTCCATGTGCACAAGTCCGGAAGCCGCGACCGGAAGTAGTAATATTACTGTCCGGCCGCGACTTCCGGTCCACAGGAAAATGGCGCCGGACGGCGCCAATTTCGAATAGGACTGTGTGGGAGCGGCGCATGCGCAGTTCCCACACAGACGCCGTACACGGCAGTCAATGGGACGGGAGCCGTTCGCAGTCCCTATGGGACTGTGGCTGCCGTACTCCATGTCTGTGTGTGTCGTTAATCGACACACACAGAAATGGAACAAAAAATGGCAGCCCCCATAGGGAAGAAAAAAGTGTAAAAATAAGAAACAGTAAAACACAAACACACAAATGAAAATAAACGTTTTTATTAAAGCACTAACATCTTTAACATATAAAAAAATTATTTGTGATGACACTGTTCCTTTAAATCCTGTTCAAATTTGGCTAGATTTTCAGGAGTCAATGTTGATTTCACTTGTTCCTGTAAAGTTGCAATCGTTTTTTCAACGTCCTCCAATTGTTTTTTATCCATACCAATTAACAGTTCGATGAAAGTGCGAGAGCATAATGCACATGCTTGTTCCCATCTCAATTTCATTGTCACGTCTTCAAGTGGAAATGACGGGAAAACCTGGACATGTAGACCACAAGGGATCAGATCCCGAGCCAAATACTGTTCTAATGAAACCTTATTCCACCAAATTCTGGTACGACGTTTCAATAAGTCCTTTAATGATCTATGTATTTCCATTATACCTGTATTGTTTGCACCAACGGTTCCTATAGCATCCTCCTTAAAAACATGAGTAACAAGCGATAGCCAGTTAGATTCCCGAGTATGGAAATCCATATTAGTTACAAGGCCTTTCAACAACATACAAAACATATGAATACCTATACGAAAACCAGGCCAAATATTCCATATAATGATCTATATATATCAATATATAAGCACAATCCCCATAAATATATATATAGATACTATTATATAAGTACTGTAATAATATATACCATACACCATGGGTACCATGCAAAAAGATTTTTATTATATTTAATCACAAATAGTAAAAACAATGGCCAGCACGACCTAAAAAAATGACAAACAAGTTTAAAACAAGATGGTGGTGGTGGGTTCGTAGGCCTACACAATGTCCGATGAAAAACATATTGATTTTAATGGTTCCTGTAGGGTTTCTGTCATCGTGTCCATTGTTTTACCGTAACAATAGCACAACATGCTGCACTATTTTTCACTGCATTTTGGACCAGATCTGCGATAGAGGCTCGCAACAGAGCCTGTAACGCAGATGTGAACATAGCTTAACAAAAGGAAGGTGTTTCCCACAGATTTAACTACCCAACAACTCCCCACATCTATGTTTCCATTATAATTTTTAATTCATAATTATTGACCTTTATTTTATATTTTAATAGTCCCTAAGAACCAACAAATGATAAAAAAGAAGAGGGACATTGAAGAATGGGACTGTGAAGAAGATCAAAGTCGTCACCCTGTACTGAGTCGAATGATAGCAGCATCTGAATACAGGGTTGAGAATGAGCTGGCAAAAGAGGCGAGTAGAAGCAAAAGTGCCGATGCGGAGGGAAAAAAATATATGAAATCTATAAAAGCTGAAAAGGAGAAAGAGGAGAAAGCAATGAAAACTTATGTGGCCAAGATAAAAGAACTTCAAAGTCAAAAGCCAAAAAAGTTCAAGACCAAAAAAAACGTGGTCACAATGACCAAACACATCATAGTCAAGAAGCTTAAAAACATAAAGATAGAGGAGAAAATGAAATCATCATTGTGCCACAGTAAAAACATCACATTACTAACATCAAAATAATCAAAGACCTCCATATCACATCTGAATATTCCCACCACATTTTATCCCAAGAGACCGGGAATAGGCACCCTATAAAACCTGCTTCTCAGAAGACCGCTCAACCACCAACTAAACAACATCTATTTCCTTAAGCAAATATTTTAAAAATAATTAAGGCCTCATTCACACGGCAGGGTTTCCCGGCCGGGTGCCGGCCGTTCATAAATCGGCCGGCACCCGGCTGCATTAGGAATAATAGACCCCTAATGGGGCTATTCACACGACCAATTTTTTGACGGCCGGGAAATCCAGCCGTCAAAAAATAGGACATGCTCTATCTTTGCCCGGGTACCCGGCCGCCCGGCTCCCATAGAAGTCTATGGGGCCGGGAATTACACGGCCATCACCGGAATGTGTTGCGAGTGATGGCCGGGTTTCCCGGCGCTTGCGCTCTATCTCCTCCTCCGCACAGCGCAGAGTGCATGTGAGGAGGAGGAGTTGATGCCATTCTGACGAATGGCATCACTGTACACGGTGTGGAAGGGCCGGGGTGTACAGCAGGTGGAAGGGAGCGCTGCGCTGGCTCCCTTCCCCTGCTTGAAAAGCACCCTGGCCCAGCGACACCTTCGATGGCGCCGCTAGCAGCTGCAGCTGCTGCGGCTGCGGCTGCTACTACCGTAGCGACGCCACTATAGCAGAGCGGGGAGGTATCTCCCCGCTCTGCTATGTGCTAGCCGCACTTTAGCTCCTTGAAGGAGCGGAATCCCCGTGTTTTCGGGGATTCCGCTCCTGGACAGAGCGCTTGATGTCTCTGTCCATATCTGGGCAGTGACATCAGGGGAAACTCCTGAAGCGGAATCCCCGAACACATGGGGATTCCCCTTCAGGAGTTGCCGCTGATGTCACTGTCCGGATCTGCCCGGCCCGGCACGGATGCATAACTTTATGCAAACCGGTCGGGCAGAATGGCCGATTTTACCGGCCGGCACTCGGGCTCGGACGCGACCCGGTCGTGTGAATCCCGCCTAATTCAATACAATTTTAAAAACACTTTTAGACAGTTTTTATAAATATTATTATTTTATTATTATTACTACAATAATTTTATTAAAACACAGTGTTAACAAAGTGCTATAGAAAAAAACATGCCATGTCATAATGTATGTATACCATAAGTTACAATCCATAAAACGTACTGACAGTCAGTGTATACCCATGATTGTGCACAATTAGGTATTGCTGGCACCTGTGAATACATTAAGAGAACATATGGAGACACTCACCATGATGATATCGGCTGCTAAAGTTCAAAACAACCGCGCTACTCACGGCGTCCCCTGTGCGCTATTGCGCATGCCCAGGAGACCAAATATCTCAGAGGTGAATCGTTCAACTGCGCATGTCCTCGCATGCGCCAACGTAGATACTGTGCCAAGAACGCCATATTATATAAGGGCAAACTGAAACCGTCTGTCAGTATCGCTCCAAGCCGATTTCTACAAAAGTGTGCAAGGAAAACGCAGGGAAGATGCGGTGCAAAGTGCAATCATGAGATATACAGAACAGCGACCAGAATACAATCTGGAAAAGGGCCAAAAAATTAGGACCAGACTACGCACCTTTTAACCTATATTTTACCCCATATAAATGCAACTATATTAAGTAGCAAGGCACCTCAATCCATAAACATATGTACAGGCAACCAGATAAATATATATATATATATATATATATATATATATATATATATATATGTACACTACTGTTCAAAAGTTTGGGGTCACCCAGACAATTTTGTGTTTTTCATGAAAACTCACACTTATATTTATCAAATGAGTTGCAAAATGACTAGAAAATATAGTCAAGACATTGACAAGGTTAGAAATAATGATTTTTATTTGAAATAATATTTTTCTCCTTCAAACTTTGCTTTCATCAAAGAATGCTCCATTTGCAGCAATTACAGCATTGCAGACCTTTGGCATTCTAGCTGTTCATTTGCTGAGGTAATCGGGAGAAATTTCACCCCATGCTTCCAGAAGCCCCTCCCACCAGTTGGATTGGCTTGATGGGCACTTCTTGCGTACCATACGGTCAAGCTGCTCCCACAACAGCTCTATGGGGTTGAGATCTGGTGACTGCGCTGGCCACTCCATTACAGATAGAATACCAGCTGCCTGCTTCTTCCCTAAATAGTTCTTGCATAATTTGGAGGTGTGCTTTGGGTCATTGTCCTGTTGTAGGATGAAATTGGCTCCAATCAAGCGCTGTCCACAGGGTATGGCATGGCATTGCAAAATGGAGTGATAGCCTTCCTTATTCAAAATGCCTTTTACCTTGTACAAATCTCCCACTTTACCAGCACCAAAGCAACCCCAGACCATCACATTACCTCCACCATACTTGACAGATGGCGTCAGGCACTCTTCCAGCATCTTTTCAGTTGTTCTGCGTCTCACAAATGTTCTTCTGTGTGATCCAAACACCTCAAACTTCGATTCGTCTGTCCATAACACTTTTTTCCAATCTTCCTTTGTCCAATGTCTGTGTGCTTTTGCCCATATTAATCTTTTCCTTTTATTAGCCAGTCTCAGATATGGCTTTTTCTTTGCCACTCTGCCCTGAAGGCCAGCATCCCGGAGTCGCCTCTTCACTGTAGACGTTGACACTGGCGTTTTACGAGTACTATTTAACCCCTTCCCTCTTTGGCCGCTTTTGACCTTCCTGACAGAGCCTCATTTTTCAAATCTGACATGTTTCACTTTATGTGGTAATAACTCCGGAATGCTTTTACCTATCCAAGCGATTCTGATATTGTTTTCTCGTGACACATTGGACTTTATGTTACTGGCAAAATTTGCCCGATACATTCAGTATTTAATTGTGAAAAACACCAAAATGTAGCGAAAAATTGCAAAAATTAGCATTTTTCTCAATTTTAATGTATCTGCTACTAAGACAGGCAGTTATACCACACAAAAATGTTGCTAACTAACATCCCCCATATGTCTACTTTAGATTGGCATAGTTTTTTGATTATCATTTTATTTTTCTAGGACGTTACAAGGCTTAGAACTTTAGCAGCAATTTCTCACATTTTCAAGAAAATTTAAAAATGCTATTTTTACAGGGGCCAGTTCAGTTGTGAAGTGGCTTTGAGGGCCTTATATATTAGAAACCCCCAATAAGTCACCCCATTTTAAAAACTGCACTCCTCAAAGTATTCAAAACAGCATTTAGAAAGTTTCTTAACCGTTTAGACATTGCGCAGGAATTAAGGCAAAGTAGAGGTGAAATTTACAAAGTTCATTATTTTTTTCCAGAAATTCATTTTGAATCCATTTTTTTTGTAGCACAGAATGTTTTACCCAAGAAATGCAACTCAATCTTTATTGCCCAGGTTCTGCAGTTTTAGGAAATATCCCACATATGGCCCTAGTGCGGTAATGGACTGAAACACAGGCCTCAGAAGCAAAGGAACACCTTGTGGATTTTGGGCCTCCTTTTTATTAGAATATATTTTAGGCACCATGTCAGCTTTGAACAGGTCTAGTGGAACTAAAACAGTGGAAACCCCCCAAAAGTGACCCCATTTGGGAAACTACACCCCTCGAGGAATTTATCTAGGGGTACAGTGAGCATTTTGACCGGCCAGTTTTTTTGCAAAAATTTTTGGAACTAGGCCATGAAAATGAAAATCTAAATTTTTTCAAATAAAATGTAGGTTTAGCTAATTTGTTTTCATTTCCAAAAGAACTAAAGTATAAAAAGCACCACAACATTTGTAGAGCAATTTCTTCCGAGTAAAACAATACCCCACATGTGGTAATAAACGGTTGTTTGGACACACGGCAGGGCTTAGAATGGAAAGTGCGCCATTTGGCTCTTGGAGCTCAAATATAGCAGGAATGGTTTGCGGAGGCCATGTCGCATTTGCAAAGCCCCTGAAGTGACAAAACAGTGGAAACCCCCAACAAGTGAACCCATTTTGGAAACTATACCCCTCGAGGAATTTATCTAGGGGTACAGTGAGCATTTTGACTGGCCAGTTTTTTTGCAAAAATTTTTGGAACTAGGTCATGAAAATGAAAATCTACATTTTTTCAAATAAAATGTAGGTTTAGCTAATTTTTTTTAATTTCCAATAGAACTAAAGTAGAAAAAGCACCACAACATTTGTAGAGCAATTTCTCCCGAGTAAAACAATACCCCACATGTGGTAATAAACGGTTGTTTGGACACACGGCAGGGCTTAGAAGGGAAAGAGCGCCATTTGGCTCTTGGAGTTCAAATTTAGCAGGAATGGTTTGCGGAGGCCATGTCACATTTGCAAAGCCCCTGAGGTGACAAAACAGTGGAAACCCCCAACAAGTGACCCCATTTTGGAAACTATACCCCTTGAGGAAATTATCTAGGGGTATAGTGAGCATTTTGACCCCACAGGTTTTTTGCAGAAATTTTTGCAAGTAGGCTGTGAAAATGAAAATCGACATTTTTTCAAATAAAATGTAGGTTTAGCAAATTTTTTTTTCATTTCCACAAGGACTAAAGGAGAAAAAGCACCATAAAATTTGTAAATAAATTTCTCCCGAGTAAAACAATACCTCACATGTGGTAATAAACGGCTGTTTGGACACACGGCGAGGCTGAGAAGGGAAAGAGCGCCATTTGGCTTTTGTAACTTAAATTTAGCAGGAATGGTTTGCGGAGGCCATGTCGCATTTGCAAAGCTCCTGAGGGGACAAAACAGTGGAAACCCCCAACAAGTGACCCCATTTTGGAAACTACACCCCATGAGGAAATTATCTAGGGGTACAGTGAGCAGTTTGACCCCCCAGGTGTTTTACAGAACTTATTGTAAGTAGGCCGTAAAAATGAAAATCTAAATTTTTTCAAAGAAAATGTAGGTTTAGGTATTTTTTTTTCATTTCCACAAGGACTGAAGGAGAAAAAGCACTGCAACATTTGTAAAGCAACTTCTCCCGAGTAAAACAATACCCCACATGTGGTCACAAACATCTTTTTGGACACACGGTAGGGCTCAGAATGGAAGGAGCACCATTTGGATTTTGGAATGGTTTCTGGGCGCCATGTCACATTTGCTGAGCCCCTGTAGTACTAGTACAGTGGAAACACCCCAAAATTGACTCCATTTGGGAAACTGCACCCCCTGAGGAATCATCTAGGGGTATAGTGAAAATTTTGATCCCAAAGGTTTTTTGCTGAATTAATTAGAATTAAGCCATGAAAATGAAAACTAATTTTTTTTTCCAACAAGATGTAGTTTTAGATACACATTTTTCATTTTTACAAGTAATAGAGAAGAAAATGCACCCCAACATTTGTAAAGTAATTTCTCCCGAGTACGGTAACACCCCATATGTGGTTATAATCAGCAGTTTACATATATGTGAGCATTCAGAAGAAAAGGAGCGGTATTTATCTTTTGGAGCGTAGATTTTGCTGGAATGGTTTGCGGACGCCATGTTGCATTTGCAAAACCACTGATGTACCAAACAAAAGTGACCCCGTTTTAGAAACTACACCCCTAAAGGCATCTATCAAGGGGTGTAGTGAGAATTTAGACTCCACAGGTGTTTTTCAGAAATGAATACGCAGTGGATTGTGCAAAGTGAAAATTGCAATTTCTCCACTGATCTGCCCATTCACCGCACAAGATGTTGTGCCCCTAGAGAATCTTACCACATAAATTGTTAAGCGGGTTCTCCCGGGTATGGTAATGCCTTACTTCTGGCCATAAATTGCTGTTTGGGCACACTGTAGGGCTAAGAAGGGAAAGACCGCCATTTTGAGCATGGATTTTGCTTGGTAATAGTTCTGTTTGGGGTTTTGCTGGTATTTCCGTTTATAATGTGGTGGCATATGTAATCTGTGCGGAGTATATCAGGGCATAATAAGAGGGTATAATAATGGGGTAAATAATACAATTATCCATAGATGTGTGTTACGCTGTGTAGCGATCCGTTATGCGCAGGCCGGTGTCACACTGATAAACGGTTTTCTTTCTCACTCCCCTTCTGTAACGCTCTGCACCTTTTGGGGACTTTTTCTCCTTCGTAGTTTGGGAAATATTACTGGGAAAGTTTTGCGCTGGTATAATACGGGTGCCCTCGCTTCCAGCGGATGTGCGATGTCCCTTCTCTTTCCTAGTTCCTAAATACTAGGGCCCTGAAACTGCAGGAATGTTCCCCTCCGGCCTGCACATTGAGATGTTTTTTCATCACCGCATTACTAGTGCCGTAACTTTTTTATTTTTCAGTTGATTGAGCGGTGTGCGGGCTTGTTTTTTGCGAGACGGGCTGTAGATTTTATTGGTACCATTTTAGAACACATACGACTTTTTGATCACTTTTTATTTCATTTTTTGGTAAAGGAAGTTACCAAAAACAAGCAATTCTGGAATAGTTTTTTATTGTTTTTTTTATCGGCATCCACAGTGCGCCCTAAATTACATGTTAGCTTTATTCTGCGGGTCGATACGATTACGGCGATACCAAATTTATATAGTTTTTTTTTATGTATTGCGGCTTTTGCACAATAAAATCACTTTTTTTATAAAATCATTTGTTTTCTGTGTCTCCATATTCTAAGACCCATAACTTTATTATTTTTGCGTGCACAAAGCGGTGTCAGGGATTATTTTTTGCGGCACGGATTGTCGTTTTTTATTAGTACTATTTTGGAGTAAATGTGACTTTTTGATCACTTTTTATAGCATTTTTTGGAAGGAAATGTGACCTAAAAACAAAGATTCTGGCGTTGTTTTTCATGTTTTTTTTTTACGGCATTCACCGTGCGGGATAAATGACACAATTGTTTTGTAGTTTGGGTCGTTACGTACGCGGCGGTACCAATTATGTATATTTTTTTTTATGTATTGCAGCTTTTGCACAATAAAATCACTTTTTTTATAAAATCATTTGTTTTCTGTGTCGCCATATTCTAAGACCCATAACTTTTTTATTTTTGCGTGCACGAAACGGTGTCAGGGATTATTTTTTGCGGGACGGATTGTCGTTTTTATTAGTACTATTTTGGAGTAAATGTGACTTTTTGATCACTTTTTATAGCATTTTTTGGAAGGAGATGTGACCTAAAAACAAAGATTCTGGCGCTGTTTTTCATGGTTTTTTTTTACGGCGTTCACCGTGCGGGATAAATTACATAATAGTTTTGTAGTTTGGGTCGTTACGGACGCGGCGATACCAATTATGTATAGTTTTTTTAATTTTTACGGTTTTTCCCATATAAAAGACTTACTATGGGAAAAAAGTCAGTTTAGCTTTATTTTTATTTGAAATGTGTGTGTTTTTATTGTTTTACCACATTTTTATTATCTTTTTTTTACTTTTCTGACTTGTCCCACTAGGGGACATGAGGGCCTGATGCCCCGATCGCTACTCTAATACACTGCACTACATACGTAGTGCAGTGTATTAGTGCTGTCAGTTATTCACTGACAGCAAGCCTATGAGGACTCGCCGCAGGCGGGTCCTCATCGGCTCCCGTACAAGGCAGACTCGGACGCCATTTTCTGGCGTCCGATTGCCACAGCAACCCAGCGATTGCATCACTGGGTTGCCGATCGGGTGAAAACCTATCAGATGCTGCGCTCTATTGAGCGCAGCATCTGAGGGGTTAATCTGCCGGATCGGAGAATAGCTCCGGTCCTGGCAGTTACAGGAGGGTGCCAGCTGTATAATACAGCTGTCACCCCGCGGTGATGGTGCCGGCTCTGCTTCTGAGCCCGCACCATCACTGCGCCGTACATATACGGCGCTTTGCGGGAAGCACCTCCCGACAGCGCCGTATATATATGGCGGATGTCGGGAAGGGGTTAAAGAAGCTGCCAGTTGAGGACCTGTGAGGCGTCTATTTCTCAAACTAGAGACTCTTATGTACTTGTTTTGTTGCTCAGTTGTGCAGCGGGGCCTCCCACTTCTCTTTCTACTCTGGTTAGAGCCTGTGTGTGCTGTCCTCTGAAGGGAGTAGTACACACCGTTGTAGGAAATCTTCAGTTTCTTGGCAATTTCTCGCGTGGAATAGCCTACATTTCTAATAAGATAAATCCAAGAAAATATGATCGACTCAAGCACGTGAAATTTGGAAAAAGATACAAAATTTTATTGACATAAAAACATAACAAGATAAAATTGGAACAGGGAATGAGTCACTCAATAAAAAGACATCAAATCAATCGCGCACCGGATGTAAATATCAAGTGATTATGTGAGCACTAAACATGTTGTTAAACAGCAAGGATGATGTAGGTATACATGCAGACCTACGTCTAATGGAGCCGAGGTAAGTTATGACAAGAGGAACAGTTCAATGAGATCCAACAGAGATGTATGTATGTACTAGCCCACCTATATGAGGGCATACCGCAACAGTTACATGTACATACAAATATGCAAATGCAGTGATTGTCTGAGTAAATCTGGAGGGCTAACAAGAACCCTAGTGTGAATGCTGGAGGATCAACATTGAAAAGTCAGGTGTACAATACACATGGGCTCACAAAGGATGACAGAGGAATGACATGAAAAGCTCAATGACAGCTGTCTAACAGGGAAAGGTTGTAAAACATACCGGGGGACATGGAAGAAGCGTGAAAGAGATGTCTGTACCCGACGCGCGTTTCGGCAACTGCCTTCGTTTTAATAAAAAACAATGACAGCATTTTATTTTTTGGTCATCTTGTCTCAAAAAAAATGTAATAAAAAGTGATCAAAAAGTTGCAAGTAACGCAAAATGGTACCAATAGATACTACAGTTTGTCACGCATAAAACAAACTGTCCCGCAGCGATATCAACTAAAAAATAAAAAAGTTATGGCTGTCAGAAAATGGCGACACTAAAACATGATTTTTTTAGAAAATAGTATTTTTATTGTGGGAACGTAGTGAAACGTAAAAAAACAATATAAATTTGGTGTCGCTGTAATCGTCTCGCCCCGCAGAATAAAGTTGTTTATACTGCACGGTGAACACTGTAAAAAAAAGATGGTTTCCTCATCTCCCAAAAAATGGAATAAATAGTGATAAAAAAATCGCATGTACCCCAAAATGGAACCAATAAAAATTACATCTTGTTCCACAAAAAACGCGCCCTCACACAGCTCCGTCAACGGAAAAATAACACGTTATGACTCTCAAAACGCAATGATGCAAAATGATTCAAAATGATGGCCCAGACTCATTATTAGGTCCAGTAGAATTTCACTAAACACCCCACATCGTCATTTGCTGGACCCCACGGGTGGACCCTGTAGATGCAGCGGAGATGAGGAAACTTTAGGGCCTTGTGCGGCTTATAGGGCTAGTGAAGAAGTCAAATATAAGGCAACACTGGAGCGCAGATATTTTGTATATACCCAATAAACCCGGCCTGTGCATAAAGGATTGGTTCAAAGCATACCACACCAATCCATGGATTATTCATTCTCCCCATTATTACATCATCCTATTATCACCTGTTGCACTCCGCCCAGCTTACATATGCCCTGATGTACTCCGCCAAGCTTACATATACCCTGATGTACTGCGCCTAGCTTACTTATGCCTTGATGTACTTCGCATAGCTTACATATATCCTGATGTACTCCGCCCAGCTTACATATACCCTGATATACTCCTCACATATTACATATACCCTGATATACTCCGCACAGCTTACATATACTCTGATGTACTCCGCCCAGCTTGCATATACCCTGATGTACTCCGCACAGCTTACATATACCCTGATGTACTCCGCCCAGCTTACATATACCCTGATGTACTCCGCGCATCTTACATATACCCTGATGTACTCCGCCCAGCTTACATATATCCTGATGTACTCCGCCCAGCTTACATATACCCTGATATACTCCTCACATATTACATATACCCTGATATACTCCGCACAGCTTACATATACTCTGATGTACTCCGCCCAGCTTGCATATACCCTGATGTACTCCGCACAGCTTACATATACCCTGATGTACTCCGCACAGCTTACATATACCCTGATGTACTCCGCCCAGCTTACATATACCCTGATGTACTCCGCCAAGCTTACATATACCCTGATGTACTGCGCCTAGCTTACATATACCCTGATGTACTCCGCCCAGCTTACATATACCCTGATGTACTCCGCCCAGCTTACATATACCCTGATGTACTCCGCCAAGCTTACATATACCCTGATGTACTGCGCCTAGCTTAAATATGCCTTGATGTACTTCGCACAGCTTACATATATCCTGATGTACTCTGCCCAGCTTACATATACCCTGATATACTCCTCACATATTACATATACCCTGATATACTCCGCACAGCTTACATATACCCTGATGTACTCCGCCCAGCTTACATATACCCTGATGTACTCCGCCCAGCTTGCATATACCCTGATGTACTCCTCACAGCTTACATATACCCTGATGTACTCCGCCCAGCTTACATATACCCTGATGTACTCCTCACATATTACATATACCCTGATGTACTCCGCACAGCTTACATATACCCTGATGTACTCCGCACAGCTTACATATACCCTGATGTACTCCGCCCAGCTTACATATACCCTGATGTACTCCGCCCAGCTTACATATACCCTGATGTACTCCGCACAGCTTACATATATCCTGATGTACCCGCACATATTACATATACCCTGATGTACTCCTCACAGATTACATATACCCTGATGTACTCCGCACAGATTACATATACCCTGATGTACCCGCACATATTACATATATCCTGATGTACTCCGCCCAGCTTACATATACCCTGATGTACTCCACACATATTACATATACCCTGATGTACTCCGCACAGCTTACATATATCCTGATGTACCCACACATATTACATATACCCTGATGTACTCCTCACAGATTACATATACCCTGATGTACTCCGCACAGATTACATATACCCTGATGTACCCGCACATATTACATATATCCTGATTTACTCCTCACAGCTTACATATGCCCTGATACCACATATGGGGTATTCTGGAGAACCCGCTTAACAATTTATGGGATGTGTGTCTACGGTGGTACAAGCTGGGCACAACTCATTGGCCACTGAAATGGCATATCTGTGGAAAACAGCAATTTTCAATCTGCAACATCTATTGTTTACTCATTTTTGCAAAACACTTGTGCGGTCAAAATGCCCTAGATCAATTCTTTGAGGGATCTAGTTTCCAAAACGGGATAATTTTTCAGGGGTACCACTGTACTGGTACTATAGCTCAATGCAACATGGTGTCAAAAAACAAATCTTATAAAATCTCCACTCCAAATACTAAATGGCGCTCCTTCCCTTTAGAGCCTTGCTGTGTGTCCAAATAGCAGTTTATGACCACGTGTGGGGTATTTCCCTACTCTGAAGAAGTTGCTTTACAAATGTTACAGTGCTTTTTCTCCTTTATTTGTTGAGAAAATGACAAATTTTTAACTAATGCTGCGTCTTATTGGAAAATAATGTAATTTTTAATTTTCACTGCCTATTTCTAATAAAATATATGAGACACATGTGGGGTAAAAATGCTCACTACACCCCTAGATGAATTCCTCAATGGGTGTAGTTTGCCAAATGGAGTCACTTTTGGGTAGTTTCCACTGTACTGCTACCTAAGGGGCTTTGCAAAAGCGACATGGTGCAGAAAAACCAATCCAGCAAAATCTGCTCTCCAAAAGACAAATGGCGCGCCTTCCCTTCTGAGCCCTGATGTGTATTCATACAGTACTTTATTACCACATATGGGGTATTTCCGTACTCTGGAGAAGTTGCTTTACAAATGTTATGGTGATTTTTCTCCTATATTTGATGAGAAAATGAAACATTTTTACCTAAAGCTATGTCTTAATGGAAAAAAATTACATTTTTCATGTTTACTGCCCAATTCTAATGAAATCTATGAAACACCTGGGGGGGTCAAAATACACACTACACCCAAAGTTGAATTCCTCTAGGGGTGTAGTTTCCCAAATGGAGTCACTTTTGGGGGGTTTCCACTGTACTGGTACCTTTAGGAGCTTTACAAATGCGACATGGTGCCGAGAAATCAAACCATGCAAAATCTGTACTTCAAAAGCTAAATGGCGTGCCTTCCCTTCTGAGTTCTGCCGCTTCCCCAAACAGCAGTTTATGACCACATGTTGGGTATTTCTGTACTCTGGAGAAGTTGCTTTACAAATTTTGGGGTGCTTTTCATCATTTATTTGTTGAAAAAAATAAAAATGTTGAGGTAAAGCTACATCTTATTGGAAAATAATGTAATTTTTCATTTTCACTGCCCAATTCTAATGAAATCTATGAAACACCTGTGGAGTCAAAATGCTCACTACACCCCTAGATGAATTCCTCAAAGGGTATAGTTTCCCAAATGGAGTCACTTTTGGGGGGTTTCCTTTGTTTCGGCACCACAAGACCTCTTCTAACCTGACATGGTGCCTGAAATATAATTTAAGAAAAGGAAGGCCCAAAAATCCTCTAGGTGCTCCTTTGCTTCTGAGGCCGGTGTTTCAGTCCAGTAGCGCACTAGGGCCACATGTGGGATATTTCTAAAAACTTCAGAATCAGGGCAATAAATATTCAGTTGTGTTTCTCTGGTAAAATCCTTCAGTATTACAGGAAAAATGGATTAAAATGTAATTTCTGCAAAAAAAAATGAAATTTGCAAATTTCCCTTCCACTTGCTTTAATTCCTGTGAAACACATAAAGGGTTAAGAAACTTTCTAAATGCTGTTTTGAGTACTTTAAGGGGTGCAGTTTTTAAAATGGGGTGATTTGTGGGGGTTCCTAATATATAAGGCCCTCAAAGCCACTTCAGAACTGAACTGGTCCCTAAAAAAATAGGCTTTTGAAATTTTCTTGAAAATGTGAGAAATTGCTGCTAAACTTATAAGCCTTGTAACGTCCTAGAAAAATAAAAGGATGTTCAAAAAACGATGCCAATCTAAAGTAGACATATGGGAAATGTTAGCTAGTAACTATTTTGTGTGGTATAACTATCTGTCTTACAAGCAGATACATTTGAATTTAGAAAATGCTAATTTTTTGCACATTTTCTCTACATTTTGGTGTTTTTCACACAAAAATATTGAATATATCGACCAAATTTTTTCACTAACATAAAGTACAATATGTCACGAGAAAACAATCTCAGAATCACTTGGATAGGTAAAAGCGTTCCAGAGTTATTACCACATAAAGTGACACATGTCAGATTTAAAAAATGAGGCTGTGTCATAAGGTCCAAAAGTGGCTGCGTCCTTAAGGGGTTAAAGATGTAGGTCCCCACTGATCTGCAATGCCCTTTATTACATCTCTGGTATAATTAACAACTCTCTGTTGATTGTAATAAATATAATTAATCCAGTCGACATTCTTATTTATCGTAGACCACCAGAAAAGTACAAACTCGAAATCTGATGCAATCTGATTTCGGGCCTTAAACTCATTTGGCACCCCTCGGGGTAACCCTATTTCATCTATGTATATTTATGGTCAAAGGAACTTCCAGGGATAGACCGCTTATAGCGATTCAGATAGTCTCCAGGGCTTTTTCTCATTCTCTGAAATTCAGGGGCTGAAAACAAGTGGAATGGCATTAGAAGCTGAACCAGAGTACAGCTTCCCAGCCACTTGGCCAGTAGCCTAAGTCTCAGCTTCCTGTCTCCACATAGCCACCAGAGATCAGTCCTTGCCCTTGTCTGGTTGGTAACCCAATTACCATTACCGGTAGCAATATCTATGGTGGTTTCACAAAACTCTTCAGTGAGGTTCCCTACTTTCTTACTTTGCCCATTCCTCAGAAAGCAGGTGTAGTTGCCTGAGTAAGCAACTACTAAGGGAGGGATTTCATCTCTCCCCACAGGTGGGTACAATAAAGAGAATGTCTTACATAATTTATCACCTGGATTATGTGATGCATTATATAAAGATAACATGCACTGCAGGGAGCGTCAGGACTTCCGGTTCCGGCCCTGGAATGTGAGGAAGAGCAGAGACATGCACAGATAGAGCTCCGACCTCCGTTCCGATTAACCTCCTGACGGACCACTCTGACTGATACCGACAGAGATATCGACGCTGTGCTGTGCTGACGAAGCACTATTTATTCTACGCTTCAGAGAGCCTGTGGAATTTATGGACAGATATATATCTGTCATGGGTAAATCAAGAACCCAAACCAAGCATGGATTATAAAAAACTGGCGAGTATTGTGGCATTACTCATATCACCGGACATTCAGGAATCATTATCTAAGACGGTGGCTTCATCGCTGTCTGAGCTGCAGGCTATTGTGACGCAGCATGAGACAAGACTGCACACTATTGATAAATCCTTAGAACACGTGTGCTCAGATATTGAGGATTTACATTCCTCTATACAAGCTGCCCAGCAGGAAAATAAAAAGCTATGGGATCGTATTGAGGACTTAGAAAACCGCTCAAGACGTAGTAATATACGTATAATAGGATTACCTGAACAGGTACTGGCCAAAGATTTGAGCAATCTGTGTGAAATTGATCTGCCAGCCGCTTTGGGTATAAATCGTTCATGTAAAGTCGAACGTGCGCACACAATTGGAATTGATCAGAAACATGTTCTATTGGATCAACGGAGAGATGCTAATATGATACCAAACAGACCAAGGCAAGTTATTGTTAAATATCTTGACAATTCCGAAAAAATGTCAATACTGAAAGCTTTCAAAAATAAAAATGGTGGATTGGATTTCAAGGGACATTGTATACTAATATTCGGAGATTTCTCAATTGAAGTTACTAAGAGAAGACGGGCTTTTTCTCGAATTTGTATGGAACTTTACAATAAACATGTTAAATTTGCATTAATATATCCAGTGACTCTGAGAGTATTTCATAAAGACGGTACATCGGATGTATATCACTCCCCAGAGGAAGCTGAAGACATTTTACGCCTCAAAAAACATGGAGAAGCATCTACATCTCAAATTGAGGACGGCTCGGACTCTGTAGTTCAAACATCATCTCCTTTACCAGTTCCTCAGGAACAACGCAGCCGAAAAGTCAAAATATAGTCTACATGATGGCCACCAGTCGGGTAATATTGAAGACTATGTTGACACACGTATAACTTTGGCCTTAATGATATCTGAGTGTTTGTTTTTTGTTTGTTTTTTATATAAGCCATGCGCAGTGGATCGTTTATTATTTATTTTATGGGGAGAACAAGATGTTTGGTAAAATGGCGATTAGACAGGATTAGGCTATGTATTTTGGGGGAGGAATATCTGCCTCAAAATTCCGTTTGGAACTTTGAGGCAGATATTCCTCTCCCTGCACGCCGATTTTCGCGGCGATTTTTGCGCCGTTTTTCGCCCGCGGCCATTGAGCGCCGCGGGCATAAAACAGCGCGAAATACGCTTTCTCTGCCTCCCATTGAAGTCAATGGGAGGTCAGAGGCGGAAGCGCCCGAAGATAGGGCATGTCGCTTCTTTTTCCCGCGAGGCAGTTTTACTGCTCGCGGGAAAAAGACGCCGACGTCTCCCATTGAAATCAATGGGAGGCGTTCTCGGGCCGTTTTTGCCGAGTTTTGCGACGCGGTTTCCGCGTAAAAAAAACTCGGCAAAATACCCCGTGTGAACATAGCCTTAGATTGGATATATGCTGTTTGTATCTGTTAAGTGTCATCAAGGATGGCTTTTGACAGATTGATTATCAACTGAACTGAAGCTCTCTACAAATTAGGTAGACTGGTAATCTATTTAGGAGATAAGATAAAGTTTATAAGCATAAATATTAACTATGCAAGGGTAAATGTTCGGTAAGCTAAATGAGGAGCGGATGGATTTGGATATATATATATCTAGCATAGAAATCGTACTATTTATATACTCTGGGCATCTGTTACATGTCGGTAGAAAGTGAAGTCTATTGGCACAATAGAATGATTGCCAAGGCGGGGGAGAATGCGTCATGTTGTGCATTGTTGTTTTCTTTTTTTTGGGGATTGGGAAATTTTTGGGTCAAAAAGGGGGGAATGCAAATGGTTTATCAGGTGCTAATCAATAATACTTTTACTTTTTATGAGAATTGTTTCATGGAATATTAAAGGTCTCAAATCACCTCACAAACGTATGATGGTATTAAGACATCTCAAACGCCTTAAAACAGATATAGCTCTCTTGCAGGAAACGCATTTGGTAGCAGACGATTTTTTTCGTATGAAGAACTTATGGGCGGGACAGGTGTATGGGTCAAGGACTCGAAGGCAGGTGTTTTATTGCACAAAAACTTAAATTATACTGTTAATAAAGTCGCTACAGATGAGGAGGGTCGTTGGATTAATTTACACTTAATTAGTCCTAGTGACAACTTAAGTATCTGTAATATATATGGGCCTAACTACAAGCAAGCAACCTTTTATCGTGAAATAGGTACACTCATAGGATCTGACCCACAACAAAATAACATTTTAGGCGGAGAACTTAATGTTGTTCTACATTCAGGGCGAAGATAGGATGTGCACAAATATAACTAGGGTTAGATCGAGATATGAGCAGGAAAATACTTTGACAGATTTTCTTCTAGGGACAGGATTGATAGATCCGTGGCGACTTGTTAACCCTGAAGGAAGAGAATATTCACATTATTCACACGCACATCAATCATGGTCAAGGATAGACTAAACATTAGTATCAGGCTCTTTCTTGCTAACATTGTGAAATTGACAATATTTTTATTTCTGATCACTCGCCTATAGTGTTGGATATACATGATACTGTCCCTAGGGGTTCAGACTATCTATGGCGGTTTCCATCCAATTTGGCGGCAGATGAGGCTTTCCAGGAAAAGTTGCGGAGTTGGTGGCGAGAATATAAATTAACGAATGGGGCACATACAGAGAATCCCCAATTATATTGGGATACTGCTAAAGTAGTATTAAGATGGAATTTAATAGCATATATATCCAATCTAAAGAAACCTATCAAGAAAAAAATCAAGGATTTCAGTCAGGGTCTTAGATTGATCCAACAAAGAAAATGATCGACTGAAGCACAACAAATTAGTAACAAAATACAAAATTTTATTAACATGAAAACATGACAAAGGTTAAAACTGGAACAGGGAATGAGTCACTCAATAAAAAGACATCGAGAGCAATCATGCACTGGATGTTAATGTGACATGAGTCTATACAGACTTGTTTATTTGTTGATACAGCAAAATAAGATAGTGTGCGTGCCTATGCGGACCTGTAGCTAATAAAGCCTAGTGAATAATGGCAAAAAGACGGTCAACAAGGGATGGAATGCATGTGTGTACTATCTGGGTTGCCTCTATAAGAGTGTGTATGTAGAAATGATAATATTGCAGATACCTGAGTATAATGATTATCTGCGTATGTATAATAACCCAATGTACACCATAGTATGTTTTACAAGGTCAGTACTACAGGTAACATGCAACAATGTGTATAGACACACAACGAGGTACCAAGCCAGTACCAGGTAAGAAAGTCAGTAATAGCTCTATGACATACCAGTGGACATGATGAAGATGTCTGGACCCGACGCGCGTTTCGGCGACTGCCTTCGTCCGGGGTTAGGGTCAAGCTGCTGGAATCTACCAATATATGGAGCGTAGCTCAGGTGTTCGTGATGTAAGAGGAGGAGGAGGCACAATCAAGTGACGAAAAACGGCGTCTGGTGCGGGGTACCAAGATGGCGCTGCCCCACTTCCGGTCCGCGTCATCAGAGAGGATGTGGGGCGGTGCAGACTGACCACACCCCCCACACATCCTACTCTGTATCTAGACAGCGGTCGGAAGAGGCCAGGGCCACTCCCCCCTCGGACATGAACATCTGATCAGGATGTCATGGACACCAGCGCACGATCCATCAGTGATATATGCCAGAAGGAAACAAGGAAAAGAACTTACGATGCGAATGGTTTGTAAAGTATTGTGTACAGCTGGAAATAAAAAGTAACATGAAACGGCTGACTATGGTGTGAATTGTGTAATGTGTAACATGGACAGGGAAGGGGAGGGGGGGGGGGGGGGGGGGGTCTTAGATTGGCATATACACACTTCAAAATACAACCAACATCGATCAATAAGGAAAAGTGGCAGAAGGCAAAACATGAATATGAACTGTGGATGGATAGGGATGCAAAGCTCAAAAGATCAGTTATTGAAGCTAAATTATTCAGCTTTGGGAATAAACCAGGGAGATTAATGGCTAGATTGATAAAACCGGCTTGGTCTTCAGGGTATATAGCGAGAATGAGAGATTCCACAGGGAAAATACAAGCTCATCCTCAAACTATTAATGATATACTGCGAGATTTATAGAATAAATTGTATGACAATCCCCTACCAAATAGACCTCTATTAGATACCCTCTTCACAATATTAAATTTACCTACTCTTACAGAGGCTGATAATATCTTACTAAATGCGCCTATTACTTTAGAAAAAATTCGAAATGCAATTTCACATTTCAAAAACCAAAAGGCACCAGGCCCAGATGGATATTCAAATGAATATTATAAGATACTGAAAGACCAGGTAATGCCTTGTTTAATTCCCTTATATAATGGTTATCTGACAGGCAAATCAATATCTGATTCCTCAAATACCGCTAATATCAAAGTACTTCATAAACAAGGAAAAGACCCTGAATTGGCAGCATCATATCGACCCATTTCACTAATAAATGTAGATATGAAGATAATGTCTAAAATTATGACAAATAGGTTAGCTATCTTTCTTCCTAAATTGATATCCCCAAGTCAGGTGGGCCTTGTTAAAGGCCGTTCGGCAGTTTCTAACATCAGGAAACCTGTTGGTATCTTAGATGATATTAAGTTGAACCCCGATGTACATCCATCTCCAGCCCTCCTCACTATCGATGCAGAAAAAGCTTTTGATATGGTGGACTGGGGATGGCTGGAGAGGGTTTTAGACTCTTTAGATGTAAATGGGCCTTTTAGATCCTATCTGGAAGCTATCTACACCTGTCCTAAATCTAGGATAAATACCCCAGGATTTTTGTCTCCGTCCTTTTCTCTGCTTAAAGGTACACGTCAGGGGTGTCCACTTTCACCCCTGTTATTTAACATAGCGTTAGAGCCTTTCATTAGAGCATTGGATGGGGACCAACGTATCTAAGGTATAAGATTAGGTGCGGAGGTGGTCAAGGCGACGTGCTTTGCTGATGACGTGCTGTTATTTTTGTCTAATCCAGTGAGAGATCTTCCGTATGTTTTTGAATTGATCGAATCCTTTGGACAACAGCCAGGTTTTACGATAAATGTAAATAAATGTGAAGTTCTAGACTTATTGTATAGCATTAACAAGGAGGAATGGTTTGCGCTTGGAATACCCATTACAATTGCTAAAAATTCAATTAAATATCTAGGGATTCAAATTGGTCGAACCCCTGAATCACTATATATGCTTAACTATCCTCCCCTTATACAAAAAATCTCTTCTGAATAAATGGAAACATCTCCCATTGTCATTTTTGGGTAGGTGTCATTTGATCAAAATGATGAGTTTTCCCAAACTTTTATACCCGATGCAGACTATTCCTTTGTTGCTGAAGGATAAAGATAGAACCGATAAAAACACAGGGACATATACAAAAACACCGAAAAAGGCCATACTTACAAATGGACACAGCCAGGCCAGAAATGCTGATGAAAGGGCGAGCAGGTGCTTTAAATAATAATAGCCACTCCCACTGGTCTTGAGGGGAGTGGTGTGTGGTGCATGGGATGTGTAGTAAGAAATAATAAATGAATAGTGTGTGTGCAAGTGTAATACTATAAGTGAAATATAGGGGGCAGTAATAAATGAAGTGCCTCAATAGAAATAAATGGATAATGGGGTGCAAGTGAGTGAAACATGGAGGGATAGTGTGTACGTCATGAGGCACAACGTGTATAGCCAGGTAGAAGCCTATTTGTGACGCCTTGATAATTCATAGAGCGGGCTACCCTGCTTGCTATGCCAAACAACAACACACCATGCTCTCCCAGCATCAAAGACCCGGCTGTGTCCAAGAGAAGCGAATATACATAATAATGAAAAATACCTGGGGTATTGGTAATCATTTTGGCCAAAAGGACGCAAGCTCGCAATCCACGACAAGGATCCCCAGACTTGCGAGTCCCTAAATCCTAAACTGGAACAGAACGTTCCTGATGCACAAACAGAACCGATAAAAACACAGGGACATATACAAAAACACCGAAAAAGGCCATACTTACAAATGGACACAGCCAGGCCAGAAATGCTGATGAAAGGGCGAGCAGGTGCTTTAAATAATAATAGCCACTCCCACTGGTCTTGAGGGGAGTGGTGTGTGGTGCATGGGATGTGTAGTAAGAAATAATAAATGAATAGTGTGTGTGCAAGTGTAATACTATAAGTGAAATATAGGGGGCAGTAATAAATGAAGTGCCTCAATAGAAATAAATGGATAATGGGGTGCAAGTGAGTGAAACATGGAGGGATAGTGTGTACGTCATGAGGCACAACGTGTATAGCCAGGTAGAAGCCTATTTGTGACGCCTTGATAATTCATAGAGCGGGCTACCCTGCTTGCTATGCCAAACAACAACACACCATGCTCTCCCAGCATCAAAGACCCGGCTGTGTCCAAGAGAAGCGAATATACATAATAATGAAAAATACCTGGGGTATTGGTAATCATTTTGGCCAAAAGGACGCAAGCTCGCAATCCACGACAAGGATCCCCAGACTTGCGAGTCCCTAAATCCTAAACTGGAACAGAACGTTCCTGATGCACAAACAGAACCGATAAAAACACAGGGACATATACAAAAACACCGAAAAAGGCCATACTTACAAATGGACACAGCCAGGCCAGAAATGCTGATGAAAGGGCGAGCAGGTGCTTTAAATAATAATAGCCACTCCCACTGGTCTTGAGGGGAGTGGTGTGTGGTGCATGGGATGTGTAGTAAGAAATAATAAATGAATAGTGTGTGTGCAAGTGTAATACTATAAGTGAAATATAGGGGGCAGTAATAAATGAAGTGCCTCAATAGAAATAAATGGATAATGGGGTGCAAGTGAGTGAAACATGGAGGGATAGTGTGTACGTCATGAGGCACAACGTGTATAGCCAGGTAGAAGCCTATTTGTGACGCCTTGATAATTCATAGAGCGGGCTACCCTGCTTGCTATGCCAAACAACAACACACCATGCTCTCCCAGCATCAAAGACCCGGCTGTGTCCAAGAGAAGCGAATATACATAATAATGAAAAATACCTGGGGTATTGGTAATCATTTTGGCCAAAAGGACGCAAGCTCGCAATCCACGACAAGGATCCCCAGACTTGCGAGTCCCTAAATCCTAAACTGGAACAGAACGTTCCTGATGCACAAACAGAACCGATAAAAACACAGGGACATATACAAAAACACCGAAAAAGGCCATACTTACAAATGGACACAGCCAGGCCAGAAATGCTGATGAAAGGGCGAGCAGGTGCTTTAAATCATAATAGCCACTCCCACTGGTCTTGAGGGGAGTGGTGTGTGGTGCATGGGATGTGTAGTAAGAAATAATAAATGAATAGTGTGTGTGCAAGTGTAATACTATAAGTGAAATATAGGGGGCAGTAATAAATGAAGTGCCTCAATAGAAATAAATGGATAATGGGGTGCAAGTGAGTGAAACATGGAGGGATAGTGTGTACGTCATGAGGCACAACGTGTATAGCCAGGTAGAAGCCTATTTGTGACGCCTTGATAATTCATAGAGCGGGCTACCCTGCTTGCTATGCCAAACAACAACACACCATGCTCTCCCAGCATCAAAGACCCGGCTGTGTCCAAGAGAAGCGAATATACATAATAATGAAAAATACCTGGGGTATTGGTAATCATTTTGGCCAAAAGGACGCAAGCTCGCAATCCACGACAAGGATCCCCAGACTTGCGAGTCCCTAAATCCTAAACTGGAACAGAACGTTCCTGATGCACAAACAGAACCGATAAAAACACAGGGACATATACAAAAACACCGAAAAAGGCCATACTTACAAATGGACACAGCCAGGCCAGAAATGCTGATGAAAGGGCGAGCAGGTGCTTTAAATAATAATAGCCACTCCCACTGGTCTTGAGGGGAGTGGTGTGTGGTGCATGGGATGTGTAGTAAGAAATAATAAATGAATAGTGTGTGTGCAAGTGTAATACTATAAGTGAAATATAGGGGGCAGTAATAAATGAAGTGCCTCAATAGAAATAAATGGATAATGGGGTGCAAGTGAGTGAAACATGGAGGGATAGTGTGTACGTCATGAGGCACAACGTGTATAGCCAGGTAGAAGCCTATTTGTGACGCCTTGATAATTCATAGAGCGGGCTACCCTGCTTGCTATGCCAAACAACAACACACCATGCTCTCCCAGCATCAAAGACCCGGCTGTGTCCAAGAGAAGCGAATATACATAATAATGAAAAATACCTGGGGTATTGGTAATCATTTTGGCCAAAAGGACGCAAGCTCGCAATCCACGACAAGGATCCCCAGACTTGCGAGTCCCTAAATCCTAAACTGGAACAGAACGTTCCTGATGCACAAACAGAACCGATAAAAACACAGGGACATATACAAAAACACCGAAAAAGGCCATACTTACAAATGGACACAGCCAGGCCAGAAATGCTGATGAAAGGGCGAGCAGGTGCTTTAAATAATAATAGCCACTCCCACTGGTCTTGAGGGGAGTGGTGTGTGGTGCATGGGATGTGTAGTAAGAAATAATAAATGAATAGTGTGTGTGCAAGTGTAATACTATAAGTGAAATATAGGGGGCAGTAATAAATGAAGTGCCTCAATAGCAATAAATGGATAATGGGGTGCAAGTGAGTGAAACATGGAGGGATAGTGTGTACGTCATGAGGCACAACGTGTATAGCCAGGTAGAAGCCTATTTGTGACGCCTTGATAATTCATAGAGCGGGCTACCCTGCTTGCTATGCCAAACAACAACACACCATGCTCTCCCAGCATCAAAGACCCAGCTGTGTCCAAGAGAAGCGAATATACATAATAATGAAAAATACCTGGGGTATTGGTAATCATTTTGGCCAAAAGGACGCAAGCTCGCAATCCACGACAAGGATCCCCAGACTTGCGAGTCCCTAAATCCTAAACTGGAACAGAACGTTCCTGATGCACAAACAGAACCGATAAAAACACAGGGACATATACAAAAACACCGAAAAAGGCCATACTTACAAATGGACACAGCCAGGCCAGAAATGCTGATGAAAGGGCGAGCAGGTGCTTTAAATAATAATAGCCACTCCCACTGGTCTTGAGGGGAGTGGTGTGTGGTGCATGGGATGTGTAGTAAGAAATAATAAATGAATAGTGTGTGTGCAAGTGTAATACTATAAGTGAAATATAGGGGGCAGTAATAAATGAAGTGCCTCAATAGAAATAAATGGATAATGGGGTGCAAGTGAGTGAAACATGGAGGGATAGTGTGTACGTCATGAGGCACAACGTGTATAGCCAGGTAGAAGCCTATTTGTGACGCCTTGATAATTCATAGAGCGGGCTACCCTGCTTGCTATGCCAAACAACAACACACCATGCTCTCCCAGCATCAAAGACCCGGCTGTGTCCAAGAGAAGCGAATATACATAATAATGAAAAATACCTGGGGTATTGGTAATCATTTTGGCCAAAAGGACGCAAGCTCGCAATCCACGACAAGGATCCCCAGACTTGCGAGTCCCTAAATCCTAAACTGGAACAGAACGTTCCTGATGCACAAACAGAACCGATAAAAACACAGGGACATATACAAAAACACCGAAAAAGGCCATACTTACAAATGGACACAGCCAGGCCAGAAATGCTGATGAAAGGGCGAGCAGGTGCTTTAAATAATAATAGCCACTCCCACTGGTCTTGAGGGGAGTGGTGTGTGGTGCATGGGATGTGTAGTAAGAAATAATAAATGAATAGTGTGTGTGCAAGTGTAATACTATAAGTGAAATATAGGGGGCAGTAATAAATGAAGTGCCTCAATAGAAATAAATGGATAATGGGGTGCAAGTGAGTGAAACATGGAGGGATAGTGTGTACGTCATGAGGCACAACGTGTATAGCCAGGTAGAAGCCTATTTGTGACGCCTTGATAATTCATAGAGCGGGTTACCCTGCTTGCTATGCCAAACAACAACACACCATGCTCTCCCAGCATCAAAGACCCGGCTGTGTCCAAGAGAAGCGAATATACATAATAATGAAAAATACCTGGGGTATTGGTAATCATTTTGGCCAAAAGGACGCAAGCTCGCAATCCACGACAAGGATCCCCAGACTTGCGAGTCCCTAAATCCTAAACTGGAACAGAACGTTCCTGATGCACAAACAGAACCGATAAAAACACAGGGACATATACAAAAACACCGAAAAAGGCCATACTTACAAATGGACACAGCCAGGCCAGAAATGCTGATGAAAGGGCGAGCAGGTGCTTTAAATAATAATAGCCACTCCCACTGGTCTTGAGGGGAGTGGTGTGTGGTGCATGGGATGTGTAGTAAGAAATAATAAATGAATAGTGTGTGTGCAAGTGTAATACTATAAGTGAAATATAGGGGGCAGTAATAAATGAAGTGCCTCAATAGAAATAAATGGATAATGGGGTGCAAGTGAGTGAAACATGGAGGGATAGTGTGTACGTCATGAGGCACAACGTGTATAGCCAGGTAGAAGCCTATTTGTGACGCCTTGATAATTCATAGAGCGGGCTACCCTGCTTGCTATGCCAAACAACAACACACCATGCTCTCCCAGCATCAAAGACCCGGCTGTGTCCAAGAGAAGCGAATATACATAATAATGAAAAATACCTGGGGTATTGGTAATCATTTTGGCCAAAAGGACGCAAGCTCGCAATCCACGACAAGGATCCCCAGACTTGCGAGTCCCTAAATCCTAAACTGGAACAGAACGTTCCTGATGCACAAACAGAACCGATAAAAACACAGGGACATATACAAAAACACCGAAAAAGGCCATACTTACAAATGGACACAGCCAGGCCAGAAATGCTGATGAAAGGGCGAGCAGGTGCTTTAAATAATAATAGCCACTCCCACTGGTCTTGAGGGGAGTGGTGTGTGGTGCATGGGATGTGTAGTAAGAAATAATAAATGAATAGTGTGTGTGCAAGTGTAATACTATAAGTGAAATATAGGGGGCAGTAATAAATGAAGTGCCTCAATAGAAATAAATGGATAATGGGGTGCAAGTGAGTGAAACATGGAGGGATAGTGTGTACGTCATGAGGCACAACGTGTATAGCCAGGTAGAAGCCTATTTGTGACGCCTTGATAATTCATAGAGCGGGCTACCCTGCTTGCTATGCCAAACAACAACACACCATGCTCTCCCAGCATCAAAGACCCGGCTGTGTCCAAGAGAAGCGAATATACATAATAATGAAAAATACCTGGGGTATTGGTAATCATTTTGGCCAAAAGGACGCAAGCTCGCAATCCACGACAAGGATCCCCAGACTTGCGAGTCCCTAAATCCTAAACTGGAACAGAACGTTCCTGATGCACAAACAGAACCGATAAAAACACAGGGACATATACAAAAACACCGAAAAAGGCCATACTTACAAATGGACACAGCCAGGCCAGAAATGCTGATGAAAGGGCGAGCAGGTGCTTTAAATAATAATAGCCACTCCCACTGGTCTTGAGGGGAGTGGTGTGTGGTGCATGGGATGTGTAGTAAGAAATAATAAATGAATAGTGTGTGTGCAAGTGTAATACTATAAGTGAAATATAGGGGGCAGTAATAAATGAAGTGCCTCAATAGAAATAAATGGATAATGGGGTGCAAGTGAGTGAAACATGGAGGGATAGTGTGTACGTCATGAGGCACAACGTGTATAGCCAGGTAGAAGCCTATTTGTGACGCCTTGATAATTCATAGAGCGGGCTACCCTGCTTGCTATGCCAAACAACAACACACCATGCTCTCCCAGCATCAAAGACCCGGCTGTGTCCAAGAGAAGCGAATATACATAATAATGAAAAATACCTGGGGTATTGGTAATCATTTTGGCCAAAAGGACGCAAGCTCGCAATCCACGACAAGGATCCCCAGACTTGCGAGTCCCTAAATCCTAAACTGGAACAGAACGTTCCTGATGCACAAACAGAACCGATAAAAACACAGGGACATATACAAAAACACCGAAAAAGGCCATACTTACAAATGGACACAGCCAGGCCAGAAATGCTGATGAAAGGGCGAGCAGGTGCTTTAAATAATAATAGCCACTCCCACTGGTCTTGAGGGGAGTGGTGTGTGGTGCATGGGATGTGTAGTAAGAAATAATAAATGAATAGTGTGTGTGCAAGTGTAATACTATAAGTGAAATATAGGGGGCAGTAATAAATGAAGTGCCTCAATAGAAATAAATGGATAATGGGGTGCAAGTGAGTGAAACATGGAGGGATAGTGTGTACGTCATGAGGCACAACGTGTATAGCCAGGTAGAAGCCTATTTGTGACGCCTTGATAATTCATAGAGCGGGCTACCCTGCTTGCTATGCCAAACAACAACACACCATGCTCTCCCAGCATCAAAGACCCGGCTGTGTCCAAGAGAAGCGAATATACATAATAATGAAAAATACCTGGGGTATTGGTAATCATTTTGGCCAAAAGGACGCAAGCTCGCAATCCACGACAAGGATCCCCAGACTTGCGAGTCCCTAAATCCTAAACTGGAACAGAACGTTCCTGATGCACAAACAGAACCGATAAAAACACAGGGACATATACAAAAACACCGAAAAAGGCCATACTTACAAATGGACACAGCCAGGCCAGAAATGCTGATGAAAGGGCGAGCAGGTGCTTTAAATAATAATAGCCACTCCCACTGGTCTTGAGGGGAGTGGTGTGTGGTGCATGGGATGTGTAGTAAGAAATAATAAATGAATAGTGTGTGTGCAAGTGTAATACTATAAGTGAAATATAGGGGGCAGTAATAAATGAAGTGCCTCAATAGAAATAAATGGATAATGGGGTGCAAGTGAGTGAAACATGGAGGGATAGTGTGTACGTCATGAGGCACAACGTGTATAGCCAGGTAGAAGCCTATTTGTGACGCCTTGATAATTCATAGAGCGGGCTACCCTGCTTGCTATGCCAAACAACAACACACCATGCTCTCCCAGCATCAAAGACCCGGCTGTGTCCAAGAGAAGCGAATATACATAATAATGAAAAATACCTGGGGTATTGGTAATCATTTTGGCCAAAAGGACGCAAGCTCGCAATCCACGACAAGGATCCCCAGACTTGCGAGTCCCTAAATCCTAAACTGGAACAGAACGTTCCTGATGCACAAACAGAACCGATAAAAACACAGGGACATATACAAAAACACCGAAAAAGGCCATACTTACAAATGGACACAGCCAGGCCAGAAATGCTGATGAAAGGGCGAGCAGGTGCTTTAAATAATAATAGCCACTCCCACTGGTCTTGAGGGGAGTGGTGTGTGGTGCATGGGATGTGTAGTAAGAAATAATAAATGAATAGTGTGTGTGCAAGTGTAATACTATAAGTGAAATATAGGGGGCAGTAATAAATGAAGTGCCTCAATAGAAATAAATGGATAATGGGGTGCAAGTGAGTGAAACATGGAGGGATAGTGTGTACGTCATGAGGCACAACGTGTATAGCCAGGTAGAAGCCTATTTGTGACGCCTTGATAATTCATAGAGCGGGCTACCCTGCTTGCTATGCCAAACAACAACACACCATGCTCTCCCAGCATCAAAGACCCGGCTGTGTCCAAGAGAAGCGAATATACATAATAATGAAAAATACCTGGGGTATTGGTAATCATTTTGGCCAAAAGGACGCAAGCTCGCAATCCACGACAAGGATCCCCAGACTTGCGAGTCCCTAAATCCTAAACTGGAACAGAACGTTCCTGATGCACAAACAGAACCGATAAAAACACAGGGACATATACAAAAACACCGAAAAAGGCCATACTTACAAATGGACACAGCCAGGCCAGAAATGCTGATGAAAGGGCGAGCAGGTGCTTTAAATAATAATAGCCACTCCCACTGGTCTTGAGGGGAGTGGTGTGTGGTGCATGGGATGTGTAGTAAGAAATAATAAATGAATAGTGTGTGTGCAAGTGTAATACTATAAGTGAAATATAGGGGGCAGTAATAAATGAAGTGCCTCAATAGAAATAAATGGATAATGGGGTGCAAGTGAGTGAAACATGGAGGGATAGTGTGTACGTCATGAGGCACAACGTGTATAGCCAGGTAGAAGCCTATTTGTGACGCCTTGATAATTCATAGAGCGGGCTACCCTGCTTGCTATGCCAAACAACAACACACCATGCTCTCCCAGCATCAAAGACCCGGCTGTGTCCAAGAGAAGCGAATATACATAATAATGAAAAATACCTGGGGTATTGGTAATCATTTTGGCCAAAAGGACGCAAGCTCGCAAAACACGACAAGGATCCCCAGACTTGCGAGTCCCTAAATCCTAAACTGGAACAGAACGTTCCTGATGCACAAACAGAACCGATAAAAACACAGGGACATATACAAAAACACCGAAAAAGGCCATACTTACAAATGGACACAGCCAGGCCAGAAATGCTGATGAAAGGGCGAGCAGGTGCTTTAAATAATAATAGCCACTCCCACTGGTCTTGAGGGGAGTGGTGTGTGGTGCATGGGATGTGTAGTAAGAAATAATAAATGAATAGTGTGTGTGCAAGTGTAATACTATAAGTGAAATATAGGGGGCAGTAATAAATGAAGTGCCTCAATAGAAATAAATGGATAATGGGGTGCAAGTGAGTGAAACATGGAGGGATAGTGTGTACGTCATGAGG
Source organism: Rhinoderma darwinii (assembly GCF_050947455.1). NCBI lineage: Eukaryota > Metazoa > Chordata > Amphibia > Anura > Rhinodermatidae > Rhinoderma > Rhinoderma darwinii. The sequence continues at coordinate 227,878,013 of NC_134691.1, forward strand.
CACAACGTGTATAGCCAGGTAGAAGCCTATTTGTGACGCCTTGATAATTCATAGAGCGGGCTACCCTGCTTGCTATGCCAAACAACAACACACCATGCTCTCCCAGCATCAAAGACCCGGCTGTGTCCAAGAGAAGCGAATATACATAATAATGAAAAATACCTGGGGTATTGGTAATCATTTTGGCCAAAAGGACGCAAGCTCGCAATCCACGACAAGGATCCCCAGACTTGCGAGTCCCTAAATCCTAAACTGGAACAGAACGTTCCTGATGCACAAACAGAACCGATAAAAACACAGGGACATATACAAAAACACCGAAAAAGGCCATACTTACAAATGGACACAGCCAGGCCAGAAATGCTGATGAAAGGGCGAGCAGGTGCTTTAAATAATAATAGCCACTCCCACTGGTCTTGAGGGGAGTGGTGTGTGGTGCATGGGATGTGTAGTAAGAAATAATAAATGAATAGTGTGTGTGCAAGTGTAATACTATAAGTGAAATATAGGGGGCAGTAATAAATGAAGTGCCTCAATAGAAATAAATGGATAATGGGGTGCAAGTGAGTGAAACATGGAGGGATAGTGTGTACGTCATGAGGCACAACGTGTATAGCCAGGTAGAAGCCTATTTGTGACGCCTTGATAATTCATAGAGCGGGCTACCCTGCTTGCTATGCCAAACAACAACACACCATGCTCTCCCAGCATCAAAGACCCGGCTGTGTCCAAGAGAAGCGAATATACATAATAATGAAAAATACCTGGGGTATTGGTAATCATTTTGGCCAAAAGGACGCAAGCTCGCAATCCACGACAAGGATCCCCAGACTTGCGAGTCCCTAAATCCTAAACTGGAACAGAACGTTCCTGATGCACAAACAGAACCGATAAAAACACAGGGACATATACAAAAACACCGAAAAAGGCCATACTTACAAATGGACACAGCCAGGCCAGAAATGCTGATGAAAGGGCGAGCAGGTGCTTTAAATAATAATAGCCACTCCCACTGGTCTTGAGGGGAGTGGTGTGTGGTGCATGGGATGTGTAGTAAGAAATAATAAATGAATAGTGTGTGTGCAAGTGTAATACTATAAGTGAAATATAGGGGGCAGTAATAAATGAAGTGCCTCAATAGAAATAAATGGATAATGGGGTGCAAGTGAGTGAAACATGGAGGGATAGTGTGTACGTCATGAGGCACAACGTGTATAGCCAGGTAGAAGCCTATTTGTGACGCCTTGATAATTCATAGAGCGGGCTACCCTGCTTGCTATGCCAAACAACAACACACCATGCTCTCCCAGCATCAAAGACCCGGCTGTGTCCAAGAGAAGCGAATATACATAATAATGAAAAATACCTGGGGTATTGGTAATCATTTTGGCCAAAAGGACGCAAGCTCGCAATCCACGACAAGGATCCCCAGACTTGCGAGTCCCTAAATCCTAAACTGGAACAGAACGTTCCTGATGCACAAACAGAACCGATAAAAACACAGGGACATATACAAAAACACCGAAAAAGGCCATACTTACAAATGGACACAGCCAGGCCAGAAATGCTGATGAAAGGGCGAGCAGGTGCTTTAAATAATAATAGCCACTCCCACTGGTCTTGAGGGGAGTGGTGTGTGGTGCATGGGATGTGTAGTAAGAAATAATAAATGAATAGTGTGTGTGCAAGTGTAATACTATAAGCGAAATATAGGGGGCAGTAATAAATGAAGTGCCTCAATAGAAATAAATGGATAATGGGGTGCAAGTGAGTGAAACATGGAGGGATAGTGTGTACGTCATGAGGCACAACGTGTATAGCCAGGTAGAAGCCTATTTGTGACGCCTTGATAATTCATAGAGCAGGCTACCCTGCTTGCTATGCCAAACAACAACACACCATGCTCTCCCAGCATTGTATAGCATTAACAAGGAGGAATGGTTTGCGCTTGGCATACCCATTACAATTGCTAAAAATTCAATTAAATATCTAGGGATTCAAATTGGTCGAACCCCTGAATCACTATATATGCTTAACTATCCTCCTCTTATACAAAAAATCTCTTCTGAATAAATGGAAACATCTCCCATTGTCATTTTTGGGTAGGTGTCATTTGATCAAAATGATGAGTTTTCCCAAACTTTTATACCCGATGCAGACTATTCCTTTGTTGCTGAAGGATAAAGATGTTAATACATTGAACTCGGTTTTTTTCAAGATTTATATGGGCTAATAAACGGCCTAGAATAGCGTTCCGGAAATTGATGCTTCCAAAGTCAGTACGAGGACTAAATCTTCCTGATGTAGGTAGCTATAATTTGGCCTGCCTTTTTAGACATTGTATAGACAGGATACAACAAACAAATTATTATTCATATTATACGCTGGAAGCTGGGATAGTACAACCCTGGCACCTGTCATCTTTGCTACATCCTGCTATGTCTGGAATACCAAAATATATAAAACAAAGACTGTTGTTCAGAGATACTATAATGGCGTGGAAAATAGTACGAATATCACTTAAACTTTCGTTTTGTGTAACCAAACACATGTATCTATGGGGACACCCGGAATTTCCCCAGAGACATGAAAATGTACATTTCCGTATATGGCGGGGGTTGGGTATTACTACAGTTAAACATCTTGTGCATGGCTCAGAAAGGAGATATATGACCTTTGCCGAACTGACCTCTAGTTTGGACGTACCTACACATCACTTGGAATATTATCAACTACTTTCCTTTCTGCGGTCTAAATTAAGGGACATATCCCAGGAATGTATTGGAAATGTTTTGGATCAAATGATTGTACAAACCAAAACAAAAAGCCCTTTACCGGTTATATATCTTAGCATAAGAGAGAACCTAGCTAAATTTGCTTCAGTTGACATGTTCAGAGGATGGAATAAAGACGTTACAGATTCGCAACTTTCCTTTAAAATACTAGATGGTTGGGCTAAGGTTAAGAAGGCAGTCATATGGGAACAGTGGAGAGAGACGCACTTTAAATTTATACATAGGGCAATCTATGGATTTAATATACCTCGTAACTCACAGTCACTGGACAGGTTGATAGCGTGCCCAAAAGGTGATTTACCAAAATCAAAGTTGTTTTACGGTATGTGGACATGTCCATATATAAAAACATACTGGAAAGACGTCATATTATTAATAAAAGATACATGGGATATAACATTAGATAATAGCCCACTGCCCATATTATTTAATTCACTACCAGAATCTTGTCCTGGCCCTTTGGCATTACACGCTTTGTTATTGGTAGCCAAGAGATGTGTACTTACACATTGGCTTACATCACAAACACCGACCATTCATGACGTTTTAGTACAAATGAAGAGATACATTCTCATGGATAGACTGGAAATGGAGAGGGCGGCAGAAACACAAGCTGTACAATTTTTTCAGAAATGGAAGGTATACATCTGTAAACATTTTCAAACTAGTGATATAGAATTGATGACATCTTTTGGGCAAACTTCATGGTATCAGAGGGAAAATTTGGCAGGTACATTGGGAAGGTCGAAACAATGAAATTGCGCAAGGCGGGCCTTCATATTTGTAATTATAACTATAATTTGAAGCGATTCTTTTTGTTCTGATATATATGATCTGTTTATGTGTCTGAGATCCATTTGCATTGGGGGGTGGGGAGAGAACATCGGGTAATGTATTTTATAAACCTTTTTGAAACGAGACCCTAATTTGGGGTGTATTTGTATATTATGTTTAGTCAGAGGGAATATACTATGTATCGTATACTGTATACATATACTGTTTGTCTGAGTGTTTTTGAAACTCAAATTAAAAAAAAATTAAAACAAAAAACAAAAGTTGCATTGCAGACCTTGTGGGTTCTCCTTATCTGATAGCCTGAAAGGTACAGTAACTAGATGTGGCCTGGCTTTTGCACAAGCAATACAGTTAGTTCTATTATTTTGCATGGCAGTGTATCTCATCCAGGCTAACCATTCATTTTTATCACTGTAACTTGTTTCTAATGCCAATTTATCTTCATAAGTGAAGTCGGCCAGATAGACTATAGAGGGTAAATCTATCTCCGGGGCTAAAGGACTTTCAGTTACATACTTTTTCTTAACTTCAATAAAGAAATGCCCTATAGTACCTGAAACATCAGCTCATATAGCCCCTTATCCTTTTATTAGGATTTCGGAAGGTCAAAAATAACTAGTTACAGTTAGTAGTATTTGTACAGGGAGAGGTAAGTTTCTTCATAATAATTAACTTTTCTTTTAAAGAGGGATTAATGCAGACATCATGGAATATCCATAATCATTATGGGCTGTGATCCATATGGCCGAAGACCATGGAGAACATCACCTTTCCCCTAGGGTATTTACATAGATAGTCCAAATGTATTTATCTTAATATGCTAGTTTGTAAGAAATCCCATACCTTAGGTTGACACACCTTGGACGCCCATAGGATACCTAAAATAACTTATAACATTTTGCCCTGTCTCCCCCCAGGCTCTGGATGTTTTCTTCGCTAAAGTTTGAGACCAGTCACTTCTAACAAATGACCACCCTTTGTAATCAGTCTTTTATAGCCTCGGAGGATAGTGGCAATTCCCTAACTACCTTACAGTGTGATAAGTGTACTATCTGTACGGCCGTAGGTGTGGTAACCAGAACCTGATATGGTCCTTCCCAACGAAGATAATACCAGTGTTTTCTTTTTATAACTTTGATCAGGATCCAATTTCGTGGCTTCACAGGTTCAGGTACAGGGTCACCTGGAATACAATTAGAGATAGAAACTTCCTTTTTGGTTAGCATTTTTGTCATATATTCAACAAGTGTAAAATCAGACTCCTCATCCATCTAAGAGAATGGATTGAACTGTGGTATTACAAATGGTCAATCATACATCATTTCAAAAGGTGTCAAACTTGATGCTGTAGTCACATGCATATTTAGGACTACTAATGGTAAACAATATACCCAATTCTTCCCAGTCTCTTCCATTGTGTTCTTGAGTTTGTTTTTATAGTATCCCATTGTCACTGTATATTTTCTCAGGTATCCCAAACCTAGTTATTATCTCCTTTACCAATGCTTTAGCGACTGTGATAGCATCTGGGCTTGCTGTGGGGAATACTTCTACCCATTTGGTAAATACATCAATAATCACTAAGCAATATTTCTTCCCTTTGAGTTTCGCATGAGAACCAATGTCAAAGATAACTAACTTTAATAACATACGAAATCAGTATGAATTTATTGTCTTAAAGGAACAATACCTCTCTTATTTACTACATAAGAACAAAATGGGGTCTCCAGACAAGATGGCCGCTGCACAAAATAAACTCACCTAAACATTATTTCAATCACTCTCACATTTCCCCAAGCCAGGTACTTAAATGAGGGCTTATCCCCCTTACAGACTTTATTTTCTTAGCTTGCTCTACGGTCATACTTGTCCTGCATAATGCCAAAAAGGTCTATACAGTGGCAACAGGCTGGGCCAACTACTTGTCAAATGCCCCCTTGGGCAGCATTCAAAACATCAAACACATAATTTGTAACCGTGTCCAATCTGTCGGCCACTTTCTCTATATTATGAGCATTCTTTACTGCTAAACCTACTAATATTGGCAATAATCCAAACTTGTCCTTCACGGTACATATTGGTCATAATTGTGTCGCACTGTCACTTACTGTCCTAATGGGAGTTTTACCCCTGCAGATATAACAGGTCGTGGGCAGCATCTTTCTCAAACCCAAAGACATCCAGGTCACATAACCTTCGGGCTCTCATTGCTGCCATGTACTTCTTACTTATGAGTGTCAACAACCAGTGACCTTCACCTCATAACTCCATATAAAATACCTCAAGTTGTTATTCACAGTACCGCGGCATGTTTACATACATTATAATTATAAACCTCAGACAATTGGCGGCTAGCAAACTGAACCGATGTTAGACATGACTGGATGTCTCTCAATGTATTGCACGCTAACAACTAAATAAACAAATAATACTTAGCAACTGCAGGCCCCTGATGAATTGCGGCAGATATTATTGACAGCAATGAAACGCGTAGGGCATTACCTGTGAATTGCTGGTACGAGGCATCAGCCCTTATTAGGGCTGGCAGCTGAACCAGCAAATACACGCTGGTCCACATCCATATACAGCGTAGCCAGCTAGGCTTAGAATAACAACATCTGGATCATCCGTGATAATACAGACGCTAAGCCCCTAGTCAGATGCAGCAGACAGAGAACGAACTCTAACTGCACCTACTAGATCGAACCAATATACCAACGGGGTCACCTTCCCTGCTGGTATTTAAAGCCCATACCCGGATTATTGTTGAACTATTTGGATTAATAAAAAACTTTTCAAAAAAATGATAAAATATCAAGAAAAATATATATGTATAAAAATAGAAAAATCTGAAAATAATAAATCCAATATATAATATCAGTACTACATCCGGTTTAAACAAATTATAGGCTTTCTCATATATACCTCGTATTTTCAGCAAGTCACAGAGTCTATAGTGGCAATGTAAGTGCATTTGCACTTGAACCAAGTAATAAACCAGTGAGAAATTGAATTATACTAGGGAAAACTAACTAGACATCTTAAACACACAGTGAACTATAGTCAGACAATAGGGTCTCAACTAAGAAAATAATACTATCACCAATCTTATAATATCACCCCTAAGGTTTGGGTCCCAACAGTTCATTGACAAGTCCTGTACATCAAATCAAACAACAAACAAACACCTTTTATATAAGAAAAGCTTCTCCGTCCCTCTGGACAGGGCACCTAGACTGGGTACATTTTATGTCACACTTGTTACTCTTTTCAGCAGGATTTGTACCTTGATCTGAGCTCATTACCTGTAACATCTTCTACTCACAGAAATATTCACAGATACCATGTTTTATCTGACAAGTGTCCCAAACCAATTATTTTCTTACCTACTGATTTCTACCATCCCCCCTGTTGAGACATGGCTTGTCCGATGCCTCAATATAACTGCACATCTGAATAAGTTGCTTGTTAGGATGTATTTGTTCTTACAAGATCCATCTGCAAACAGTATGAGATCACTATTTGGTAGTGGAATATCTTTAAGATATGATCTTAGTAACACTGTCTGCTAAGGAGGATAGGAAATCATGTGGTTCACCATTCTCCGCAGTAGGCATCAAGGATTTAAAGTGGTACATCTTTCTATCATAAATAACACTAATGTGGTGGAAGCTCTTATAGCTTCTGCGGCAGATACAACTGATTGAACACGGGGAGGTAAGGCTCTAACTACTAGGTCAAGTTTTGATGAGTAGTAAGCTAGAGGTCTATCCTTTCCCCCACACTCCTGTGTTAGCACTGAAGTCATGTATCCATTTTTACAATCTACAGTTTGAATAAAGGGTTTTGAATAATCAGGTAGTCCAAGCACTGAAGATCCTACAAGAACCTGTTTTATCTGGAAAAAATTGCCTCCTCAGCTTCAGAAGTCCATTTAATGGAATCCTGGGCTGCAAGGGGTTCCTCAGAAATCAAACACATCAATGGTCCTATAATAGCAGGATAATTGGCTATCCAACTTCTGTAGAAGTTAGTCATTCCCAATAAGAACATCATTTGTCTTTTTGTCAGAGGTTTCGGTGCTTGGAGTATTACTGACTTTCTTCCTTCATCTAGATGTTTACCTTCTTGGGCAATATGGTGTATGGAATGCCTGTGTGATGCCGAGGCTAGTAAGTATATGCCCTAGTACTTGTCCCTTGAAGTGGGTTCCTCTGTCACTCTTAGTTGCTTCAGGGACCCCATATCGGCATACTACTTCACTGAGTATTTTCCTAGCAGTGTTTTTCAGCTGTGGCTTTGGTTACTGGCCATGCCCCATGCCAGTTTGAAAACACGTCAGTAAATACGAGGACATAATTATATACATGAGGAGATATTCATATACACTAGGACATATTCATATACACCTACCTTGGGTAGCTGTATGTAGTCAACCTGCAGTCACTGGAAGGGGTAATCAGGGCGAGGCATGTGCTTACTGGGTGTTTTTGTCATTTTACCGTAGTTGTGTCTGACGCAACCCTCTATATGTCGAGCAGCTGCGTTCTGAAATCCAGGGACAAACCAGTGTTGTATTGGTTTGCCTGCTGAAGTCAGAAAGCCTCTTGCTTGCCATATTGTGTCATAATCGTGTGCGACTCCAAAGGTGTACCTTGAGTCTGTATAGACATTCACCCTTTTACCTGTGACCAACTTACATGCTTCTGCGAGTGCCATGAGTTCTGCCTCTTGGGCAGAGCTGCTGGAGGGCAGTGACTTTTTCAGCACTGTCTTACCTTCCTGGACCACTGCATACCCGGTGGGGAAATGTCCTGTCTACTCATTCCAGTATCTGGATCCATCTACAAAATACTGAACATCATAGTTAGTAAAAGGTACATCAGTGACATCTGGTAACCCTTGAGCTTCAAGTTGCTTTAAACTGGGACAATCATGTTCATGTTCCATATCAAACAAGTCATTGTCATTTGCAAGTTCGTACATTAAGGGTCTGGCATCCCCCTTTCCGCTCCTTTCTCTACAACCATAGGCATAGTGATGGTTGTGTGGGACTAGGTGGTCTTGGATGGCAGTAAACCTATATGGGAAAATTACAACAATAATGAGACTGTTTCCTGAGCACATATGTCAAAGAGATACAACACAAAATGATTAACATATTGCAATAGACAAGTGGTGGAGTGTTTGGGGGACCACTTATCCAACAGCTCTTTCATTGCATGGATGACAATATCAGGGGAATGTGCTGTACCCTGAGGAAACACCATCCAGGCATATTGTTTGTCTAAAGGAGAAAAACCGAATATTATAGGGAGACACAATGGGAGTTATCAGTTTAGTACTTGATAACCTAGCAATCTATCATTTATGCAGACCATGCTTGTTAAAGAGGCTTTGTCACCACATTATAAGTTCCCTATATTGTACATAATGTGATCGGCGCTGTAATGTAAATTACAGCAGTGTTTTTTATTTAGAAAAACTCATTTTTGACTGAGTTATGACCTATATTAGCTTTATGCTAATGAGTTTCTCAATGGACAACTGGGTGTGTTTTACTATATGACCAAGTGGGCGTTGTACAGAGGAATGTATTACGCTGACCAATCAGCGTCATGCACTTGTCTCCATTCATTTACACTGCAGATAGCGATATATCTATATCGCTATTTGCAGTCACATAAACACACTATAACCCTACTCATGTGTCATGACAATGAATATACATTACCTCCAGCCAGGACGTGATGTGTATTCATTCTCCTGACCACTTCTGTAGCGTCTGTGTGATTTACAGCACAGCGAGATCTCGCTGTGAATGACAGTTTACAGCGTAATCTCGCGAGACTACGCCTGCTGTGCTGTAAATCACAGAGACACTACAGAAGTGGTCAGGAGAATGAATACACGTCACGACCTGGCTAGAGGTAATGTATATTCATTGTCATGACACATGAGTAGCGTGATAGTGTGTTTATGTGACTGCAAATGGCGATATAGATATATCGCTATCTGCAGTGTAAATGATTGGAGAGAAGTGTATGACGCTGATTGGTCAGCGTCATACACTTCTCTCCACAACGTCCACTTGGTCATATAGTAAAACATGCCCAGTTGTCCATTTAGAAACTCATTAGCATAAAACTAATATAGTTCATAACTCCGTCAAAAATGATCGTTTTTCTAAATAAAAAACACTGCTGTTGTAATGGCCGGAAGGAGGTGAAGGGAAAGTGAGCCCTAATCTACCCACAGCCCTGTCACTGCCTACTTGCAACGACTCGCCCTAGGCGACGAGGTACAACTGGGCGGCGGTCCCTACGCTGTCTAAGTGCACAGGAAAACAAACAGGGAACATGCAAGGGAAGGGGCAGTAGCCACGGAACGCCACGAGGAAACGGAGCGGCGAACGGACAGTCAGGACCAGGACAAAGTGAGTACACCCAAGCGGGCAAGGAGACAGAAGCAAGCCAGGGGCAAAGCAAAGCAGGTCAAGCAGAACTGCAGCAAGGCAGAAGCACGGCAGAAGCAGGCTGGAGCAAGCAGTAGTGGGGCCAGGAATCCAAAAGAATTACAAGCACTGAGGGAGAGAACAGGGCAGGTAATAAAGGACAGGGGGCGGAGCTAACTCCGACAGACCAGGCCGCGATAGGCTCTCCCACTCCTGAGCCTGCCACCCTGGTTGGTGGGAGATGGTGTCAGTCGAACAGGTCTGGCCTCAGGTGTGGATTGATTAATCCCAGGAGTATACCTAGATGAAGTACCTGGCAGATCCCTAACAGCTGTAATCTACATTACAGCGCCGATCACATCACATACAATATAGGCCACTTATAATGTGGTGACAGAGCCTCTTTAAATATTTCGAGAGAGAGCGAGAGCAGCATTATGCATTCCTTCTAACGTATTCATACACTGCATTCAGCTGCTGCTCTCGGCCCCACCTTTTCTTTTTATGACTAACAAGCTTTAGCGAGCCAAAATGCTGTAAGGAAACTACATTTCTGCTATATTTATAACTCTAAAACCCTATGGATATGGTACATAAAAACAACAACAAAACAGTCTTTTACACAACCTTATACTTCAGTTCATTAGCCATATTGACAAATGAAACCCTATATAGCCAAGTATGGAAAACAAGATAATTTGTTTCAAATATATTTTTATTCATTTTTATCGTACGCAATACAAATAAAGGAAGAAAAAATAAATTGTTATAATTTCACAAATCCTTGAAGTATCAGTGTGTCTACTCTCACACCGACACTAACAAGTGACACATAATAAACAGTCACAACAAAGGTGATCAATATGCAATTCAAGTCTATAAGAAAACTGTCAGCATATGTATACCTCAATCAAAATCTATAATTAAAATATTGACATATATGAAGGTATGTACGTGTTCGTAATGATTGTAGCTTTAGTTCAGCTTCATATGGTTACGCAAATGTAAGGGGGATAACATCAACTAAGTAGAAGCAAATCTTCCAAAGAGTTGCGATTCTTGAATAAAGGAAAGCCAAGCGGACCAGATTATTTTATATTTGCTGACAGTTCTCTGTGCAATATGGGACAATTCTTCTAATCTGGATATTTGAGCTACCTTATTCAACCACTGTGCAATTGGGGGTGTATCAACTTTCCTCCAGTACAAAGGTATCATGGCTTTTGCTGATGAAAGCATATGTAGCCATAAGGATCTATTAAAGGACTCTGCGAGAGGCGGATGCATATTTAAGAACAAAATTTCCAGAGTTAAGGAGCTTGTGGACACACATATGATAGAACTTCCTCAACTGTAGACCAGAAGGGCTTAATAAGGTGGCAATCCCACCAAATATGTGTATAAGTACCTGTGTGTGTCAAACATCTCCAGCAAGTCTGGGGTATATTGCTATCATATTTGTGAAGGAGAACCAGAGTTTTATACCATCTGCTCACTAGTTTATAACTAGTCTCCTGAACTGCAATACATCTAGATGGGTTCAAACAATTCTGAAGTATGTGCGATATATATCGGAAGAGTTAAACTCAGTATCTAATTCTTTCTCCCAAGCCTTAATATATGGTAGAGGACCTGTATTCCCTTTTAAAATAAGCATTTTATACAGTTTGGAGACTAGTTTAGGGACAGGTTGTTGCACTGATATAAATTGTTCAAACCATGTAAGTTCTCGTGTGAAAGAAGCCTGCTTCAGGAGTCTCTTAAAGTTCAGTAACATTTATGAATAATGTAACAAGTTAATAGATACCGTAGGAAGCAATAGTCTGAATTCTTCAAAAGAAGGGAAAGCCCCATCCTGTAGAATATCACTAACCACCTTTCCCCTCATCGGAGCCTGTAGAGTGAGCCACATCCCAAGTGTCAGATCTCCCAATCCCAGCAAGTCCCCCAGTTTCATAATCGGGGAAGGTTTAGGGCTTAACTTCTAAGTACCATAAATTGCTTTCCAAACATATAATGGTGCTCTGGTCAACAAAGCGGCTCGGGGTCTCTCACTCCTCTCTCCACTGGAATGGAGCAAGGCCTGTGTTAGGGACAGTCCTAGAGTTTCTTCTTCCACATGTAAATACAATTTAGAACTAGAATGATTATGCCAATCTATAATTCTGCCTAATTGAATAGCTTGGTAATATGTCCGCATGTCAGTGAAATGTATCCCTCCCAAATGTCGTGGTCTAGTCAAAGTATGTAAAGATAGACGATGTCCTTTACCGTTCCATATGTAATTCAGTAATAGCTTATGTAATTTGCAGAAAAAACTGTTGGGTAGGTGTATGGGCATAGTCTGCATTAAGTAAGTTAATTTAGGTATAATAAGCATTTTAAGTAGATTACATCTTCCAATCCATGAAACATAAGGGAGATACCACGCCTTCATAATTGTTGATATCTGATCTAACATAGGAGCATAATTGAGTGAAAACCACAGATTCGGGTTAGCAGAGATGTGTAGCCCTAAATATATAATAGAGGCCGTAGTCTAGGAAAACGGAGAGAACGTTTGAGCTTCTAGTATCATCTGGTGAGGACACGTGATGTTGAGGGCTTTAGATTTAGCTGGGTTAATCCTAAAGTTTGACAGCTCATGAAAAAGGTCAAATATTTCTGATAATATAGGGAAGGATTTATCAGGATTTGAAGTTATTATAAGGAGATCATCTGCAAATGCTGCTGCACAATGAGTGTGATCTCTTATCTGTATTCCTTGTATGGATGGGTTCTGCCGGATATGTTGAATTAAGGTTTCAATAGTAAGAACGAACAAGAGGGGGGATAGCGGACATCCCTGTCTGGTCCCATTGGATATGTTAAAAGAAGATGATAAAGTCCCATTAACCCGGACTTGCGCTGACGGACATGTATATAAAGCCATTATCTGGGCAATGAGAGAATCTGGGAGTCTAAATTGTGTCAGTGCTAATTTCATATATAGCCAATCAACCCGATCGAATGCTTTTTCCGCATCAGTAGAGAGAAAGGCCATCGGGACGTTCCTTGACTTAGCATATTGTATTAGATGAAGAATTCTCAAGGTATTATCTTCACCCTCTCTACGGGATACAAGGCCAACTTGCTCTGGATGGACTAAGCTAGGCAACAATGGCTTAAGTCTATTAGCTAACAATTTTGCATAAAGCTTAATATCTACATTTAATAAGGAGAATGGTCTATAATTGCCACAATCCATCCCATCCCTACCATCTTTGGGCAGAATAGAGATGTGCGCCTCCAAGGATTGTTTACGGAAGCCTTTAGGGTGCAAAAGGTAGTTAAAAGTGTTTAACATGTGAGGTACAATTATATCTTTAAAAGTTTTATAGTATATAGATGGAAGTCAATCTGGTCCAGGGCTTTTCCCTGTGGGAGTGTCTTTCAGTGCAAGTTCTAATTCTGTTAAGGTAAATGGGTTAGAGAGGAGGTCTCATTGGGGATCTGAAAGAGAAGGTAATTGTTACGTTTGTAGAAATGTATTAATACGTGTTTCTCTCTCCAGCGTGTCCTCACCACATTCTTTGCTCCTAATATTATATAGTAATTCATAATATTTCTTAAATTACTCTGCAATATCTGCAGTATCTGAAACCACATCACCCCTATCTGTACGAATACCCTTGATATAGGTTTGTTCTCTCTTTTTAGCCATTGCTGCCATCAGTTTTGAACCCCTATTTCCATGGATATACATTCTATGCTGGCTGTGAAGATAAGCTTTAGCTGCTTTAAGTTTCAACAATTGTTTTAAGTTTTCTCTCTGAACAGTAAGTTCCTGTTGAACCTCAATTGCCAATGATCGTTTGTGGGCTCCCTCCAATTGCAAAATCCTAGACATAACAGCGTCCATTTCTTTTCTACCCAATTTGTTGAAATAAGAGCCTAGGGATATGAACTCACCTCTAACCACAGCCTTATGCGACTCCCAAACAATGGGCATAAGGGTCTGATCATTAACATTTTCATGGAAGTAATTAGAAAGCGCATTTGTCACCCTTTGTTTATGGCGTTCATTATGGAGGAGGAGTTCATTAAGTCGCCAAGTGTACAATTTTTGAGGTAAAGAGTGAATATTAAGTTCTAAAAAAATTGGTGCATGATCAGATACTGTGATCTGGCCAATATCCGATGAATTTACTGCAGGTAAGTGTTGGGACATTACCATAAAATAATCAAGTCTTTGATAAGACCTATGTGGAGCAGAATAGTAGGTGCAATCTTTGGAAGTTGGGAAAAACGTTCTCCAAACATTTCTCAAGTTTAGGTCAGATAGAATTTTGCAAAGAGCCTTTAAACTTCTATATGATTGCTGGGAGCATCCTGAGGAGGAATCTAATAAAGGGTCGAAAGTAATGTTAAAATCAGTTCCTATAATGCACAGACCAGATTGAAAAGTTTTCAATCGTTGTAACTAGAGATGAGCGAACTTATCAAAAGTTCGGTTCGGCTAGTTCGCCGAATTTCACAAAAAAGTTCGGTTCGGACCGAACTAGTTCTGACCGAACCTGTCACTTACGTGCGCCGAGCATGCTACTGTCCAGGGTGCTGATAGAGTTAATGGGCTGCACTAACTCTTTCAGCAACCTTCACAGTACATGCTCGGCGCGCGGAAAATACAATTTAAATGCAATAAAAAAATAAAAAATATACGTTCGTACTTACTTTCCTCCTGTCCGGCCTCCAGCGATGACGTTTCATCCCTTTCGCCGCTGCAGCCAATCACAGGCTGTAGTGGCGGTCACGCACGTCAGGATGACGCTTCATCCCACGTGACCGCCTCTGCAGCCAATCACAGGCTGCAGCGGCGACATGAATGAAACGTCATCGCTGGAGGCCGGACAGGAGGAAAGTAAGTATGAACGTATTATTATTATTTTTTGGCATGTATGTATGTATGTTGGCATGTATGTATGTTGTCATGTATGTATGTATGTATATCTGTGCATGTATGTTGGCATGTATGTATATATGTGCATGTTTGTATGTATATTTGCATGTATATATTTGCATGTATGTATGTATGTATGTTTGCATGTATGTATTTTTGCATGTATGTTGTCATGTATGTATGTTGTCATGTATGTATATATGTGCATGTGTGTATGTATATTTGTATGTATGTATGTATGTTTGCATGTATGTGTGTTTGCATGAATGTATGTTTGCATGTATGTATGCATGTTTGTATGTATATTTGCATGTGTGTATATATATATATATATGTATGTATGTTGTCATGTATGTATGTATGTTGTCATGTATGTATATATGTGCATGTATGTTGGCATGTATGTATATATGTGCATGTGTGTATGTATGTATATTTGCATGTATGTATGTTGTCATGTATGTATGTATATATGTGCATGTATGTTTGCATGTATGTTGGCATGTATGTATATATGTGCATGTTTGTATGTATATTTGCATGTATATATTTGCATGTATGTATGTATGTATGTTTGCATGTATGTATTTTTGCATGTATGTTGTCATGTATGTATGTATGTTGTCATGTATGTATATATGTGCATGTGTGTATGTATATTTGTATGTATGTATGTATGTTTGCATGTATGTGTGTTTGCATGAATGTATGTTTGCATGTATGTATGCATGTTTGTATGTATATTTGCATGTGTGTATATATATATGTATGTATGTTGTCATGTATGTATGTATGTATGTTGTCATGTATGTATATATGTGCATGTATGTTGGCATGTATGTATATATGTGCATGTGTGTATGTATGTATATTTGCATGTATGTATGTTGTCATGTATGTATGTATATATGTGCATGTATGTTTGCATGTATGTTGGCATGTATGTATACATGTGCATGTTTGTATGTATATTTGCATGTATATATGTTTGCATGTGTGTATGTATGTTTGCATGTATGTATGTTTGCATGTATGTATGTTGTCATGTATGTATGTATATATGTGCATGTATGTATGTTTGCATGTTTTTATTTTTGCATGTATGTTTGCATGTATGTTTATATATATGTGCATGTATGTAATTATGTTTGCATGTATTTATGTTTGCATGTATATTTGTGCATGCTTGTATATATGTATGTATGTATCTTTGCATGTTTGTTTGTAAGTATGTATGTTTTCATGTGTGTGTGTATGTATGTATGATAGTTTGCATGTATATATGTGTGTATGTTTGCATGTATGTATATATGTGCATGCTTGTATATATGTATGTATGTTTGTATATATGTATGTATGTATATTTGTATATATGTATGTATGGCCATGTATGATACTGTCTGCTGGCGCCCTGTATCTAAGTCAACTTCACGGGAGGCTTCTATACATGGTATAACAGTCAGTATCACACATTAAACTGAATCTAAGCCTACGACATGTTTTATTTCATTTTTACAGGTTTGGTGTTTGGACTACGTCGGTTTCGAGGACTACTTAGATGACGTTTTTTTTTTCTACAATAAAATGGTTAATGAGGGTTGTGTTGGGGGTGCTTTATTTCAATAAAATATTTTATCTATATCTTTGTCTTTTTCTTTTCAAATTTTATTATTACCACTTTAGTAATGGCCGCTGTCTGAGTGACAACATCCATTACTAAGGCGAGGCTTATTGTTAGCCGGTGCAGAGGCTAACACTAACCACCATTATTACCCCGGTACCCACCACCACCAGGGGTGCCGGGAAGAGCCAGGTACGATCCAGTACCCGACCATCTGTTGTGATGGTCGGGCCCTGGGGCGGCCGCAGGCTGGTATTATGAGGCTGGGAAGGGCCAAAAACAGTGGACCTTCCCACCCTTGTAATGCTAGGCTGCTGCTGCTGTGTTGTATCTGGCTGGTTATAAAAGTGGGGGGGGACCCCACGTCATTTTTTTAAATTATTTATTTATTTACATTTTTTTTTTTAAAAAGACATGGGGTTCCACCCAATTTATCATAACCAGCCACATACAACACAGTGTTATTAGCCTGGGAATGGACAAAACCAGTGGCCCTTCCCACCCATGTAATGCCAGACTGCTGCGGCCTTGTATATGGCTGGTTATTAAAAATGTGGGGGACCCGTCTATTGCTAAATTTGTTAAATTCCAAAAAAAAAACGACGTGGGGGTCCCCCCCATTTTTATAACCAGCCCGATACAACACAGCAGCAGCAGCCTAGCATTACAAGGGTGGGAAGGTCCACTGATTTTGGCCCTTCCCAGCCTCATAATACCAGCCTACGGCCGCCCCAGTACCCGACCATCACAACAGATGGTCGGGTACTGGATCGTACCAAGCTCTTCCCGGCACCCCTGGTGGTGGTGGGTACCGGGGTAATAATGGGTGGTTAGTGCTAGCCTCTGCACCGGCTAACACTAAGAACCGCCTTAATAATGGACGCTGTCAATCAGCCAACTGCCATTATCTAGGCACTAATAAAGTTTGAAAAAAAACCACAAAGACAATTCTTTTTTATTGAAATAAGAAATCCCCAACAAAACCCTCGTTAACCATTTTATTAAAATTTAAAAAAACGTAGATCTACGCAGTAGTCCAACGAATCGAAGATGTAGTCCAATCGGTACATCAAAATCTGCAACAACATAAAAAAACAGTTATCAATGTGAACAATACCAATACTTCTACTCACCTACACACATATATACACGCACACACAAACAAACAACCATACACAGACACACACATATATACACAAACACAACAAGATATACACACACACATAAACAGACAAACACACACATATACACGAACTCACACATATACAAACAAAAACACACATATCCAAACACACACACACACAGTTATACACACATACACGAACACATATACACAAACACATATACAAACAAAAACACACATACCCAAACACACATATACACAAACACATATACACAAACACACCCATATATACACACAAACACACACTCATATACACATATACAAAAACACACACAAACATCTACACACAAACATATACACCCATATATACACAAACATATACACAAAACACATATACACAAACACACCCATAAATACACACACACATATAAAAACAAAAACAGACAAAGTCACATACCCAAACACACATATATACACAAACACACACATACACAAACACGGTTTCTTTTAAATGCTGCTGGGGAACCCGCTCGATCCACTATATAAGGCTGCGCTACAGTGCAGCATTTAAAAGAAACAGGATCCTGACCTGTCCATAGAGTTTAAGGCAGCACAGAGTATTTCAGGAGATGAGCGTGCAGATTCAGTGCTGCTGCGAACTCTGAACTTACCATTACGTAGCTCTCAGTCTGTTACCTCTCCTCCACTCCTGTCCTCCAGAACACCTTCACATGATTGGCAAGTCACCACGTAATGGTAAGAGCAGAGTTCACAGCAGCACAGAGTATTTCAGGAGATGAGCGTGCGGATCTTGTGCGGGGTGGTGACTTGCCAATCATGTGAAGGTGTTATTGAGGACAGGAGTGGAGGAGAGGTAACAGACTGAGCTACGTAATGGTAAGAGCAGAGTTCACAGCAGCACTGAATCTGCACGCTCCTCTCCTGAAATACTCTGTGCTGCTGTGAACTCTGTTCTTACCATTACGTAGCTCAGTCTGTTACATCTCCTCCACTCCTGTCCTCTATAACACGTTCACATGATTGGCAAGTCACCACCACGCACAAGATCCGCACGCTCATCTCCTGAAATACTCTGTGCTGCTGTGAACTCTGCTCTTACCATTACGTGGTGACTTGCCAATCATGTGAAGGTGTTCTTGAGGACAGGAGTGGAGGAGAGATAACAGACTGAGAGCTACGTAATGGTAAGAGCAGAGTTCACAACAGCACTGAATCTGCACGCTCATCTCCTGAAATACTCTGTGCTGCCTTAAACTCTGTGGACAGGTCAGGATCCTGTTTCTTTTAAATGCTGCACTGTAGCGTAGCCTTATATAGTGGATCGAGCGGGTTCCCTAGCAGCATTTAAAAGAAACAGGATCCTGACCTGTCCACAGAGTTTAAGGCAGCACAGATTATTTCAGGAGATGAGCACGGGCAGCCGTTCGTTTTTCCGAGCCGTGCTCCCATCATGCACACGACCGTAAAAACACCCGTTATTGCGGGTCGTAATTACGACCCGCAATAACGGGCTCATAGACTTCTGTTACCCACGGGTACCTTTCCGTATTCTCACGGGAAGGTGCCCGTGCCGTTAAAAAAATAGAACATGTTCTATTTTTCTATTTTACGGGCCGTGCTGCTATAATTATAATGACAGCACGGTTCGCAAAAGCGGCCGGCTGCCCGTAGTTACGAGTCGTAATTACGAGCACGGCCCGTAAAATAAAAAAATAGAACATGTTCTATCTTTTTAACGGCACGGGCACCTTCTCGTGAGAAAACGGGAAGGTACCCGTGGCTAACAGAAGTCTATGGGCCCGCTATTTCGGGTCGTAATTACGACCCGTGATAACGGGTGTTTTTATGGTCGTGTGCATGAGGCCCCGTAATGACGGGTGGCTACATGTGTGCACCCGTCATTACGGCAGCGTTGCTAGGCGACGTCAGTAAGGGTATGTGCACACACACTAATTACGTCCGTAATTGACGGACGTATTTCGGCCGCAAGTACCGGACCGAACACCCTGCAGGGAGCCGGGCTCCTAGCATCATATTTATGTACGATGCTAGGAGTCCCTGCCTCTCCGTGGAACTACTGTCCCGTACTGAAAACATGATTACAGTACGGGACAGTTGTCCTGCAGAGAGGCAGGGACTCCTAGCATCGTACATAACTATGATGCTAGGAGCCCGGCTCCCTGCACTGTGTTCGGTCCGGTACTTGCGGCCGAAATACGTCCGTCATTTACGGACGTAATTAGTGTGTGTGCACATACCCTAAATAGTCACTGTCCAGGGTGTTGAAAGAGTTAACTGATCGGCAGTAACTGTTTCAGTACCCTGGACAGTGACTACCGATCACAGTACCTGTAAAAAAAAAGACGTTCATACTTACCGAGAACTTTCTGCTTCCTCCAGTCCGGTCTCCTGGCCGTTGCCTTGGTGACGCGTCCCTCTCGACATCCGGCCCGACATTCCTTGATGACGATGCAGCCCATGTGAGCGCAGCAGCCAATCACAGGCTGCCGCGGCCTCTGCAGCCAATCACAGGCTGCAGAGGCCTCTGCAGCCAATCACAGGCTGCCGCGTCAGAAAAGGTCGGACTGGAGGAAGAAGAGGGACTCGTCAACAAGACAACGACCGGGTACGTATGAAATGCTTTTTATTTTATTTTTAATCAGCAGCCTCTTTTCTCTATCAGTGATTGATAGAGATAAGTGGCTGCCGATTTGTATAATGTTTTTGACCGGGTTCGGTCAAAACGGGTTCGGCCGAACCCGGTGAAGTTCGGATTCGCTGCGAACCGAACTTTACCGGAAGTTCGGACCGAAACCGGGTTCGGTTGTCCCGGTTCGCTCATCTCTAGTTGTAACGTATCAATTAGCCAGGGTATTTGTTGTGTATTAGGGGCATATAATCACGCTATTGTAACTGGAGTATTTGCAATTGTCCCTTTTAAAAAGAGGAACCTCCCTTCTGTATCACTCAATTGTGAAATCAATGTGAAAGGTATAGGGGTTTTAAAAGCAATTGTAACCCCTTGTATTTTTGATGAGTGGTGATGTGAATGGTACCATTTGGAGAAGTATGTGTTAGGTAAATTAGGAAATCTACCTAGGGCAAAGTGTGTTTCTTGAAGAATTGCTATCTCTGTGTGGTGTGATCGTAGAGTTTGAAAAATTTTGGACCGCTTTGTGGGTGAGTTCATTCCCTTCACATTCCAAGAGGTAACATGAATATCAGCCATAAAATAAATGTAGGGAGCTTAGTTGATCAACAGATAAATTCAACTATATAACTTGAACAAGAGTAACACAGACCAATTACCAGAGTTAAAGCCCTCTAGATATATGGTAGGTGTAGAGGGTAGTGCATGGTCAATGGGAAATAGGGGAATAAGTAAGGTACATGCACAGTGCTCAAAAGCTTAGGTATAAGCAGTAGAAATCAACAATGATATGAATGTTATAGACAGCGTGAAAGTCATTCAATAGTCGTAACATATTACTGCTGTGTTATGAGGTAATATCTTAGAGCTAGACATTACATTTGAGATACACAATGACACTCACGAAATTGCTCGTCAGTAATTCCAGAAAGATACAAAACTTTCGTAGAAGTTCAGTCTGTCTGGCTGGCAAGCCCCCTGTGAGAGTGAAACTCCTTAGCGGAAGTCATGGAACTGCATCTGGAAGGTCAGGAAGAGTGGCAACATCTGTTATCATAAGCCACGAGAGAGGTTTATCCGGGTCTAGTCCCAGATCAGCATACAGGGGCTGTAGATCTTCTGGTCTCTTAATTACCCTGAGAGTGACTTTGAGGACGAACGAAAGGCCAAATGGAAAAAAAACATTGATAGGATACATCTTTATTTCTCAAAGCATCTGTCACCGGTTTAAGCTGTCTACGTTTGTTAAGTGTAACTGGCGATAAATCTTCATAGATCGAGATCTTGTATCCATCATGGGTCACCTCCTGTATTTCTCTTGTTATGGTATAAATATACATATATAATGTATTTGGGACCATAAGGAGTGAAATGTTATAAAGGAGAAACATGTGTTACAATAGAATGGGTATTTTAGAAAGGTTAAGAGAAGAAATAGTTTGCAGATGCTCTGCCGTCCCTTGAAAATTACAAACAGATGGTGGTCAATCACTTGACCAACCCCCCTAAGCATAAAGGAAACATAAGGGAATACCTGGTGCTCCACCAATGAGCTTTATGGGAAAGGAAGATGTAAGGCTTGAATATACAGATGACTCATATGTTATGGAATGTTCTTTGTTCGTCTGATGCTATAAGTAGGAACGTTTGTAGTTCAATAAATTAGAAGGATTTTTACCTTGAGAAACGTCTCAGTGTATCTGTTGCTTCTCCGAGCTCGCACCCCCCCACCTGATTTGAACCTGCATGGAGATCAAGGCGTAAAGTGACCCCATTGCGATCACACTCTAGATTTACGTAGGACAGCGTCTCGATGTGTAGAGTTAAGGACTCTGCATATGACGTCACGCGGAGAATCTCCATCTTTGGGTTTTAGTCTCAATGCCCTATGAAATCTCTCAATTTGCAAGGAATCAGCTTGGTCACTATTGAGCAGAGCTTTCAATATGGCATAAGTAGTGGCTAAAAGTTCAGTATTGGACATAGATTTTGGAATTCCTTTCAATCGGAGATTGTTCCTCCTTCCTCTATTGTCCTGATCTTCAACGTAAGTTAGAAGGCTGTTTAGATGAGTTTGGCAGGTTAGGAAAGCGTAATTTGCAGCCCTTCAATGGTCAAGTAGCGCAATCTGGGTGTCTTCCAAATGCTCCACCCTGTTGTTAATTTGTCTAATTTCATGTTTAATATCTTTCAGTTTTTAAACCACTGGCTTAAGAGCATTTTCAATCATTTTTTGCACTGTGTGTTGTGATAAATGAATAGAAGATGATGCAGCCCCTTGGGTCTCCTCATCTCCTGAGCTATTGCCGCTCGAGTCCATATTATCTATGCCTGGAGGTTTTCTAAGGGCAGGTTTAGGGGGAACTCTTTTGGTAGAGGGCGATCTTTGCTTAAGAAATGTATCCATATCGGATTGTGATTTTTTCTGTTTGGGAGTTTTCCATCCCTCTTGTTTTCCCCCTTTCACAATGACGGACAGTTAGTTTCACTGCTAAATAGTAGACAATGTGGTGAGCACAATGATGATTTAATAACGATAATTAGAAGACATATGTCCCCTTTGTTTACTTCTCGTTGTATTTTAGGTAATAATCATTGCTGGAGGTATAACATTATACCCAAGAAAAATTGGACCTCAGATCCCAGCTAGCTTTTGGAGAATCAAGTGTGCGGCTACAGATTTATGTAGCAATTTCAGACCGGCAATTTATGGTTTTGCGCGCCAATCTTGGCAAAGTTCTAATGGTCAGCGACCCACTGGTGTTGTGCGACCTTTTATTGTATATTATGGCCCCTGTGTTGTCAGTTCTCCTAGGCCTGCCAGGCAATATGATGAAGCAGGGGGGGAGATATGATTTCTTCAATGGGAGGAGAGGAATAAGCAGGGAGAAGATGGACTCTGGCACACACAGAGGGACAATGGTTAGGAGGGGCTGGGGGAATTGATTCCCCTAATGGAAGTTCTTCCTCACCTGGAGCCAGTTATCACCTCTCCTGCTAGGTGGTGTGCAGATGGAGGATGTCGCTGGTGTCCGATGGTCCCACTGTGGTTGTTCCTGCGTGTTCTGCAGGTGGAAGTGAGCCACAGGCGGGCCGGCTTAAAAATCGAGACCCCGGCTTCACACGCATTGCTAGGCCGCAATCTCAAATTATTCTCACAAGACGTCTCTCCCGAATCTGGAAGCACAGTTCTCCACACGTTCCACATTTTGTATACTTTCTTACCATGTGCCTAGATCATTATGATCATACGGCTTCCTTCTGGATATGTCACACACCTTGTCCCCTGCGGTGGGGTTTTACCATAACCCCAAATTCCACTCTCTTCTACGGAAGTCCCAAACTACAGGGACACAATATGAATCTTGTCAGACCACCTTTAATAGGCAGTATCATCGTACTAAGCCTTACTACTACACGTCACATTTTTCTTCTATATATATATATATATATTGAAGAAAATATTGAAGAAAATCCCACAGCACTCCGTGTTAGTGAAAAAAATGGTGGTTTATTAAGCCAGCACAAGCTGCAACGTTTCCGTCCTGCTATAGGACCTTTATCAAGCATAGTGATACAAGCAATATGTGAACCATATATAGTGAGTGTCTCATTAGCATAATGAGTAAACGTTAAGATAGTATATATAACAAAACCATACTGATATACATTCAAAACCTACACTTTTTAAAAAAATTCTAGTGATCAGTTGCCAGTGTTGACAACAGTGAATACAAAATTACAAAAACATTATTAAAACATGCAAAATCTGTATGATTGTCATGAAATTGAAAATGCAACAATATGTGTGTGGGTGGAGAACATCCGACCACTCACCAATCTGGGCTAGTGTATGTAAATTCGTGAAAGGAGAGGCAGGTCTGTTCCACCTGTTGAATCCACAAGCTCATTAGAGTCCTCACCCTTGTACTGTGCATGCTCTCATAAAGAAGAATGAAGACTGCAGTTGCATAGCAACAATTGACACTCAAGCCAGTTAGTGAGTTCCACACAGCAAGCAATACAGGAAGTAGAAATGAGATGTGTCAACTCGCATCTGAATCTGCCAGACTGCAATCCAGGACTGATATTTAAATGATGATGACCTAATATCTGAGACAGAGCACTGTACAACATAACAGTGCTACATTCATGATATTAGTAGTGCCCTTGGGGTAAGAAACGGAACTCATATAATGTATCAAGATGGTCAAACAATTTTTATATCATTTTTATATATATACATCTGATTATGTACTACTGGACTAGCAGGATTAGTCGGGCAGATGTGGATGCGTATCATTATATCCCGGTAGATGTAGAGCTGGTGAGTTGTCACGATGTTCCAATGGTTATCTGAAAAACATCAAAAAACAACAATCGATCAATCAAGAGGAAAGGGTTTGCATCAGAAAATAATTAACCATACACAGTGAATATGGCATACAGATAATACATAGTGTTAACAAAGTGCTATAGAAAAAAACATGTCATGTCATAATGTATATATCTCCATAAATTACAATCCATAAAACGTACTGACAGTCAGTGCATACCCATGATTGTGCACAATTAGGTATTGCTGGCACCTGTGAATACATTAAGAGAACATATGGAGACACTCACCATGATGATATTGGCTGCTAAAGTTCAAAACAACCGCGCTACTCACGGCATCCCCTGTGCGCTATTGCGCATGCCCAGGAGACCAAATATGTCAGGGAAGAATCGTTCAACTGCGCATGTCCGCGCATGCGCCAACGTAAATACTGTGCCAAGAACGCCATATTATATAAGGGCAAACTGACACCGTCTGTCAGTATCGCTCCAAGACGATTTCTACAAAAGTGTGCAAGGAAAACGCAGGGAAGATGCGGTGCAAAGTGCAATCATGAGATATACAGAACAGCGACCAGAATACAATCTGGAAAAGGCCAAAAAAAATAGGACCAGACTACGCACCTTTTAACCCAAATTTTACCCCATATAAATGTAACTATATTATGTAGCAAGGCACCTCAATCCATAAACATATGTACAGGCAACCAGATAAACATATATATATATTATAGAGAGACACCACAGGAGCACATCATAGACTTACCCCTCAATTTAGAGGGGAAAAGTCAAAAGATTCACGGGCGTGAAAAAACGCACCTCATCTACATCTATAATGTGAATAGGTGCCTATAAACCCACCACTCAATCCTGCATAGGGCATCTGTTTAAAGGCTATTAGATTAGTAAGATGGATAAGGTTGTTCAAAATTAAAGGTTTCTATAGAAAAGGAGGATATAGTTGCCACTCTACATTTATAAAAAAGTTCAAACAAACCTCAGTCTGAGGGTATGTTCACACGGCCAAATTTCAGACGTATACGAGGCGTATTATGCCTCGTTTTACGTCTGAAAATACGGCTCCAATACGTCGGCAAACATCTGCCCATTCATTTGAATGGGTTTGCCGACGTACTGTGCAGACGACCTGTTATTTACGCGTCGTCGTTTGACAGCTGTCAAACGACGACTCGTAAAAATACAGCCTCGTCAAAAGAAGTGCAGGACACTTCTTTCAGACGTTTTTGGAGCTGTTTTCTCATAGACTCCAATGAAAACAGCTCCAAAAATGAGTTGGTAAAAATGCGAGTTGGTAAAAAAACGTCTGAAAAGCAGGGTCTGTTTTCCCTTGAAAACAGCTCTGGATTTTCAGACGTTTTGGTTGACTACGTGTGAACATACCCTGAAAGGGAATACAAGGGGCAATATACTATCCTGCTTAATCCTTACTCCACCTGCCCATATGGACGAAAACGGACACTGTAATACGATCCAATGTAAACACCACTGACATATATAGTAAACAGTATAATGTAATTTTTATTGAAAAATGTACAGTACATCACTTCTGGTGAGTTCATCCATTGTTCCCAAATATCGTGATCTGTGAATAGACAAGAAAATCTTTATCTGATGTCCAGTTAAAGCTGTTGCGTAAGGGCCTGTCTTATTGCCAAGTTAATAAGGTGGACTGGTTCACTGACAGCAAGCCGATTAGGCTTCGTCTCCAGGCTGGGGCCTGATCAACTTCCGTAATGACAGAGCAGGGGGCCATTGGGTCCTGAACGGCTTCCGTGCTAGGCAGACCGGGAGGCCAGTATTAGCATTGCAGTTACCGGAACCCCGGCAATTTCATTGCTGGGGTTCTGATGAGCTGCAAACACCTTAAATGCAGCGATCGCGTTTGAGCTCTGCATTTAAAGGAGTTAATGGTGAGGATTGAAGGTTATTTCTGCCCCCGCCATTACAGCCGGATGTCAGCTGTAAGATACCTCTGATATCCGGCGATGATGGCACCAGCACAGCTTCTAAGCCTGTGCCCAGCATTTGCCGTATGGATACGGCAAAATGTGCGGCACTAGCTTTCCCTGGCTAATCCATACGGCAAATGTCGGGAAGGGGTTAAAGTGTACCTCCACTGTTAGCGCTATTAGATTCTATAGCGCTGGCGGCTGTTCTGGATACGGGAGCTATGGTGACGAGCAGGTCGCTCTGTCTCCCACTGAAGGGTTAAGAACAGCCGGCAGAATGGACTTTACATAGTCCGGGCTGCTGCTAGAAGCAAGATAGCAAATACAAGTGATGTAGAATATAGACTATAATGCCCCCTCCTGCACTATAACCGCTTTTCACTGAAAGTGGAGGTACACTTTAATTATATATATCATATACAAATTTACCCCTTGTCTTATATTTAGAATAAATAATAATTAGCTCACACATTTTATGTTTCCTAAATGTCTGATGTGTAAAATATTTGTAAAATGAATAATCTTTGTGTTTTCTCACTTCATTTCTTTTTCCCCAGTGATTCCAGGGAGGCCGATATTGAGCAGAGTAATTGTGGCCGGAATATTTTTTCTCCTCATCGCCCTGCTGCTCGGACTATGGCTCTTCTTCTGTGTTTAGTAAGTTTACTCAATTATCCCTTCATGAGACATTTATAGGGACATTTATAAACACTGCTCCCCATCCCCCAAGCTTTAGCTTAAAGTTAGATGGTTACCTGTCTAGTATGACAGAATGTAATGGTATCAGGTAGAGACATCCCATCTATGTATTGGAAACAAGGCCAATGTGGTTGTCTGCAGCTCCATGATGGATAGACAGGACCGCTGGAAGGTGCTTATCTGAACTTGTTCCATGTACAGAGGGGACAAAAGTGAAGAAATAAAGAAAGAATTCAGTCTAACCCCATGCAATTTACAATCACACATGCAACATGCCATGGACCCAAAGTAAAGCTCAAGGATGGAGGGGGGGGGGGTTATCATCGGAATGGATTTAGTGGAATTGTTCAATTGAGAACTTTCATAACTTTTTACTTCTAGTTATAAACTAAAACCTGAATATCTAAAAGTACAGAAGGAGCTTCTAGAGGGCAAGAGGATATTCAGGTCGGATTTACTGACCGAAGAATTTTCAAAGATGCTGCATAGACCAGGTAAGAATAACTGTTTAACTGGGTAAGGCAAAGTAAGGCTTCATTCACATATGCGTTAGTACTTCCATTGTTCTACTCCATCATAGGAGCGGAACAACGAATAAACACTATAGTGCTGGGTCCGTAGGCCAACACTTATAGTGTCCGATGAAAAACGTATTGATTTTAACGGTTTCTGACGGGTTTCTATCACGGTGTCCATTGTTTTACCGTAACAATAGCACAACATGCTGCACTATTTTTCAATTCATTTTGGACCAGTTCTGCAATAGAGGCTTGCAACAGGGCCTGAAAGGCAAATGTGAACATATCTTAACAAAAGGAAGGTGTTTCCCACAGATTTAACTACCCAACAACTCCCCATATCTATGTTTCCATTATAATTTATTATTAAATTATATTTTAATGGTCCCTAAGAATTAAGAAATTATAAAAAAGAAGAGGGACATTGAAAAAGGGGACGGTGAAGAAGATCAAAGTCGTCACCCTGTACTGAGTCGAATGATGGCAGCATCTGAATACAGGGTTGAGATTGAGCTGGCAATAGATGCGAGTAGAAGCAAAAGTGCCGATGCGGAGGGAAGAAAATATATGAAATCTATAAAAGCTGAAAAGGAGAAAGAGGAGAAAGCAATGAAAACTTATGTGGCCAAGATAAAAGAACTTCAAAGTCAAAAGCCAAAAAAGTTCAAGACCAAAAAAACCGTGGTCAAAATGACCAAACACATCATAGTCAAGAAGCTTAAAAACATAAAGATCAAGAGGAGAAAATTAAATCATCATTGTGCCACAGTATAAACATCACATTGCTAACATCAAAATACTCAAAGACCTCCATATCACATCTGAATATTCCCACCACATTTTATCCCAAGAGACCGGGAATATGCACCCTATAAAACTTGCTTCTCAGAAGACCGCTAACCACCAACTAAACAACTTCTATTTCCTTAAACAAATATTTAAAAAAAAAATAATTACTTCAATACAATTTTAAAAACACTTTTAGACAGTTTTTATAAATATTATTATTTTATTATTATTACTACAATAATTTTATTAAATTATTAAGAAGTATGAACAGAAAATAAACATAAATAATGAGGGACATGGGCAATGTCTACTCTTCAAATATTACAATATGGAATACAGGCTGCATATTATAATGGAGTCTACTGTGTATATGGACATGTCATGTTCCATTGTGACTCCATCTAGACGTTTCAACACATCTGTAGAATCTCTAATATAAGATTGCTGATTTTCAACACATGGGCGAAGATAAAAATCCAAAATGCGGCATGTCAATTCACACAGACCACCACATCCCGAGGCAATTGGACGTCCCGGTGGTTTTTTCTGGTCCTTGTGTACCTTTGGCAATAAATATAATGTTGGAACAATCGGGCTCTTAACACATAAACCATCCATGACCTTCTTAGTGATTACATTATTCTCAAATGCCTCCATTAGCATTTTGTCTAAACGATCCTTAAAGATGTCAGTCGGATTACATGGTAACCGTCTATAGCATTTCTCATTATGCAATTGTCTATACATCTCGGACTCGTATATATCAAACGGCCATATCACCACATTACCCCCCTTATCTGCTTGTTTGAATACGACCCCCTTCATCATTTTCAGTTCATGCAAGGCCTTGCGCTGCACTCTAGATAAGTTATCATATCTACGATTTTGTGATAGTTTCCTCAACTCATCAACCACCATTCTAACGAACATTTCTACTGGTGGATTTAATAAAAGTGGTGGGAATGTGGTAGATTTGGGTCGAGTAAAGTCCGGAAATTTATCAGTGTTTACCTCCTGTTCTTGAAGCAAAGACTCTAATATCCGGACCACTTCCAATTCCTCCTGGGCTGTAAACAAATGGTTGAAATCATTCTTTGCATAATATTTTTTAAAAATGAGTTTACTCGCAAATAGGAATATATCCTTGATGGCTGTAAAATCATCAAAACCGGATACCGGACAAAATGTTAAACCTAGTGATAGCACAGAATTTTGACTGGGTGTTAGTACAATATCAGATAAGTTAATTACCTTCAATTCACCATTATTTCCATCCGACGTGTTCAATTTCCTTTTTATTGGCGCTCGTCTGGTTTCATACCTTGTCATCCCTATTTCTCATGCATTTGATGATGACGATCCTTGTGATATCCCAGATGCAACACTCTCCAATGATGAGGAGGATTCACTGCGCGATAATTTAGAAGGTGCACGCTTTTTGCCATCTATAGATTCTATGCTGTTGAAAATCCAGAACATCTCTTTGGAATTTTTGGGTTTTTACGTCCTGTATCTCTCGTTCCCATTTTGCACATTCAATACTTAAATCCTGTTCAAATTTGGCTAGATTTTCAGGAGTCAATGTTGATTTCACTTGTTCCTGTAAAGGTGCAATAGTTTTTTCAACGCCCTCCAATTGTTTTTTAACCATACCTCTGTATAGTGCCCTCTGTAGTGCCACACTGTCCCCTGTATAGTGCCCTCTGTAGTGCCACAGTTCCCTCTGCAGTGCCACAGTGCCCTCTGTAGTGCCACACTCCTCTGTACTGCCACACTGTCCTCTGTATAGTGCCCTCTGTAGTGCCACACTGTCCTCTGTATGGTGACCTAGTGCCCTCTGTATAGTGCCACAGTGCCCTCTGTAGTGCCACACTGTCCTCTGTATAGTGCCCTAGTGCCCTCTGTATAGTGCCACACTGTCCTCTGTATAGTGCCCCAGTGCCCTCTGTAGAGCCACACTGCCCTCTGTATAGTGCCACAGTGCCCTTTGTATGGCCACACTGCCCTCTGTATAGTGCCCCAGTGCCCTATGTAATGCTACACTGCCCTCTGTATAGTGCCACAGTGCCCTCTGTAGTGCCACACTGTCCTCTGTATAGTGCCCCAGTGCCCTATGTAATGCTACACTACCCTCTGTATAGTGCCACAGTGCCCTCTGTAGTGCCACACTGTCCTCTGTATAGTGCCCCAGTGCCCTCTGTAGTGCCACACTGCCCTCTGTATAGTGTCCCAGTTCCCTATGTAATGCTACAATACCCTCTGTATAGTGCCACAGTTCCCTCTGTAGTGCCACACTGCCCTCTGTATAGTGCCCAAGTGCCCTATGTAATCCTACACTACCCAGTGTATAGTGCCACAGTGCCCTCTGTAGTGCCACACTGCACTCTGTATAGTGCCCCAGTGCCCTATGTAATGCTACACTACCCTCTGTATAGTGCCCCAGTTCCCTCTGTAGTGCCACACTGCCCTCTGTATAGTGCCCCATGTAAAGCTACACTGTCCTCTGTATAGTGCCAGTGCCCTCTGTAGTGCCACACTGCCCTTTGTATAGTGCCCCAGTGCCCTATGTAATGCTACACTACCCTCTGTATAGTGCCACAGTGCCCTCTGTAGTGCCACACTGCCCTCTGTATAGTGCCCTATGTAATGCTACACTACCCTCTGTATAGTGCCACAGTGCCCTCTGTAGTGCCACACTGCCCTCTGTATAGTACCCCATGTAATGCTACACTGCCCTCGGTATAGTGCCACAGTGCCTTCTGTAGTGCCACACTGCCCTCTGTATAGTATCCCAGTGCCCTATGTAATGCTACACTACCCTCTGTATAGTGCCACAGTGCCCTCTGTAGTGCCACACTGCCCTCTGTTTAGTGCCCCAATGCCCTATGTAATGCTACACTACCCTTTTTATAGTGCCACACTACCCTCTTTAGTGCCACACTATCCTCTGTATAGTGCTTCAGTGCCCTATGTAATGCTACACTGCCCTCTGTATAGTGCCACAGTGCCCTATGTCTTGCCACACTGTCCTCTGTATAATGCCCCAGTGCCCTATGTAATGCTACACTACCCTCTGTATAGTGCCACAGTGCCCTCTGTAGTGCCACACTGCCTTCTGTATAGTGCCCCAGTGCCCTAAGTAATGCTATACTACCCTCTGTATAGTGCCACAGTGCCCTCTGTAGTGCCACCCTGCCCTCTGTATAATGCTCCATGTAATGCTACACTGCCCTCTGTATAGTGCCAGTTCCCTCTGTAGTGCCACACTGCCCTCTGTATAGTGCCCCATGTAATGCTACACTGCCCTCTGTATAGTGCCCCAGTGCCCTCTGTAGTGCCACTGCCCTCTGTATAGTGCCCCAGTGCCCTATGTAATGCTACCCTACCCTCTGTATAGTGCCACAGTGCCATCTGTAGTGCCACACTATCCTCTGTATAGTGCCCCAGTGCCCTATGTAATGCTACACTACCCTCTGTATAGTGCCACAGTGCCCCCTGTAGTGACACACTGCCCTCTGTATAGTGCCCTATGTAATGCTACACTACCCTCTGTATAGTGCCACAGTGCCCTCTGTAGTGCCACACTGCCCTCTGTATAGTGCCCTATGTAATGCTACACTACCCTCTGTATAGTGCCACAGTGCCCTCTGTAGTGCCACACTGCCCTCTGTATAGTGCCCTATGTAATGCTACACTACTCTCTGTATAGTGCCACAGTGCCCTCTGTAGTGCCACCTCCCTCTGTATAGTGCCCCAGTGCTGAATGTAATGCTACATTGCCCTCTGTATAGTGCCACGGTGCCCTCTGTAGTGCCACACTGCCCTCTGTATAGTGCCACAGTGCCCTATGTAATGCTACACTGCACTCTGTATAGTGCCACGGTGCCCCCTGTAGCGCCACACTGCCCTCTGTATAGTGCCCCAATGCCCTATATAATGCTACACTACCCTCTGTATAGTGCCACAGTGCCCTCTGTAGTGCCACACTGCCCTCTGTATAGTGCCCCATGTAATGCTACACTGCCCTCTGTATAGTGCCACAGTGCCCTCTGTAGTGCCACACTGCCCTCTGTATAGTGCCCTAGTGCTCTATGTAATGCTACACTACCCTCTGTATAGTGCCCCAGTGCCCTATGTAATGCTACACTGTCCTCTGTATAGTGCCCCAGTGCCCTATGTAGTGCCACACTGCCCTCTGTATAGTGCCCCAGTGCCCTAAGTAATGCTATACTACCCTCTTTGTAGTGCCACAGTGCCCTTTGTAGTGCCACACTGCCCTCTGTATAGTGCCCCATGTAATGCTACACTGCCCTCTGTATAGTGCCACAGTGCCCTCTGTAGTGCCACACTGCCCTCTGTATAGTGCCCCAGTGCCCTATGTAATGCTACACTACCCTCTGTATAGTGCCACAGTGTCCTCTGTAGTGCCACACTGCCCTCTGTATAGTGCCCCATGAAATGCTACACTGCCCTCTGTATAGTGCCACATTTCCCTCTGTAGTGCCACACTGCCCACTGTATAGTGCCCTATGTAATGCTACACTACCTTCTGTATAGTGCCACAGTGCCGTCTGTAGTGCCACACTATCCTCTGTATAGTGCCCCAGTTTCCTATGTAATGCTACACTACCCTCTGTATAGTGCCACAGTGCCCCCTGTAGTGCCACACTGCCCTCTGTATAGTGCCCTATGTAATGCTACACTACCCTCTGTATAGTGCCACAGTGCCCTCTGTAGTGCCACACTGCCCTCTGTATAGTGCCCTATGTAATGCTACACTACCCTCTGTATAGTGCCACAGTGCCCTCTGTAGTGCCACCTCCCTCTGTATAGTGCCCCAGTGCTGAATGTAATGCTACATTGCCCTCTGTATAGTGCCACGGTGCCCTCTGTAGCGCCACACTGCCCTCTGTATAGTGCCACAGTGCCCTATGTAATGCTACACTACCCTCTGTATAGTGCCACAGTGCCCTCTGTAGTGCCACACTGCCCTCTGTATAGTGCCACAGTGCCCTCTGTAGTGCCACACTGCCCTCTGTATAGTGCCCCAGTGCCCTATGTAATGCTACACTACCCTCTGTATAGTGCCACAGTGCTCTCTGTAGTGCCACACTGCCCTCTGTATAGTATCCCATGTAATGCTACACTGCCCTCTGTATAGTGCCACAGTGCCCTCTGTAGTGCCACACTGCCCTCTGTATAGTATCCCATGTAATGCTACACTGCCCTCTGTATAGTGCCCCAGTGCCCTATGTAATGCTACAATACCCTCTGTATAGTGCCACAGTGCACTCTGTAGTGCCACACTGTCCTCTGTATAGTGCCCCAGTGCCCTATGTAATGCTACACTGTCCTCTTCATAGTGCCACAGTGCCCTCTGTATAGTGCCACAGTGCCCTATGTAATGCTACACTGCCTTCTGTATAGTGCCACAGTGCCCTCTATAGTGCCACACTGCCCTCTGTATAGTGCCCCAGTGCCCTATGTAATGCTACACTACACTCTGTATCGTGCCACAGTGCCCTCTGTAGTGCCACACTGTCCTCTGTATAGTGCCCCAGTCCCCTATGTAATGCTACACTGCCCTCTGAATAGTGCCACAGTGCCCTCTGTAGTGCCACACTTTCCTATGTATAGTGCCCCAGTGCCCTCTGTAGTGCCACACTGCCCTCTCTATAGTGCCCCATGTAATTCTACACTGCCCTCTGTATAGTGCCACAGTGCCCTCTGTAGTGCCACACTGCCCTCTGTATAGTGCCCCAGTGCCCTTTGTAATGCTACACTACCCTCTGTATAGTGCCGAGTGCCCTCTGTAGTGCCACACTGTCCTCTTTATAGTGCCATAGTGCCCTATGTAATGCTACACTGCCCTCTGTATAGTGCCACAGTGCCCTATGTAATGCTACACTGCCCTCTGTATAGTGCCACAGTGCCCTCTGTAGTGCCACACTGCCCTCTGTATAGTGCCCCAGTGCCCTATATAATGCTACACTACCCTCTGTACAGTGCCACAGTGCCCTCTGTAGTGCCACACTGCCCTCTGTATAGTGCCCCAGTACCCTATGTAATGCTACACTGCCCTCTGTATAGTGCCACAGTGCCCTCTGTAGTGCCACACCGCCATCTGTATAGTGCCACAGTGCCCTATGTAATTCTACACTGCCCTCTGCATAGTGCCACAGTGCCCTATGTAGTGCCACACTGTCCTCTGTATAGCGCCCCAGTGCCCTATGTAATGCTACACTACCCTCTGTATAGTGCCACAGTGCCCTCTGTAGTGCCGCACTGTCCTCTGTATAGTGCCACAGTGCCCTCTGAAGTGCCACACTGCCCTCTTTATAGTTCCCCAGTGCCCTATGTAATGCTACACTACCCTATGTATAGTGCAACAGTGCCCTCTGTAGTGCCACACTGCCCTCTGTATAGTACTCCATGTAATGCTACACTGCCCTCTGTATAGTGCCACAGTGCCCTCTGTAGTGCCACACTGCCATCTGTATAGTGCCACAGTGCCCTATGTAATGCTACACTACCCTATGTATAGTGCAACAGTGCCCTCTGTAGTGCCACACTGCCCACTGTATAGTGCCCCAGTGCCCTATGTAATGCTACACTACCCTCTGTATAGTGTCACAGTGCCCTCTGTAGTGCCACACTGCCCTCTGTATAGTGCCCCATGTAATGCTACACTGCCCTCTGTATACTGCCAGTGCCCTCTGTAGTGCCACACAGCCCTCTGTATATTGCCCCAGTGCCCTACGTAATGCTACACTACCCTCTGTATAGTGCCACAGTTCCCTCTGTAGTGCCACACTGTCCTCTATATAGTGCCACAGTACCCTCTGTAGTGCCACACTGCCCTCTGTATAGTGCCACAGTGCCCTATGTAATGCTACACTGCCCTCTGTATAGTGCCACAGTGCCCTCTGTATAGTGCCCCAGTGCCCTAAGTAATGCTATACTACCCTCTGTATAGTGCCACAGTGCCCTCTGTAGTGCCACCCTGCCCTCTGTATAATGCTCCATGTAATGCTACACTGCCCTCTGTATAGTGCCAGTGCACTCTGTAGTGCCACACTGCCCTCTGTATAGTTCCCAGTGCCCTATGTAATGCTACACTACCCTCTGTATAGTGCCACAGTGCCCTCTGTAGTGCCACACTTTCCTCCTTATAGTGCCCCAGTGCCCTATGTAATGCTACACTACCCTCTGTATAGTGCCCCAGTGCCCTCTGTAGTGCCACACTGCCCTCTGTATAGTGCCCCATGTAATGCTACACTGCCCTCTGTATAGTGCCACAGTGCCCTCTGTAGTGCCACACTGCCCTCTGTATAGTGCCCCAGTGCCCTATGTAGTGCTACACTACCCTCTGTATAAGGCCACAGTGTCGTCTGTAGTGCCACACTATCCTCTGTATAGTGCCACACTGCCCTCTGTATAGTGCCCCATGTAATGCTACACTGCCATCTGTATAGTGCCACAGTGCCCTCTGTAGTGCCACACTGCCCTCTGTATAGTGCCCCAGTGCCTTATGTAATGCTACACTGCCCTCTGTATAGTGCCACAGTGCCCTCTGTAGTGCCACACTGCCCTCTGTATAGTGCCACAGTACCCTATGTAAAGCTACACTGCCCTCTGTATAGTGCCACGGTGCCGTCTGTAGTGCCACACTATCCTCTGTATAGTGCCCCAGTGCCCTATGTAATGCTACACTACCCTCTGTATAGTGCCACCGTGCCCCCTGTAGTGACACACTGCCCTCTGTATAGTGCCCTATGTAATGCTACACTGCCCTCTGTATAGTGCCACAGTGCCCTCTGTAGTGCCACACTGCCCTCTGTATAGTGCCCCAGTGCCCTATGTAATGCTACACTACCCTCTGTATAGTGCCACAGTGCCCTCTGTAGTGCCACACTGCCCTCTGTATAGTGCCCCAGTGCCATATGTAATGCTACACTGCCCTCTGTATAGTGCCACAGTGCCCTCTGTAGTGCCACACTGTCCTCTGTATAGTGCCCCAGTGCCCTATGTAATGCTACAATACCCTCTGTATAGTGCCACAGTTCCCTCTGTAGTGCCACACTGCCCTCTGTATAGTGCCCAAGTGCCCTATGTAATCCTACACTACCCACTGTATAGTGCCACAGTGCCCTCTGTAGTGCCACACTACCCTCTGTATAGTGCCCCATGTAATGCTACACTGCCCTCTGTATAGTGCCAGTGCCCTCTGTAGTGCCACACTGCCCTATGTATAGTGCCCCAGTGCCCTATGTAATGCTACACTACCCTCTGTATAGTGCCACAGTGCCCTCTGTAGTGCCACACTGCCCTCTGTATAGTGCCCTATGTAATGCTACACTACCCTTTGTATAGTGCCACAGTGCCCTCTGTAGTGCCACACTGCCCTCTGTATAGTGCCCCATGTAATGCTACACTGCCCTCGGTATAGTGCCACAGTGCCCTCTGTAGTGCCACACTGCCCTCTGTATAGTGCCCCAGTGCCCTATGTAATGCTACACTACCCTCTGTATAGTGCCACAGTGCCCTCTGTAGTGCCACACTGCCCTCTGCTTAGTGCCCCAGTGCCCTATGTAATGCTACACTACCCTTTTTATAGTGCCACACTACCCTCTGTAGTGCCACACTATCCTCTGTATAGTGCCCCAGTGCCCTATGTAATGCTACACTGCCCTCTGTATAGTGCCACAGTGCCCTATGTAATGCTACACTACCCTCTGTATAGTGCCACAGTGCCCTCTGTAGTGCCACACTGCCCTCTGTATAGTGCCCCAGTGCCCTAAGTAATGCTATACTACCATCTGTATAGTGACACAGTGCCCTCTGTAGTGCCCCCTGCCCTCTATATAATGCTCCATGTAATGCTACACTTCCCTCTGTATAGTGCCAGTGCCCTTTGTAGTGCCACACTGCCCTCTGTATAGTGCCCCAGTGCCCTATGTAATGCTACACTACCCTCTGTATAGTGCCACAGTGCCCTCTGTAGTGCCACACTTTCCTCCTTATAGTGCCCCAGTGCCCTATGTAATGCTACACTACCCTCTGTATAGTGCCCCAGTGCCCTCTGTAGTGCCACACTGCCCTCTGTATAGTGCCACAGTGCCCTCTGTAGTGCCATACTGCCCTCTGTATAGTGCCCTATGTAATGCTACACTACCCTCTGTAGAGTGCCACAGTGCCCTATGTAGTGCCACATTGCCCTCTGTATAGTGCCCTATGTAATTCTACACTACCCTCTGTATAGTGCCACAGTGCCCTCTGTAGTGCCATACTGCCCTCTGTATAGTGCCCTATGTAATGCTACACTACCCTCTGTAGAGTGCCACAGTGCCCTATGTAGTGCCACATTGCCCTCTGTATAGTGCCCTATGTAATTCTACACTACCCTCTGTATAGTGCCACAGTGCCCTCTGTAGGGCCAACTCCCTCTGTATAGTGCCCCAGTGCTCAATGTAATGCTACATTGCCCTCTGTATAGTGCCACGGTGCCCTCTGTAGTGCCACACTGTCCTCTGTATAGTGCTCCATGTAATGCTACACTGCCCTCTGTATAGTGCCACAGTGCCCTCTGTAGTGCCATACTGCCCTCTGTATAGTGCCCTATGTAATGCTACACTACCCTCTGTAGAGTGCCACAGTGCCCTATGTAGTGCCACATTGCCCTCTGTATAGTGCCCTATGTAATTCTACACTACCCTCTGTATAGTGCCACAGTGCCCTCTGTAGGGCCAACTCCCTCTGTATAGTGCCCCAGTGCTCAATGTAATGCTACATTGCCCTCTGTATAGTGCCACGGTGCCCTCTGTAGTGCCACACTGTCCTCTGTATAGTGCTCCATGTAATGCTACACTGCCCTCTGTATAGTGCCACAGTGCTCTATGTAATGCTACACTACCCTCTGTATAGTGCCACTGTGCCCTCTGTAGTGCCACACTGCCCTCTGTATAGTGCCCCATGTAATGCTACACTGCTGTTAGGGACCTGCCAGGTACTTAATCTAGGTATACTCCTGGGATTAATCAATCCACACCTGAGGCCAGATCTGTTCGACTGACACCATCTCCCACCAACCAGGGTGGCAGGCTCAGGAGTGGGAGAGCCTATCGCGGCCTGGTCAGTCGGAGTTAGCTCCGCCCCCTGTCCTTTATTACCTGCTGTGTTCTCCTCCTCAGTGCTTGTAATTCTTTTGGATTCCTGGCCCCACTGCTGCTTGCTCCAGCCTGCTTCTGCCGTGCTTCTGCCTTGCTGCAGTTCTGCTTGACCTGCTTTGCTTTGCCCCTGGCTTGCTTCTGTCTCCGTGCCCGCTCGGGTGTACTCACTTCGTCCTGGTCCTGACTGTTCGTTCGCCGCTCCGTTTCCTCGTGGCGTTCCGTGGCTACTGCCCCTTCCCTTGCGTGTTCCCTGTTTGTTTTCCTGTGCACTTAGACAGCGTAGGGACCGCCGCCCAGTTGTACCTCGTCGCCTAGGGCGGGTCGTTGCAAGTAGGCAGGGACAGGGCGGTGGGTAGATTAGGGCTCACTTTCCCTTCACCTCCTTCCTGCCATTACATAATTACAAGCCCTTACCTAGTCTACCATTTCTCCTACGCTGACGCTATCATGGACCCCCTTGAGACCCTGACCCAGCAGATGCAGGGCCTCTCCCTACAGGTCCTGGCCCTGGCCCAAAGGGTCAATCAGGGTGACGCTGCTTTAGTAGTACCCCTCACCTCACCTCTAGAACCCGACCTCAAGTTACCTGACCGGTTCTCAGGGGACCGTAAGACGTTTCTCTCCTTCCGGGAGAGTTGCAGACTGTATTTCCGCCTAAAGCCCCACTCCTCAGGTTCCGAGAACCAGCGGGTGGGTATCATCATATCCCGACTCCAGGAAGGGCCCCAAGAGTGGGCCTTCTCCTTGGCTCCTGACGCCCCTGAACTTTCCTCTGTTGATCGTTTTTTCTCTGCCCTCGGACTCATTTACGACGAGACTGACAGGACTGCTTTAGCCGAGAGTCAGCTGGTGACCTTACGTCAGGGTAGGAGACCGGTTGAGGAATACTGTTCTGATTTTAGGAAGTGGTGCGTAGCTTCTCAGTGGAACGATCCGGCCCTAAGGTGCCAGTTTAGGTTAGGATTATCTGATGCCCTGAAGGATCTGCTGGTTAGCTACCCCTCGTCTGACTCCCTTGACCAGGTTATGGCCCTAGCAGTACGACTTGACCGACGTCTCAGGGAACGTCAGCTAGAACGCTTCAGTGTGCTCCCCTCTGACTTTTCTGCGATCCCCCCCGAGGTCCCGTCTCCTCGCCCCTCCACGGAGGACTCGGAGGTACCTATGCAACTCGGGGCCTCCATGTCCCCTCGACAACGTAGGGAGTTTCGCAGAATGAATGGTCTCTGCTTCTACTGTGGGGACGACAAGCATCTACTGAACACCTGTCCCAGGCGCAAGAATAAGAAGCCGGAAAACTTCCGCGCCTAAGTGATCATCGGGGAGGTCACTTGGGCGCACAGGTATTTCCCGTTAATGTGAAACGCAATAAAATTTTGCTTCCCTTTCAGGTCTCGTTTGCTGGCCGGTCTGCCACGGGCAGTGCTTTCGTGGATTCTGGCTCATCTGCTAATATCATGTCTGTGGAATTTGCTATGTCTCTAAAGATGCCTTGTATTGATTTACCTTATCCTATCCCTGTAGTAGGTATCGACTCAACTCCCCTTGCTAATGGTTATTTTACTCAGCATACTCCTGTTTTTGAACTCCTGGTTGGCTCCATGCATGTGGAGCAGTGCTCTGTACTGGTGATGCAGGGATTATCGTCTGATCTGGTTTTAGGCCTTCCCTGGTTGCAGTTGCATAATCCCACGTTTGATTGGAATACTGGGGAGCTTACCAAATGGGGTAATGAATGTCTTATGTCATGTCTTTCTGTTAACTCTATTTCTCCCCGGGAGGAGGTAAACACGCTTCCTGAGTTTGTTCAGGACTTCGCCGATGTGTTTTCTAAGGAGGCCTCCGAGGTGTTGCCCCCCCATAGAGATTACGATTGCGCTATCGATTTGGTGCCTGGTGCCAAGCTTCCTAAGGGTAGGATATTTAATCTTTCATGTCCTGAACGTGAAGCTATGAGGGTGTATATCCAAGAATGCCTGGCCAAGGGTTTCATTCGCCCCTCGACTTCTCCTGTAGGTGCTGGCTTCTTCTTCGTGGGGAAGAAGGATGGTGGTCTTAGGCCGTGCATTGATTATCGTAACCTGAATAAGGTCACCGTAAGGAACCAGTACCCACTTCCTTTGATTCCGGATCTTTTTAATCAGGTTCAGGGAGCCCAATGGTTTTCTAAGTTCGATCTACGGGGGGCATATAACCTTATCCGCATCAAAGAGGGGGATGAGTGGAAAACTGCGTTCAACACACCCGAGGGTCATTTCGAATACCTGGTCATGCCCTTTGGGTTGTGTAATGCCCCTGCTGTCTTCCAGAATTTTATTAATGAAATCCTGAGAGAGTACCTGGGTAATTTTCTTGTTGTGTACCTTGATGACATACTGGTGTTTTCCAAGGACTGGTCCTCCCACGTGGAGCATGTCAGGAAGGTGCTCCAGGTCCTTCGGGAGAATAATCTGTTTGCTAAGACTGAAAAATGTGTCTTTGGGGTACAGGAGATACCATTTTTAGGGCAAATCCTCACTCCTCATGAATTCCGCATGGACCCTGCCAAGGTTCAGGCTGTGGCGGAATGGGTCCAACCGGCCTCCCTTAAGGCGTTACAGTGTTTTTTAGGGTTCGCCAACTATTACAGGAGATTTATTGCCAACTTCTCGGTCGTCGCTAAGCCTCTTACGGACCTTACCCGCAAGGGTGCTGATGTCCTCCATTGGCCCCCTGAGGCCGTCCAGGCCTTTGAGACTCTCAAGAAGTGCTTTATCTCGGCCCCCGTGCTGATTCAGCCCAACCAAGAGGAGCCATTTATTGTGGAGGTTGACGCTTCCGAGGTGGGAGTGGGGGCCGTCTTGTCCCAGGGTACCAGCTCCCTCACCCATCTCCGCCCCTGTGCTTACTTCTCTAGGAAGTTTTCGCCCACGGAGAGTAACTATGATCTTGGCAACCGCGAACTTCTAGCCATTAAATGGGCTTTTGAGGAGTGGCGGCACTTCCTTGAGGGGGCCAGACACCAGGTAACGGTCCTTACGGATCACAAGAATCTGGTTTTCCTAGAATCGGCCCGGAGGCTTAATCCTAGACAAGCTCGGTGGGCACTATTCTTTACCAGATTTAATTTCTTGGTTACCTATAGGGCTGGGTCCAAGAATATTAAGGCTGATGCTCTGTCACGTAGTTTCATGGCCAATCCTCCTTCCGAGAAGGATCCTGCTTGTATTTTACCCCCTGGTATAATCGTCTCTGCCACGGATTCTGATTTAGCTTCTGATATCGCGGCTGATCAGGGTGCAGCCCCCGGGAACGTCCCTGGGGACAAACTGTTTGTTCCCCTGCAATACCGGCTGAGGGTACTCAGGGAAAACCATGACTCCGCTCTATCTGGTCATCCTGGCATCTTGGGCACCAAACACCTCATTACCAGAAACTATTGGTGGCCTGGGTTGCCTAAAGACGTTAGGGCTTACGTCGCCGCTTGTGAGGTTTGCGCTAGGTCCACCTTCTCTTCCCCACTAAACCGGGTTCCCTTAGTAAGGGTCCGGTGGCCCCTCATAAAAGGGGGAGTACTGTTAGGGACCTGCCAGGTACTTCATCTAGGTATACTCCTGGGATTAATCAATCCACACCTGAGGCCAGACCTGTTCGACTGACACCATCTCCCACCAACCAGGGTGGCAGGCTCAGGAGTGGGAGAGCCTATCGCGGCCTGGTCTGTCGGAGTTAGCTCCGCCCCCTGTCCTTTATTACCTGCCCTGTTCTCTCCCTCAGTGCTTGTAATTCTTTTGGATTCCTGGCCCCACTGCTGCTTGCTCCAGCCTGCTTCTGCCGTGCTTCTGCCTTGCTGCAGTTCTGCTTGACCTGCTTTGCTTTGCCCCTGGCTTGCTTCTGTCTCCGTGCCCGCTCGGGTGTACTCACTCCGTCCTGGTCCTGACTGTTCGTTCGCCGCTCCGTTTCCTCGTGGCGTTCCGTGGCTACTGCCCCTTCCCTTGCGTGTTCCCTGTTTGTTTTCCTGTGCACTTAGACAGCGTAGGGACCGCCGCCCAGTTGTACCTCGTCGCCTAGGGCGGGTCGTTGCAAGTAGGCAGGGACAGGGCGGTGGGTAGATTAGGGCTCACTTTCCCTTCACCTCCTTCCTGCCATTACAACTGCCATCTGTATAGTGCCACAGTGCCCTCTGTAGTGCCATACTGCCCTCTGTATAGTGCCCCAGTGCCTTATGTAATGCTACACTGCCCTCTGTATAGTGCCACAGTGCCCTCTGTAGTGCCACACTGCCCTCTGTATAGTGCCACAGTGCCCTATGTAATTCTACACTACCCTCTGTATAGTGCCACTGCCACAGTGCCCTCTGTAGTGCCACACTGTCTTCTGTATAGTGCCCCAGTGCCCTATGTAATGCTACACTACACTCTGTATAGTGCCACAGTGCCCTCTGTAGTGCCGCACTGTCCTCTGTATAGTGCCCCAGTGCCCACTGTAGTGCCACACTGCCCTCTGTATAGTGTCCCAGTGCCCTATGTAATGCTATACTACCCTCTGTATAGTGCCACAGTTCCCTCTTTAGTGC
The DNA here is from genome assembly GCF_050947455.1 of Rhinoderma darwinii. Lineage (NCBI taxonomy): Eukaryota > Metazoa > Chordata > Amphibia > Anura > Rhinodermatidae > Rhinoderma > Rhinoderma darwinii. Next base: position 227,921,449 of record NC_134691.1, read on the forward strand.
CACACTGCCCTCTGTATAGTGCCCAAGTGCCCTATGTAATCCTACACTACCCTCTGTATAGTGCCACAGTGCCCTCTGTAGTGCCACACTGCCCTCTGTATAGTGCCCCATGTAATGCTACACTGCCCTCTGTATACTGCCAGTGCCCTCTGTAGTGCCACACTGCCCTCTGTATAGTGCCCCAGTGCCCTATGTAATGCTACACTACCCTCTGTATAGTGCCACAGTTTCCTCTGTATAGTGCCCAAGTGCCCTATGTAATCCTACACTACCCACTGTATAGTGCCACAGTGCCCTCTGTAGTGCCACACTGCCCTCTGTAGTGCCACACTGCCCTCTATATAGTGCCCCATGTAATGCTACACTACCCTCTGTATAGTGCCACAGTGCCCTCTGTAGTGCCACACTGCCCTCTGTATAGTGCCCCATGTAATGCTACACTGCCCTCTGTATACTGCCAGTGCCCTCTGTAGTGCCACACTGCCCTCTGTATAGTGCCCAGTGCCCTATGTAATGCTACACTACCCTCTGTATAGTGCCACAGTTCCCTCTGTAGTGCCACACTGCCCTCTATAAAGTGCCACAGTGCCCTCTGTAGTGCCACAGTGCCCTCTGTAGTGCCACACTGCCCTCTGTATAGTGCCACAGTGCCCTATGTAATGCTACACTGCCCTCTCTATAGTGCCACAGTGCCCACTGTAGTGCCACACTGCCCTCTGTATAGTGACCCAATGCCCTATATAATGCTACACTACCCTCTGTATAGTGCCACAGTGCCCTCTGTAGTGCCACACTGCCCTCTGTATAGTGCCCCATGTAATGCTACACTGCCCTCTGTATAGTCCCACAGTGCCCTCTGTAGTGCCACACTGTCCTCTGCATAGTGGCCCATGTAATGCTACACTGCCTTTTGTATAGTGCCACAGTGCCCTCTGTAGTGCCACACTGCCCTCTGTATAGTGCCCCAGTGCCCTATGTAATGCTACACTACCCTCTGTATAGTTCCACAGTGCCCTCTGTATGGCCACACTGCCCTCTGTATAGTGCCCCAGTGCCCTATGTAATGCTACACTGCCCTCTGTATAGTGCCACAGTGCCCTCTGTAGTGCCACACTGTCCTCTGTATAGTGCCCCAGTGCCCTATGTAATGCTACACTTCCCTCTGTATAGTGCCACAGTGCCCTCTGTAGTGCCACACTGTCCACTGTATAGTGCCCCAGTGCCCTCTGTAGTGCCACACTGCCCTCTGTTTAGTGTCCCAGTTCCCTATGTAATGCTACAATACCCTCTGTATAGTGCCACAGTTCCCTCTGTAGTGCCACACTGCCCTCTGTATAGTGCCCAAGTGCCCTATGTAATCCTACACTACCCACTGTATAGTGCCACAGTGCCCTCTGTAGTGCCACACTGCCCTCTGTATAGTGCCCCATGTAATGCTACACTGCCCTCTGTATAATGCCAGTGCCCTCTGTAGTGCCACACTGCCCTCTATATAGTGCCCTATGTAATGCTACACTACCCTCTGTATAGTGCCACAGTGCCCTCTGTAGTGCCTCCTCCCTCTGTATAGTGCCCCAGTGCTCAATGTAATGCTACATTGCCCTCTGTATAGTGCCACGGTGCCCTCTGTAGTGCCATACTGCCCTCTGTATAGTGCCACAGTGCCCTATGTAATGCTAAACTACCCTCTATATAGTGCCACAGTGCCCTCTGTAGTGCCACTCTGTCCTCTGTATAGTGCCACAGTGCCCTATGTAATGCTACACTGCCCTCTGTATAGTGCCACAGTGCCCTCTGTAGTGCCACACTGCCCTCTGTATAGTGCACCAGTGCCCTATGTAATGCTACACTACCCTCTGTATAGTGCCACAGTGCCCTCTGTAGTGCCACACAGTCCTCTTTATAGTGCCATAGTGCCCTATGTAATGCTACACTGCCCTCTGTATAGTGCCACAGTGCCCTCTGTAGTGCCACACTGCCCTCTGTATAGTGCTCCATGTAATGCTACACTGCCCTCTGTTTAGTGCCACAGTGCCCTCTGTAGTGCCACACTGCCCTCTGTATAGTGCCCCAGTTCCCTATGTAATGCTACACTGCCCTCTGTATAGTGCCACAGTGCTTTCTGAAGTGCCACACTGCCCTCTGTATAGTGCTCCATGTAATGCTACACTGCCCTCTGTTTAGTGCCACAGTGCCCTCTGTAGTGCCACACTGCCCTCTGTATAGTTCCCTATGTAATGCTACACTACCCTCTGTATAGTGCCCCAGTGCCCTATGTAATGCTACACTACCCTCTGTATAGTGCCACAGTGCCCTCTGTAGTGCCACACTGCCCTCTGTATTGTGCCCCAGTGTCCTATGTAATGCTACACTGCCCTCTGTATAGTGCCACAGTGCCCTCTGTAGTGCCACACTGCCCTCTGTATAGTTCCCTATGTAATGCTACACTTCCCTCTGTATAGTGCCACAGTGCCGTCTGTAGTGCCACACTATCCTCTGTATAGTGCCCCAGTGCCCTATGTAATGCTACACTACCCTCTGTATAGTGACACAGTGCCCCCTGTAGTGCCACACTGCCCTCTGTATAGTGCCCTATGTAATGCTACACTAACCTCTGTATAGTTCCACAGTGCCCTCTGTAGTGCCACTCTGCCCTCTGTATAGTGCCCTATGTAATGCTACACTACCCTCTGTATAGTGCCACAGTGCCCTCTGTAGTGCCTCCTCCCTCTGTATAGTGCCCCAGTGCTCAATGTAATGCTACATTGCCCTCTGTATAGTGCCACGGTGCCCTCTGTAGTGCCATACTGCCAACTGTATAGTGCCACAGTGCCCTTTGTAATGCTACACTACCCTCTGTATAGTGCCACAGTGCCCTCTGTAGTGCCACACTGTCATCTTTATAGTGCCATAGTGCCCTATGTAATGCTACACTGCCCTCTGTATAGTGCCACAGTGCCCTCTGTAGTGCCACACTGCCCTCTGTATAGTGCCCCAGTGCCCTATGTATTGCTACACTGCCCTCCGTATAGTACCACAGTGCTTTCTGTAGTGCCACACTGCCCTCTGTATAGTGCTCCATGTAATGCTACACTGCCCTCTGTTTAGTGCCACAGTGCCCTCTGTAGTGCCACACTGCCCTCTGTATAGTGCCCCAGTTCCCTATGTAATGCTACACTACCCTCTGTATAGTGCCACAGTGCCCTCTGTAGTGCCACACTGCCCTCTGTATAGTGCCCCATGCAATGCTACACTGCCATCTGTATAGTGCCACAGTGCCCTCTGTAGTGCCACACTGCCCTCTGTATAGTGCCCCAGTGCCTTATGTAATGCTACATTGCCCTCTGTATAGTGCCACAGTGCCCTCTGTAGTGCCACACTGTCCATTGTATAGTGCCCCAGTGCCCTATGTAATGCTACACTACCCTCTGTATAGTGCCACAGTGCCCTCTGTAGTGCTGCACTGCCTTCTGTATAGTGCCCCAGTGCCCTCTGTAGTGCCACACTGCCCTCTGTATAGTGTCCCAGTGCCCTATGTAATGCTACACTACCCTCTGTAAAGTGCCACAGTGCCCTCTGTAGTGCCACGCTGCCCTCTGTATAGTGCCCCTGTGCCCTATGTAATGCTACACTACCCTCTGTATTGTGCCACAGTGCCCTCTGTAGTGCCACACTGCCCTCTGTATAGTGCCCCAGTGCCCTATGTAATGCTACACTACCCTCTGTATAGTGCCACAGTTCCCTATGCAGTGCCACACTGCCCTCTATATAGTGCCACAGTGCCCTCTGTAGTGCCACACTGCCCTCTGTATAGTGCCACAGTGCCCTATGTAATGCTACGCTGCCCTCTGTATAGTGCCACAGTGCCCTCTGTAGTGCCACACTGCCCTCTGTATAGTGCCCCATGTAATTCTACACTGCCCTCTGTACAGTGCCACAGTGCGCTCTGTAGTGCCACACTGTCCTCTGTATAGTGCCCCATGTAATGCTACAGTGCCCTCTGTAGTGCCACACTGCCCTCTGTATAGTGCCCCAGTGCCCTATGTAATGCTACACTACCCTCTGTATAGTGCCACAGTGCCCTCTGTAGTGCCACACTGCCCTCTGTATAGTGCCCCGGTGCCCTATGTAATTCTACACTGCCCTCTGAATAGTGCCACATTGCCGTCTGTAGTGCCACACTGCCCTCTGTATAGTGCCCCAGTGCCCAATGTAATGCTACATTGCCCTCTGTATAGTGCCACAGTGCCCTCTGTAGTGCCACACTGCCCTCTGTATAGTGCCCCAGTGCCCTATGTAATGCTACACTACCCTCTGTATGGTGCCACAGTGCCCTCTGTAGTGCCACACATTCCTCTGTATAGTGCCCCAGTGCCCTCTGTATAGTGCCACAGTGCCCTCTGTAGTGCCACACTGTCCTCTGTATAGTGCCCCAGTGCCCTATGTAATGCTACACTACCCTTTTTATAGTGCCACAGTGCCCTCTGTATAGTGCCCCAGTGCCCTCTGTAGTGCCACACTGCCCTCTGTATAGTGTACCAGTGCCCTATGTAATGCTACAATACCCTCTGTATAGTCCCACAGTTCCCTCTGTAGTGCCACACTGCCCTCTGTATAGTGCCCAAGTGGCCTATGTAATCCTACACAACCCACTGTATAGTGCCCCAGTGCCCTCTGTAGTGCCACACTGCCTTCTGTATAGTGCCCCATATAATGCTACACTTCCCTCTGTATACTGCCAGTGCCCTCTGTAGTGCCACACTGCCCTCTGTATAGTGCCCCAGTGCCCTGTGTAGTGCCACACTGCCCTCTGTATAGTTCCCCAGTGTCCTATGTAATGCTACACTGCCCTCTGTATTGTGCCACAGTGCCCTATGTAATGCTACACTGCCCTCTGTATAGTGCCACAGTGCCCTCTGTAGTGCCACACTGCCCTCTGTATAGTGCTCCAGTGCCCTATGTAATGCTACACTACCCTCAGTATAGTGCCACAGTGCCCTCTGTGGTGCCACACTGCCATCTGTATAGTAACCTATGTAATGCTACACTGCCCTCTGTATAGTGCCCCAGTGCCCTCTGTAGTGCCACACTGCTCTCTGTATAGTGCCCTACGTAATGCTATACTACCCTGTGTATAGTGCCACAGTGCCCTCTGTAGTGCCACACTGCCCTCTGTATAGTGCCCTATGTAATGCTACTCTACCCTCTGTATAGTGCACCAGTGCCCTCTGTAGTGCCACACTGCCCTCTGTATAGTGCCCTATGTAATGCTACTCTACCCTCTGTATAGTGCCACAGTGCCCCCTGTAGTGCCACACTGTCCATTGTATAGTGCCCCAGTGCCCTATGTAATGCTACACTACCCTCTGTATAGTGCCACAGTGCCCTCTGTAGTGCCACACTGCCCTCTGTATAGTGCCCCAGTGCCCTATGTAAAGCTAAACTACCTTCTGTATAGTGCCACACTGCCCTCTGTATAGTGCCACCTTGCCCTTTGTAGTGCCACACTGCCCTCTGTATAGTGCCCTATGTAATGCTACACTACCCTCTGTATAGTGTCACAGTGCCGTCTGTAGTGCCACACTATCCTCTGTATAGTGCCCCAGTGCTCAATGTAATGCTACATTGCCCTTTGTATAGTGCCACGGTGCCCTCTGTAGTGCCACACTGTCGTCTTTATAGTGCCATAGTGCCCCATGTAATGCTACACTGCCCTCTGTATAGTGCCACAGTGCACTAAGTAATGCTACACTGCCCTCTGTATAGTGCCCCAGTGCCTTATGTAATGCTACACTGCCCTCTGTATAGTGCCCCAGTGCCTTATGTAATGCTACACTGCCCTCTGTATAGTGCCACAGTGCCCTCTGTAGTACCACACTGCCCTCTGTATAGTGCCCCAGTGCCCTATGTAATGCTACACTGCCCTCTGTATAGTGCCACAGTGCCCTCTGTAGTGCAACACTGCCCTCTGTATAGTGCCCAAGTGCCCTATGTAATGCTACACTGCCCTCTGTATAGTGCCCCAGTGCCCTATGTAATGCTATACTGCCCTCTGTATAGTGCCACAGTGCCCTCTGTAGTGCCACACCGCCCTCTGTATAGTGCCCCAGTGCCCTATGTAATGCTACACTGCCCTCTATATAGTGCCACAGTGCCCTCTGTAGAGCCACACTGCCCTCTGTATAGTGCCACACTGTCCTCTGTATAGTGCCCTAGTGCCCTCTGTATAGTGCCACAGTGCCCTCTGTAGTGCCACTCCCCTCTGTAGTGCCACACTGTCCTCTGTATAGTGCCCCAGTGCCCTCTGTAGTGCCCTAGTGCCCTCTGTAAAGTGCCCAAGTGCCTTATGTAATGCTACACTGCCCTCTGTATAGTGCCCCAGTGCCTTATGTAATGCTACACTGCCCTCTGTATAGTGCCACAGTGCCCTCTGTAGTGCCACACTGCCCTCTGTATAGTGCCCAAGTGCCCTATGTAATGCTACACTGCCCTCTGTATAGTGCCACAGTGCCCTCTGTAGTGCAACACTGCCCTCTGTATAGTGCCCAAGTGCCCTATGTAATGCTACACTGCCCTCTGTATAGTGCCCCAGTGCCCTAGGTAATGCTATACTGCCCTATGTATAGTGCCACAGTGCCCTCTGTATAGTGCCACAGTGCCCTCTGTAGTGCCACACAGTCCTCTGTATAGTGCCCTAGTGCCCTCTGTATAGTGCCACAGTGCCCTCTGTTGTGCCACACTGTCCTCTAAATAGTGCCCCAGTGCCCTCTGTATAGTGCCACAGTGCCCTCTGTAGTGCCACACTGTCCTCTGTATAGTGCCCTAGTGCCCTCTGTATAGTGCCACAGTGCCCTCTGTAGTGCCACTCTCCTCTGTAGTGCCACACTGTCCTCTGTATAGAGCCCCAGTGCCCTCTGTAGTGCCACACTGTCCTCTGTATAGTGCCCCAGTGCCCTCTGTAGAGCCACACTGTGCTCTGTATAGTGCCCTCTGTATAGTGCCACAGTGCCCTCTGTAGTGCCACACTGTCCTCTGTATAGTGCCCCAGTGCCCTCTGTAGAGCCACACTGTGCTCTGTATAGTGCCCTCTGTATAGTGCCACAGTGCCCTCTGTAGTGCCACACTGTCCTCTGTATAGTGCCACAGTGCCCTCTGTAGTGCCACACTGTCCTCTGTATAGTGCCTTAGTGCCCTCTGTACAGTGCCGCAGTGCCCTCTGTAGTGCCACACTGCCCTCTGTATAGTGCCACAGTGCCTCTGTAGTGCCACACTGCCCTCTGTAGTGCCACACTGCCCTCTGTAAAGTGCCCCAGTGCCTTATGTAATGCTACACTGCCCTCTGTATAGTGCCCCAGTGCCTTATGTAATGCTACACTGCCCTCTGTATAGTGCCACAGTGCCCTCTGTAGTGCCACACTGCCCTCTGTATAGTGCCCTATGTAATGCTACACTGCCCTCTGTATAGTGCCACAGTGCCCTCTGTAGTGCAACACTGCCCTCTGTATAGTGCCCTATGTAATGCTACACTGCCCTCTGTATAGTGCCCCAGTGCCCTATGTAATGCTACACTGCCCTCTGTATAGTGCCACAGTGCCCTCTGTAGTGCAATACTGCCCTCTGTATAGTGCCCTATGTAATGCTACACTGCCCTCTGTATAGTGCCACAGTACCCTCTGTAGTGCCACACCGCCCTCTGTATAGTGCCCCAGTGCCCTATGTAATGCTACACTGCCCTCTGTATAGTGCCACAGTGCCCTCTGTAGAGCCACACTGCCCTCTGTATAGTGCCACACTGTCCTCTGTATAGTGCCCTAGTGCCCTCTGTATAGTGCCACAGTGCCCTCTGTAGTGCCACACTGTCCTCTGTATAGCGCCCTAGTGCCCTCTGTATAGTGCCACAGTGCCCTCTGTAGTGCCACTCCCCTCTGTAGTGCCACACTGTCCTCTGTATAGTGCCCCAGTGCCCTCTGTAGTGCCCTAGTGCCCTCTGTATAGTGCCACAGTGCCCTCTGTAGAGCCACACTTTCCTCTGTATAGTGCCCCAGTGCCCTCTGTAGAGCCACACTGCCCTCTGTATAGTGCCACAGTGCCCTCTGTAGTGCCACACTGTCCTCTGTATAGTGCCCTAGTGCCCTCTGTATAGTGCCACTGTGCCCTCTGTAGTGCCACACTGTCCTCTGTATAGTGCCCTAGTGCCCTCTGTATAATGCCACAGTGCCATCAATAGTGCCACACTGCCCTCTGTATAGTGCCCAAGTGCCCTATGTAATGCTACACTGCCCTCTGTATAGTGCCCCAGTGCCCTATGTAATGCTATACTGCCCTATGTATAGTGCCACAGTGCCCTCTGTATAGTGCCACAGTGCCCTCTGTAGTGCCACACAGTCCTCTGTATAGTGCCATAGTGCCCTCTGTATAGCGCCACAGTGCCCTCTGTATAGTGCCACAGTGCCCTCTGTAGTGCCACTGTCCTCTGTATAGTGCCCCAGTGCCCTCACTATAGTGCCTCCTGTAGTGCCACACTGTCCTCTGTATAGTGCCACAGTGCCCTCTGTAGTGCCACACTGCCCTTTGTATAGTGCCCCAGTGCCCTATGTAATGCCACACTGTCCTCTGTATAGTGCCACAGTGCCGTCTGTATAGTGCCACAGTGCCCTCTGTAGTGCCACACAGTCCTCTGTATAGTGCCATAGTGCCCTCTGTATAGCGCCACAGTGCCCTCTGTATAGTGCCACAGTGCCCTCTGTAGTGCCACACTGTCCTCTGTATAGTGCCCCAGTGCCCTCACTATAGTGCCTTCTGTAGTGCCACACTGTCCTCTGTATAGTGCCACAGTGCCCTCTGTAGTGCCACACTGCCCTTTGTATAGTGCCCCAGTGCCCTATGTAATGCTATACTGCCCTCTGTATAGTGCCACACTGTCCTCTGTATAGTGCCCTAGTGCCCTCTGTATAGTGCCACAGTGCCCTCTGTAGTGCCACACTGTCCTCTGTATAGTGCCAAAGTGCCCTCTGTAGTGCCACACTGCCCTCTGTATAGTACCCCAGTGCCCTATGTAATGCTACACTGCCCTCTGTATAGTGCCAAAGTGCCATATGTAATGCCAGCCACACTGCCCTCTGTATAGTGCCCCTTGTAATGCTACACTGCCCTCTGTATAGTGCCAGTGCCCTGTGTAGTGCCACACTGCCCTCTGTATAGTGCCCCAGTGCCCTATGTAATGCTACACTACCCTCTGTATGGTGCCACACTTCCCTCTGTATAGTGCCCTATGTAATGCTACACTGCCCTCTGTATAGTGCCACAGTGCCCTGTGTAGTGCCACACTGCCTTCTGTATAGTGCCCCAGTGCCCTATGTAATGCTACACTGCCCTCTGTATAGTGCCAGAGTGCCCTCTGTATAGTGCCCTAGTGCCCTCTGTATAGTGCCACAGTGTCCTATGTAATGCTACACTACCCTCTGTATAGATCCACAGTGCCCTCTGTAGTGCCACACTGTCCTCTGTATAGTGCTCTAGTGCCCTCTGTATAGTGCCCTTGTGCCCTCTGTAGTGCCACACTGTCCTCTGTATAGTGCCCTAGTGCCCTCTGTAGTGCCACACTGCCCTCTGTATAGTGCCAAAGTTCCCTCTGTAATGCTACACTGCCCTCTGTATAGTGCCACAGTGCCATCTGTAGTGCCACACTGCCCTCTGTAGTGCCACACTGCCCTCTGTATAGTGCCAAAGTGCCCTCTGTAATGCCACACTGTCCTCTGTATAGTGCCCCAGTGCCCTCTGTAGCTCCACACTACCCTCTGTATAGATCCACAGTGCCCTCTGTAGTGCCACACTGCCCTCTGTATAGTGCCCCAGTGCCCTATGTAATGCCACACTGCCCTCTGTATAGTGCCACAGTGCCCTCTGTAGTGCCAGCCACACTGCCCTCTGTATAGTGCCACAGTGCCCTCTGTATAGTGCCCTCTGTATAGTGCCACAGTGCCCTCTGTAGTGCCACACTGCCCTCTGTATAGTGCCCCAGTGCCCTATTTAATGCTACACTACCCTCTATATAGTGCCAGTGCCCTCTGTAGTGCCACACTGCCCTCTGTATAGTGCCACAGTGCCCTCTGTAGTGCCAGCCACACTGCCCTCTGTATAGTGTCCCAGTGTCCTATGTAATGCTACACTACCCTCTGTATAGATCCACAGTGCCCTCTGTATTGCCACACTGCCCTCTGTATAGTGCCCTAGTGCCCTCTGTATAGTGCCACAGTTCCCTCTGTAGTGCAACACTGTCCTATGTAGAGTGCACTAGTGCCCTCTGTATAGTGCCACAGTGCCCTCTGTAGTGCCACACTGTCCTCTGTATAGTGCCCTCTGTATAGTGCCACACTGTCCTCTGTATAGTGCCACACTTCCTCTGTATAGTGCCCCAGTGCCCTCTGTAGAGCCACACTGCCCTCTGTATAGTGCCACACTGTCCTCTGTATAGTGCCCTCTTTAGTGCCAAACTGTCCTATGCATAGTGCCCTCTGTATAGTGCTACAGTGCCCTCTGTAGTGCCACACTGTCCTCTGTATAGTGCCCTCTGTATAGTGCCCTTGTGCCCTCTGTAGTGCCACACTGTCCTCTGTATAGTGCCCTCTGTATAGTGCCACAGTGCCCTCTGTAGTGCCACACTGTCCTCTGTATAGGGCCCTAGTGTCCTCTGTATAGTGCCACAGTGCCCTCTGTAGTGCCACACTGTCCTCTGTATAGTGCCACAGTGCCCTCTGTAGTGCCACACTGCCCTCTGTATAGTGCCACAGTGGCCTCTGTAGTGCCACTCCCCTCTGTAGTGCCACACTGTCCTCTGTATAGTGCACAATGCCCTCTGTAGTGCCACACTGTCCTCTGTATAGTGCCACAGTGCCCTCTGTATAGTGCCACAGTGCCGTCTGTATAGTGCCACAGTGCCCTCTGTATAGTGCCACAGTGCCCTCTGTAGTGCCACACTGCCCTCTGTATAGTGCCCCAGTGCCCTCTGTAGTGCCGCACCGCTCTCTGTATAGTGCCACAGTGCCCTCTGTAGTGCCACACTGCCCTCTGTATAGTGCCCCAGTGCCCTATGTAGTGCCACACTGCCCTCTGTATAGTGCCCCATGTAATGCTACACGCCACTCTGTATAGTGCCCCAGTGCCCTATGTAATGCTACACTGCCCTCTGTATAGTGCCACAGTGCCCTCTGTAGTGCCACACTGCCCTCTGTATAGTGCCCCAGTGCCCTATGTAGTGCCACACTGCCCTCTGTATAGTGCCCCAGTGCCCTATGTAATGCTACACTGCCCTCTGTACAGTGCTCTCTGTAGTGCCACACTGCCCTCTGTATAGTGCCCTATGTAATGCTACACTGCCCTCTGTACAGTACCACAGTGCCCTCTGTAGTGCCAGCCACACTGCCCTCTGTATAGCGCCCCTTGTAATGCTACACTGCCCTCTGCATAGTGCCACAGTGCCCTCTGTATAGTGCCCCAGTGCCATATTTAATGCTACACTGCCCTCTGTATAGTGCCACAGTGCACTCTGTAGAGCCACACTGCCCTCTGTATAGTGCCACACTGTCCTCTGTATAGTGCCCTAGTGCCCTCTGTATAGTGCCAGTGCCCTCTGTAGTGTTACACTGTCCTCTGTATAGTGCCCTAGTGCCCTCTGTATAGTGCCACAATGCCCTCTGTAGTGCCACTCCCCTCTGTAGTGCCACACTGTCCTCTGTATAGTGCCCCAGTGCCCTCTGTAGTGCCCTCTGTATAGTGCCCCAGTGCCTTATGTAATGCTACACTGCCCTCTGTATAGTGCCACAGTGCCCTCTGTAGTGCCACACTGTCCTCTGTATAGTGCCCTAGTGCCCTCTGTATAGTGCCACAGTGCCCTCTGTAGTGCCACACTGTCCTCTGTATAGTGCCACAGTGCCCTCTGTATAGTGCCCTAGTGCCATCTGTATAGTGCCACAGTGCCCTCTGTAGTGCCACACTGTCCTCTGTATAGTGCCCTCTGTATAGTGCCCTCTGTATAGTGCCACAGTGCCCTCTGTATAGTGCCCAAGTGCCCTATGTAATGCCACACTGCCCTCTGTATAGTGACCAAGTGCCCTCTGTAGTGCCACAGTGCCCTCTGTATAGTGCCACAGTGCCCTCTGTAGCGCCACACTGTCCTCTGTATAGTGCCACACTGTCCTCTGTATAGTGCCAGTGTCCTCTGTAGTGCCACACTGCCCTCTGTATAGTGCCACAGTGGCCTCGGCAGTGCCACTCCCCTCTGTAGTGCCACACTGTCCTCTGTATAGTGCCCTCTGTATAGTGCCACAGTGCCCTCTGTAGTGCCACACTGTCCTCTGTATAGTGCCCTCTGTAGTGCCACACTGTCCTCTGCATAGTGCCCTCTGTATAGTGCCACAGTGCCTTCTGTTTAGTGCCCTCTGTATAGTGCCACAGTGCCCTCTGTAGTGCCACACTGTCCTCTGTATAGTGCCCTCTGTATAGTGCCACAGTGCCCTCTGTAGTGCCACACTGTCCTCTGTATAGTGCCCTCTGTATAGTGCCACAGTGCCCTCTGTATAGTGCCACAGTGCCCTCTGTATAGTGCCATAGTGCCCTCTGTAGTGCCACACTGTCCTCTATATAGTGCCCGCTGTATAGTGCCACACTGTCCTCTGCACAGTGCCCTCTGTATAGTGCCACAGTGCCCTTTGTAGTGCCACACTGCCCTCTGTATAGTGCCCAAGTGACCTCTGTAGTGACACAGTGCCCTCTGTATAGTGCCACAGTGCCCTTTGTAGTGCCACACTGTCCTCTGTATAGTGCCCTCTGTATAGTGCCACAGTGCCCTCTGTATAGTGCCCTAGTGCCCTCTGTATAGTGCCACAGTGCCCTCTGTAGTGCCACACTGTCCTCTGTATAGTGCCCTCTGTATAGTGCCACAGTGCCCTCTGTATAGTGCCACAGTGCCCTCTGTAGTGCCACACTGCCCTCTGTATAGTGCCCCAGTGCCCTCTGTAGTGCCACACTGCCCTCTGTATAGTGCCCCAGTAATGCTACACTGCCCTCTGTATAGTGCCCCAGTGCCTTATGTAATGCTACACTGCCCTCTGTATAGTGCCACAGTGCCCTCTGTATAGTGCCCCGGTGCCCTATGTAATGCTATACTGCCCTCTGTATAGTGCCACACTGTCCTCTGTATAGTGCCACAGTGCCCTCTGTAGTGCAACAGTGCCCTCTTTATAGTGCCACAGTGCCCTCTGTAGTGCCAGACTGTCCTCTGTATAGTGCCAGACTGTCCTCTGTATAGTGCCACAGTGCCCTCTGTATAGTGCCACAGTGCCCGCTGTAGTGCCACACTGTCCTCTGTATAGTGCCCTAGTGCCCTCTGTATAGTGCCACAGTGGCCTCTGTATAGTGCCCTAGTGCCCTCTGTATAGTGCCACAGTGCCCTCTGTAGTGCCACACTGTCCTCTGTATAGTGCCCTAGTGCCCTCTGTATAGTGCCACAGTGCCCTCTGTATAGTGCCACAGTGCCCTCTGTAGTGCCACACTGCCCTCTGTATAGTGCCCCAGTGCCCTCTGTAGTGCCACACTGCCCTCTGTATAGTGCCCCAGTAATGCTACACTGCCCTCTGTATAGTGCCCCAGTGCCTTATGTAATGCTACACTGCCCTCTGTATAGTGCCACAGTGCCCTCTGTGTAGTGCCCCGGTGCCCTATGTAATGCTATACTGCCCTCTGTATAGTGCCACACTGTCCTCTGTATAGTGCCACAGTGCCCTCTGTAGTGCCACAGTGCCCTCTTTATAGTGCCACAGTGCCCTCTGTAGTGCCACACTGTCCTCTGTATAGTGCCAGACTGTCCTCTGTATAGTGCCACAGTGCCCTCTGTAGTGCCACACTGTCCTCTGTATAGTGTCCTAGTGCCCTCTGTATAGTGCCACAGTGCCCTCTGTATAGTGCCACAGTGCCCTCTGTATAGTGCCACACTGCCCTCTGTATAGTGCCACACTGCCCTCTGTAGTGCCACACTGTCCTCTGTATAGTGCCACAGTGCCCTCTGTATAGTGCCCTAGTGCCATCTGTATAGTGCCACAGTGCCCTCTGTAGTGCCACACTGTCCTCTGTACAGTGCCCTCTGTATAGTGCCACAGTGCCCTCTGTATAGTGCCCAAGTGCCCTATGTAATGCCACACTGCCTTCTGTATAGTGCCCAAGTGACCTCTGTAGTGACACAGTGCCCTCTGTATAGTGCCACAGTGCCCTCTGTAGTGCCACACTGTCCTCTGTATAGTGCCAGTGTCCTCTGTAGTGCCACACTGCCCTCTGTATAGTGCCACAGTGGCCTCGGCAGTGCCACTCCCCTCTGTAGTGCCACACTGTCCTCTGTATAGTGCCCTCTGTATAGTGCCACAGTGCCCTCTGTAGTGCTACACTGTCCTCTGTATAGTGCCCTCTGTAGTGCCACACTGTCCTCTGCATAGTGCCCTCTGTATAGTGCCACAGTGCCCTCTGTATAGTGCCCTCTGTAGAGTGCCACAGTGCCCTCTGTAGTGCCACACTGTCCTCTGTATAGTGCCCTCTGTATAGTGCCACAGTGCCCTCTGTAGTGCCACACTGTCCTCTGTATAGTGCCCTCTGTATAGTGCCACAGTGCCCTCTGTATAGTGCCATAGTGCCCTCTGTAGTGCCACACTGTTCTCTATATAGTGCCCTCTGTATTGTGCCACACTGTCCTCTGCATAGTGCCCTCTGTATAGTGCCACAGTGCCCTTTGTAGTGCCACACTGTCCTCTGTATAGTGCCCTAGTGCCCTCTGTATAGTGCCACAGTGCCCTCCGTATAGTGCCCTAGTGCCCTCTGTGTAGTGCCACACTGCCCTCTGTAGTGCCACACTGTCCTCTGTATAGTGCCACAGTGCCCTCTGTATAGTGCCCTAGTGCCATCTGTATAGTGCCACAGTGCCCTCTGTAGTGCCACACTGTCCTCTGTATAGTGCCCTCTGTATAGTGCCACAGTGCCCTCTGTATAGTGCCCAAGTGCCCTATGTAATGCCACACTGCCCTCTGTATAGTACCCAAGTGACCTCTGTAGTGACACAGTGCCCTCTGTATAGTGCCACAGTGCCCTCTGTAGTGCCACACTGTCCTCTGTATAGTGCCACACTGTCCTCTGTATAGTGCCAGTGTCCTCTGTAGTGCCACACTGCCCTCTGTATAGTGCTACAGTGGCCTCGGCAGTGCCACTCCCCTCTGTAGTGCCACACTGTCCTCTGTATAGTGCCCTCTGTATAGTGCCACAGTGCCCTCTGTAGTGCTACACTGTCCTCTGTATAGTGCCCTCTGTAGTGCCACACTGTCCTCTGCATAGTGCCCTCTGTATAGTGCCACAGTGCCCTCTGTATAGTGCCACAGTGCCCTCTGTAGTGCCACACTGTCCTCTGTATAGTGCCCTAGTGCCCTCTGTATAGTGCCACAGTGCCCTCTGTAGTGCCACACTGTCCTCTGTATAGTGCCCTCTGTATAGTGCCACAGTGCCCTCTGTATAGTGCCACA
The DNA here is from genome assembly GCF_050947455.1 of Rhinoderma darwinii. NCBI lineage: Eukaryota > Metazoa > Chordata > Amphibia > Anura > Rhinodermatidae > Rhinoderma > Rhinoderma darwinii. The sequence goes on from NC_134691.1 coordinate 227,937,003, forward strand.
GTGCCCTCTGTATAGTGCCATAGTGCCCTCTGTAGTGCCACACTGTTCTCTATATAGTGTCCTCTGTATAGTGCCACACTGTCCTCTGCATAGTGCCACAGTGCCCTTTGTAGTGCCACACTGTCCTCTGTATAGTGCCCTAGTGACCTCTGTATAGTGCCACAGTGCCCTTTGTAGTGCCACACTGTCCTCTGTATAGTGCCCTAGTGCCCTCTGTATAGTGCCACAGTGCCCTCCGTATAGTGCCCTAGTGCCCTCTGTATAGTGTCACAGTGCCCTTTGTAGTGCCACACTGTCCTCTGTATAGTGCCCTAGTGCCCTCTGTATAGTGCCACAGTGCCCTCTGTATAGTGCCCTAGTGCCCTCTGTATAGTGCCACAGTGCCCTCTGTAGTGCCACAGTGCCCTCTTTATAGTGCCACAGTGCCCTCTGTAGTGCCACACTGTCCTCTATATAGTGCCAGACTGTCCTCTGTATAGTGCCACAGTGCCCTCTGTATAGTGCCACAGTGCCCGCTGTAGTGCCACACTGTCCTCTGTATAGTGCCCTCTGTATAGTGCCACAGTGCTCTCTGTATAGTGCCCTAGTGCTCTCTGTATAGTGCCACAGTGCCCTCTGTAGTGCCACACTGTCCTCTGTATAGTGCCCTAGTGCCCTCTGTATAGTGCCACAGTGCCCTCTGTATAGTGCCACAGTGCCCTCTGTAGTGCCACACTGCCCTCTGTATAGTGCCCCAGTAATGCTACACTGCCCTCTGTATAGTGCCCCAGTGTCTTATGTAATGCTACACTGCCCTCTGAATAGTGCCCCGGTGCCCTATGTAATGCTATACTGCCCTCTGTATAGTGCCACACTGTCCTCTGTATAGTGCCACAGTGCCCTCTTTATAGTGCCACAGTGCCCTCTTTATAGTGCCACAGTGCCCTCTGTAGTGCCACACTGTCCTCTGTATAGTGCCAGACTGTCCTCTGTATAGTGCCACAGTGCCCTCTGTATAGTGCCACAGTGCCCTCTGTAGTGCCACACTGTCCTCTGTATAGTGTCCTAGTGCCCTCTGTAGTGCCACACTGTCCTCTGTATAGTGCCCTAGTGCCCTCTGTATAGTGCCCTCTGTAGTGCCACACTGTCCTCTGTATAGTGCCCTCTGTATAGTGCCACAGTGCCCTTTGTAGTGCCACACTGTCCTCTGTATAGTGCCCTAGTGACCTCTGTATAGTGCCACAGTGCCCTTTGTAGTGCCACACTGTCCTCTGTATAGTGCCACAGTGCCCTCCGTATAGTGCCCTAGTGCCCTCTGTGTAGTGCCACACTGCCCTCTGTAGTGCCACACTGCCCTCTGTAGTGCCACACTGTCCTCTGTATAGTGCCACAGTGCCCTCTGTATAGTGCCCTAGTGCCATCTGTATAGTGCCACAGTGCCCTCTGTAGTGCCACACTGTCCTCTGTATAGTGCCCTCTGTATAGTGCCACAGTGCCCTCTGTATAGTGCCCTATGTAATGCCACACTGCCCTCTGTATAGTGCCCAAGTGACCTCTGTAGTGACACAGTGCCCTCTGTATAGTGCCACAGTGCCCTCTGTAGTGCCACACTGTCCTCTGTATAGTGCCACACTGTCCTCTGTATAGTGCCAGTGTCCTCTGTAGTGCCACACTGCCCTCTGTATAGTGCCACAGTGGCCTCGGCAGTGCCACTCCCCTCTGTAGTGCCACACTGTCCTCTGTATAGTGCCCTCTGTATAGTGCCACAGTGCCCTCTGTAGTGCTACTGTCCTCTGTATAGTGCCCTCTGTAGTGCCACACTGTCCTCTGCATAGTGCCCTCTGTATAGTGCCACAGTGCCCTCTGTATAGTGCCCTCTGTATAGTGCCACAGTGCCCTCTGTAGTGCCACACTGTCCTCTGTATAGTGCCCTAGTGCCCTCTGTATAGTGCCACAGTGCCCTCTGTAGTGCCACACTGTCCTCTGTATAGTGCCACAGTGCCCTCTGTATAGTGCCACAGTGCCCTCTGTATAGTGCCATAGTGCCCTCTGTAGTGCCACACTGTTCTCTATATAGTGCCCTCTGTATAGTGCCACACTGTCCTCTGCATAGTGCCACAGTGCCCTTTGTAGTGCCACACTGTCCTCTGTATAGTGCCCTTGTGACCTCTGTATAGTGCCACAGTGCCCTTTGTAGTGCCACACTGTCCTCTGTATAGTGCCCTAGTGCCCTCTGTATAGTGCCACAGTGCCCTCCGTATAGTGCCCTAGTGCCCTCTGTATAGTGCCACAGTGCCCTTTGTAGTGCCACACTGTCCTCTGTATAGTGCCCTAGTGCCCTCTGTATAGTGCCACAGTGCCCTCTGTATAGTGCCCTAGTGCCCTCTGTATAGTGCCACAGTGCCCTCTGTAGTGCCACAGTGCCCTCTGTAGTGCCACAGTGCCCTCTGTAGTGCCACAGTGCCCTCTGTAGTGCCACAGTGCCCTCTTTATAGTGCCACAGTGCCCTCTGTATAGTGCCAGACTGTCCTCTGTATAGTGCCACAGTGCCCTCTGTATAGTGCCACAGTGCCCGCTGTAGTGCCACACTGTCCTCTGTATAGTGTCCTCTGTATAGTGCCACAGTGCTCTCTGTATAGTGCCCTAGTGCTCTCTGTATAGTGCCACAGTGCCCTCTGTAGTGCCACACTGTCCTCTGTATAGTGCCACAGTGCCCTCTGTATAGTGCCACAGTGCCCTCTGTAGTGCCACAGTGCCCTCTGTAGTGCCACACTGCCCTCTGTATAGTGCCCCAGTGCCTTATGTAATGCTACACTGCCCTCTGAATAGTGCCCCGGTGCCCTATGTAATGCTATACTGCCCTCTGTATAGTGCCACACTGTCCTCTGTATAGTGCCACAGTGCCCTCTTTATAGTGCCACAGTGCCCTCTTTATAGTGCCACAGTGCCCTCTGTAGTGCCAGACTGTCCTCTGTATAGTGCCAGACTGTCCTCTGTATAGTGCCAGACTGTCCTCTGTATAGTGCCACAGTGCCCTCTGTATAGTGCCACAGTGCCCTCTGTAGTGCCACACTGTCCTCTGTATAGTGTCCTAGTGCCCTCTGTATAGTGTCCTAGTGCCCTCTGTATAGTGCCACAGTGCCCTCTGTATAGTGCCACACTGCCCTCTGTAGTGCCACACTGCCCTCTGTAGTGCCACACTGTCCTCTGTATAGTGCCCTAGTGCCATCTGTATAGTGCCACAGTGCCCTTTGTAGTGCCACACTGTCCTCTGTATAGTGCCCTCTGTATAGTGCCACAGTGCCCTCTGTATAGTTCCCAAGTGCCCTATGTAATGCCACACTGCCCTCTGTATAGTGCCCAAGTGACCTCTGTAGTGACACAGTGCCCTCTGTATAGTGCCACAGTGCCCTCTGTAGTGCCACACTGTCCTCTGTATAGTGCCACACTGTCCTCTGTATAGTGCCAGTTTCCTCTGTAGTGCCACACTGCCCTCTGTATAGTGCCACAGTGGCCTCGGCAGTGCCACTCCCCTCTGTAGTGCCACACTGTCCTCTGTATAGTGCCCTCTGTATAGTGCCACAGTGCCCTCTGTAGTGCTACACTGTCCTCTGTATTGTGCCCTCTGTAGTGCCACACTGTCCTCTGCATAGTGCCCTCTGTATAGTGCCACAGTGCCCTCTGTAGTGCCACACTGTCCTCTGTATAGTGCCCTAGTGCCCTCTGTATAGTGCCACAGTGCCCTCTGTAGTGCCACACTGTCCTCTGTATAGTGCCCTAGTGCCCTCTGTATAGTGCCACAGTGCCCTCTGTATAGTGCCACAGTGCCCTCTGTATAGTGCCATAGTGCCCTCTGTAGTGCCACACTGTTCTCTATATAGTGCCCTCTGTATAGTGCCACACTGTCCTCTGCATAGTGCCCTCTGTATAGTGCCACAGTGCCCTTTGTAGTGCCACACTGTCCTCTGTATAGTGCCCTAGTGACCTCTGTATAGTGCCACACTGTCCTCTGTATAGTGCCCTAGTGCCCTCTGTATAGTGCCACAGTGCCCTCCGTATAGTGCCCTAGTGCCCTCTGTGTAGTGCCACACTGCCCTCTGTAGTGCCACACTGTCCTCTGTATAGTGCCACAGTGCCCTCTGTATAGTGCCCTAGTGCCATCTGTATAGTGCCACAGTGCCCTCTGTAGTGCCACACTGTCCTCTGTATAGTGCCCTCTGTATAGTGCCACAGTGCCCTCTGTATAGTGCCCAAGTGCCCTATGTAATGCCACACTGCCCTCTGTATAGTGCCCAAGTGACCTCTGTAGTGACAGTGCCCTCTGTATAGTGCCACAGTGCCCTCTGTAGTGCCACACTGTCCTCTGTATAGTGCCACACTGTCCTCTGTATAGTGCCAGTGTCCTCTGTAGTGCCACACTGCCCTCTGTATAGTGCCACAGTGGCCTCGGCAGTGCCACTCCCCTCTGTAGTGCCACACTGTCCTCTGTATAGTGCCCTCTGTATAGTGCCACAGTGCCCTCTGTAGTGCTACACTGTCCTCTGTATAGTGCCCTCTGTAGTGCCACACTGTCCTCTGTATAGTGCCCTCTGTATAGTGCCACAGTGCCCTCTGTATAGTGCCCTCTGTATAGTGCCACAGTGCCCTCTGTAGTGCCACACTGTCCTCTGTATAGTGCCCTCTGTATAGTGCCACAGTGCCCTCTGTAGTGCCACACTGTCCTCTGTATAGTGCCCTCTGTATAGTGCCACAGTGCCCTCTGTATAGTGCCACAGTGCCCTCTGTATAGTGCCATAGTGCCCTCTGTAGTGCCACACTGTTCTCTATATAGTGCCCTCTGTATAGTGCCACACTGTCCTCTGCATAGTGCCACAGTGCCCTTTGTAGTGCCACACTGTCCTCTGTATAGTGCCCTAGTGACCTCTGTATAGTGCCACAGTGCCCTTTGTAGTGCCACACTGTCCTCTGTATAGTGCCCTCTGTATAGTGCCACAGTGCCCTCCGTATAGTGCCCTAGTGCCCTCTGTATAGTGCCACAGTGCCCTTTGTAGTGCCACACTGTCCTCTGTATAGTGCCCTATTGCCCTCTGTATAGTGCCACAGTGCCCTCTGTATAGTGCCCTAGTGCCCTCTGTATAGTGCCACAGTGCCCTCTGTAGTGCCACAGTGCCCTCTGTAGTGCCACAGTGCCCTCTGTAGTGCCAGACTGTCCTCTGTATAGTGCCAGACTGTCCTCTGTATAGTGCAACAGTGCCCTCTGTATAGTGCCCTCTGTATAGTGCCACAGTGCTCTCTGTATAGTGCCCTAGTGCTCTCTGTATAGTGCCACAGTGCCCTCTGTAGTGCCACACTGTCCTCTGTATAGTGCCCTAGTGCCCTCTGTATAGTGCCACAGTGCCCTCTGTATAGTGCCACAGTGCCATCTGTAGTGCCATACTGCCCTCTGTATAGTGCCCCAGTGCCCTCTGTAGTGCCACACTGCCCTCTGTATAGTGCCCCAGTAATGCTACACTGCCCTCTGTATAGTGCCCCAGTGCCTTATGTAATGCTACACTGCCCTCTGTATAGTGCCACAGTGCCCTCTGTGTAGTGCCCTATGTAATGCTATACTGCCCTCTGTATAGTGCCACACTGTCCTCTGTATAGTGCCACAGTGCCCTCTGTAGTGCCACAGTGCCCTCTGTAGTGCCACAGTGCCCTCTGTAGTGCCACAGTGCCCTCTGTAGTGCCACAGTGCCCTCTGTAGTGCCACAGTGCCCTCTGTAGTGCCACAGTGCCCTCTGTATAGTGCCACAGTGCCCTCTGTATAGTGCCACAGTGCCCTCTGTAGTGCCACACTGTCCTCTGTATAGTGTCCTAGTGCCCTCTGTATAATGCCACAGTGCCCTCTGTATAGTGCCACACTGCCCTCTGTATAGTGCCACAGTTCCCTCTGTAGTGCCACACTGTCCTCTGTATAGTGCCCTAGTGCCCTCTGTATAGTTCCACAGTGCCCTCTGTAGTGCCACACTGCCCTCTGTATAGTGCCACAGTGCCCTCTGTAATGCTACACTGCCCTCTGTGTAGTGCCACAGTGCCCTCTGTAGTGCCACACTGCCCTCTGTATAGTGCCCCAGTGCCCTATGTAATGCTACACTGCCCTCTGTATAGTGCCACACTGTACTCTGTATAGTGCCACAGTGCCCTCTGTAGTGCCAAAGTGCCCTCCGTATAGTGCCCTGTGTATAGTGCCCTCTGTATAGTGCCACAATGCCCGCTGTAGTGCCACACTGTCCTCTGTATAGTGCCACACTGCCCTCTGTATAGTGCCACAGTGCCCTTGGTAGTGCCACACTGTCCTCTGTATAGTGCCCTCTGTATAGTGCCACAGTGCCCTCTGTAGTGCCACACTGCCCTCTGTATAGTGCCACAGTGCCCTCTGTAGTGCCACTCCCCTCTGTAGCTCCACAATGCCCTCTGTAGTGCCACACTGTCCTCTGTATAGTGCCACAGTGCCCTCTGTATAGTGCCACAGTGCCCTCTGTATAGTGCCACAGTGCCCTCTGTATAGTGCCACAGTGCCCTCTGTATAGTGCCACAGTGCCCTCTGTATAGTGCCCTCTGTATAGCGCCACAGTGCCCTCTGTAGTGCCACACTGTCCTCTGTATAGTGCCCTAGAACCCTCTGTATAGTGCCACAGTGCCCTCTGTAGTGCCACACTGTCCTCTGTATAGTGCCCTAGAACCCTCTGTATAGTGCCACAGTGCCCTCTGTAGTGCCACACTGTCCTCTGTATAGTGCCCTAGTGCCCTCTGTATAGCGCCACAGAGCCCTCTGTAGTGCCACACTGTCCTCTGTATAGTGCCACACTGTCCTCTGTATAGTGCCACACTGCCCTCTGTATAGTGCCACAGTGGCCTCTGTAGTGCCACACTGCCCTCTGTATAGTGCCACAGTGGCCTCTGTAGTGCCACACTGCCCTCTGTATAGTGCCACAAGGCCTATGTAATGCTACACCGCTCTCTGTATATAGTGCCACAGACCTCTATATCACCCCCCCCCCCCCCCAGAGCATGCCGATGCACTGGCCTGGGATTCCTTTGCTGTAGAATGGGCCCCACACACCCGACCCTGCTGACAGCGCCACATGCCCCTTCCATGTAGGTAGCTCCATTGTGACTCCCTCCTCGACCGGGGTGTGTAGCGCTGTCAAAAGTGGTGTGTGTAGGGCGCTAATAAAGGGGTTTTTCACTTCATGGGACTGTCGTTCCACTGCTCACCAATGCGTCCAGGACTGACGTAATGAAGGAGCGCTCACCAATGCGTTTGCAGGAGGACTCACGTCATGAAGGAGCGCTCCTCCTTCCGACCGCTCTATCCTCTCCCCGCGGGCTCCGCAATTCATTAGCCAGAGGACTGACGTCCTGAAGGAGCACTCTCTCCTCTCCCTGCGGGTCGCGGATGACAGCTTCAGGGGCCGCATGCGAGCCGCGTGCTTGAGACCCCTGTACTAGAAGCTGCAACACTTTCCTCTCTCATGACAATAACATAGCCTCATGCATCGTTTGGCTTGTGACTTGGTTCTCGGCTTCTTCAGCAGCCTCCATGGCAATAAGGGTATGTTCACACGGCCTATTTACGGACGTAATTCGGGCGTTTTTTCCCCGAATTACGTCCGAAAATAGCGCCTCAATAGCGCTGACAAACATCTGCCCATTGAAAGCAATGGGTAGACGTTTGTCTGTTCACATGAGGCGTAATTTACGCGCTGCTGTCAAAAGACGGCGCGTAAATAGACGCCCGCGTCAAAGAAGTGACCTGTCACTTCTTTGGCCGTAATTGGAGCCGTTATTCATTGACTCCAATGAATAGCAGCGCCAATTACACCCGTAATTGACGCGGCGTTCAAGCGCCTGCACATGCCGTTACGGCTGATATTACGGGGATGTTTTCAGCCGTAACGGACGCCCTCGTGTGAACATACCCTAAAATTATTACCGCTTCACACTTCTTGCTTTGCTAAAACTGTGCGCGTAACATCAGCGCCTCACACACGCCTCACACACGCCTCACACACGCCTTGCCGCTGAATACTTTATCGGAGAGGAAATGGAACATGTGACGTCACTTTCAGTCTCGTCAGTCATTGCCAATTACCCTCCGCTCCCGTAGTAAGGCAGGTTCCTTGAAGTAATGAGCAGCTTCTTCTTTTCTGTCTTCCAGCACCGTGCTCACATAGAATTGTATTACTTCACGAAACGGAGACCTAGAATTGAAAGCCATATTTTTAGAAACGTTTGTGAACGTTTTCTGCGAATCCAATAGAGGGCGCCAGTCACCAGCTAGCTTGACGAGAAGCTTTACATAAAGTTATAGGAAAAAAAAAGGCTAAAACCAATAGATGGAGCTGTACGAAACTCCAGCTCATTGTTGATTCTCTATACGAGAATACTATATAGTGTGTGGAATACTGAAAATCACATCGCTAAAAATAAAAACCAGCAGTTAGAAAAACATAAACTTCCTATGGTGTTTCTAAAATGCTGCACATATATATCATGAAATATATGTCAATGTTCACTATGAATCCTATAGAGGGCGCACTTACTCACTATCTAGTTTTAATATAGTGACAGAAAATCTAAAACCAATAGTTGGCGCTGAGTTACCATGAGTTGGAGTTGTGCACAGTGCCATCTATTGGGTTTTATATTTTCTGTCACTATATTAATATTAGAAAGTGACGTTTTGTGCGCCCTCTACTGGATTTAAAATTAGTGCACTTAATTACGTTGTGCTGGAGCAATTATTTTGTACATACTAACTACTGCTTTTCCATGGTGAACTATGCAACTTTTATTATTTCACACAATCATCTTAAGTGGCCTAGTGTTCAATTAAACATGAGCTGGAGAGTTGTACAGCGCCATGTATTGTATTTTTTTAAAACTTTTTTAGGGCCTTATATAAAAGTTCTCGTGAAGTTATAAAAGCAGAGCGCCCTCTATTGCTTTTACAACAGTACTGCTTCAACAAAGCGCTACAGTGGTAAACAGCGCCGTCTATCGGGTTTTAGCCCTTTGTTTTCTATCACGTTATATAAAATTCGCCCTCTGTTGGAGTTACAGAAAGCATTGCCTGTATGTTATTGCCGTTATGTCTGTGTGTTGTGGTCAATTACTTTCCAGATGCTCGTTTTCCAGACAATGATCTTACTTCACTGTTTGAATGTTAGTCAGAGAACAAATGAATGTTATTGAATTCTTAGGCCCTGTTCACACAGAGTTTTTTGACGCGGAAACCGCGTCACAAAACTCGTCAAAAACGGCCCGAAAATGCCTCCCATTGATTTCAATGGGAGGCGTCGGCATCTTTGTCCCGCGTGCAGTAAAACTGCCTCGCGGGAAAAAGAAGCGACATGCCCTATCTTCGGGCGTTTACGCCTCTGACCTCCCATTGACTTCAATGGGAGGCAGAGAAAGTGTATTTCGTGGTATTTTATGCCCGTGGCGCTCTAAGGCTATGTTCACACGGGGTATTTTGCCGAGTTTTTTGACGCGGAAACCGCGTCGCAAAACTCGGCAGAAACGGCCCGAGAACGCCTCCCATTGATTTCAATGGGAGGCGTCGGCGTCTTTTTCCCGCGAGCAGTAAAACTGCCTCGCGGGAAAAAGAAGCGACATGCCCTATCTTCGGGCGCTTCCGCCTCCGACCTCCCATTGACTTCAATGGGAGGCAGGAGATAGCGGGCGAAAAACGGCACGATAATTGCCGCGAAAATCGGCGTGCAGGGAGAGGAATATCTGCCTCAAAGTTCCAAACGGAATTTTGAGGCAGATATTCCTCCTGCAAAATACTCCGTGTGAACATAGCCTTAGGCTGTGTTCACACTGAGTTTTTTGCAGGAGGAAAATTCCTCCTGCAAAAACTGTTCCAGTAGGTTTTTGCACAATGGTTTGACAAAAACTCGTCAAAACACTAGTCGAGGTTTTTTTTTCCCCTTTCTGACTGATTGAAATGGGGTTTTGGAGGCGGAAACCACCTCAAGATGGATGGGTCATGACGCTTCTTTTTACCGTGACGCATTTTTCTTTACTCGCGGTAAAAAAACGCTTCCAACTCCCATTGAAATCAATGGGAGGCATTCTCGGGCGGTTTTTGAGGAGTTTTTTGGCGTGGTTTCCGCGTCAAAAAACTCCATGTGAACAGGGCCTAAAAAGAACCCAGTAGAGGGCGCAATTTTACATAACGTACGATTGCAAAAGGAACATAATAGATGGAGCTACACCAGCTTTTGGTTGAACCGATAACATATATAAACAAACACTGAACGACTTGCAGTGGAGCATAGTTCAACTAGGAAAACCAGCACTTCTAAACCCACTTAAGGCCTCATTCACACGGCAGGGTTTCCCGGCCGGGTGCTCGTCGTTCATAAATCGGCCGGCACCCGGCTGCATTAGGAATGATAGACCCCTAATGGACATGCTCTATCTTCGCCCGGGTACCCGGCCGCCCGGCTCCCATAGAAGTCTATGGGGCCGGGTATTACACGGCCATCACCGGAATGTGTTCCGAGTGATGGCCGGGTTTCCCGGCGCTTGCGCTCTATCTCCTCCTCCTCACAGCGCAGAGTGCATGTGAGGAGGAGGAGTTGATGCCATTCTGACAAATGGCATCGCTGTACACTGTGTTGCAGGGCCGGGGTGTACAGCAGGTGGAAGGGAGCGCTGCGCTGGCTCCCTTCCCCTGCTTGTTAAAAGCACCCTGGCTCGGCGACACCTTCGATGGCGCCACTAGTAGCAGCAGCTGCTGCTGCTGCGGCTGCTACTACTGTAGCGACGCCACTATAGCAGAGCGGGGAGGTATCTCCCCGCTCTGCTATGTGCTAGCCGCACTTTAGCTCCTTGAAGGAGCGGAATCCCCGTGTTTTCGGGGATTCCGCTCCTGGACAGAGCGCTTGATGTCTCTGTCCATATCTGGGCAGTGACATCAGGGGAAACTCCTGAAGCGGAATCCCCGAACACATGGGGATTCCCCTTCAGGAGCTGCCGCTGATGTCACTGTCCGGATCTGCCCGGCACGGATGCATAACTTTATGCAAACCGGCCGGGCAAAATGGCCGATTTTACCGGCCGACACTCGGGCTCGGGAACGACCCGGTCGTGTGAGGGTATGTGCACACACACTAATTACGTCCGTAATTGACGGACGTATTTCGGCCGCAAGTCCCGGACCGAACACAGTGCAGGGAGCCGGGCTCCAAGCATCATACTTGTGTACGATGCTAGGAGTCCCTGCCTCTCCGTGGAACTACTGTCCTGTACTGAAAACATGATTACAGTACGGGACAGTTGTCCGGCAGCGAGGCAGGGACTCCTAGCATCGTACATAACTATGATGCTAGGAGCCCGGCTCCCTGCACTGAGTTTGGTCCGGAACTTGCGGCCGAAATACGTCCGTAAATTACGGACGTAATTAGTGTGTGTGCACATACCCTGAATCCCGCCTTATAGTGTGCAGCACTAAACTTAGAAATATACGTCAACATTTACTATAAACCCAATAGAGGGCGCACTTTACATAACTTCACCATAAATATAGTGACAGAAAATATAAAACCTATAGATGGCGCTGTGCACCACTCCAGTGTTTGTATAAGAGCTTGAATTAATGATTATCATCATTCTGATTGGAGAGCTGCACTGCGCCACCTATTGGGATTTTAATTTTCTGCCACTAGATTTAAAGGAACAGTGTCATGGCAAATAATTTTTTTTATATGTTAAAGATGTTAGTGCTTTAATAAAAACGTTTTTATTCATTTGTGTGTTTGTGTTTTACTTTTTCTTATTTTTACACTTTTTCTTCCCTATGGGGGCTGCCATTTTTTGTTCCATTTCTGTGTGTGTCGATTAACGACACACACAGACATGGAGTACGGCAGCCACAGTCCCATAGGGACTGCGAACGGCTCCCGTCCCATTGACTGCCGTGTACGGCGTCTGTGTGGGAACTGCGCATGCGCCGCTCCCACACAGTCCTATTCGAAATTGGCGCCGTCCGGCGCCATTTTCCTGTGGACCGGAAGTCGCGGCCAGACAGTAATATTACTACTTCCGGTCGCGGCTTCCGGACTTGTGCACATGGAACAGCGGCAGCAAAGGGAGCGGACGGGCCGGAGGGAGCCGCGGCGGCAGGAGCAGGTAAGAGATTTCAATGTATGTTAGTGTTTGTGTGTGTTTACTACTGTATGTAAACCTACTACACTGTGGGTTACCTCAAAAAATGGCGACACACAGTGTAGGAGGTTAAAACTTTCAAACCCCTCGTTTATCCCGGCACTAGCCAGGATAAAGGAGGGGGGGATGCTGAGAGCTCACTAGAGCGAGGGCTTTTAACCCAATGTTGCAATGCTGCAATTTTGGGAACTAGCTCCATCTAGTGACCAAAAATGGGTAGTATTATAAATTAGAATTAATTTATAATATTTCCTGACTATTTCCTGACTCGTGAAAAAAATAAAAAAAATTTGAACCATGTTTAATCACCCACACACTAAATGTTTAATTTTTAAAAAAAAAACATGTTTTTCTGGCAACACATTCCCTTTAACTATAAAAAGTCACGTGATACTGCGCTCTCTATTGGATTTCTAATTGCTTTGTGATGCACTGAAATACAACGTGCTAGAGGAGCTTTTTGTGGGATTTTCCATTGTGAAGTGTTTCAGACAATTACCTCACGTCACGTAGATTTCAACCAACCATGAGCTGAAGAGGCGTACAGCGCCATCTATTGTTTTTACTATATGTAATACCCCTAAAGTGCTCGTGAAGTTATAAAAGCAGGGCACCCTCTATTCCTTTTACAAGACACTACATTTACTGGTTCAACAAGGCGCTATGGGATGCATAGCGCCATCTATCAGTTCTGAATACTGTTACTCTATTTAAAATGTCAGTTACCTTATATAAAATGCGACCTCTTGAATTTATTCAGGGAGCATTGCCATAACGTCTGTGTAATGTGATGCACTACTTTTCACCTGCCTATTTTTCAGACAATGATCTTATTCCAATGCCTGAATACAAATAATTAATAAATGTTATTGTCTGAAAAACAACTAAAATTACTATAGTTCAACCTACAAAACCAGCAGTAAATTATTTCATTTAGTATTTCGTTCTGGACAAAGAGAGAAGCAAATGTTTTCTATGAAACCAATAGAGGGCGCAATTTTACATGTTATTGCAAAAAGTTTGAAAGAGTTTTATAATAAATATAAAACCGGTAGATGGCAGCAAGCACTTCAGCTCACGGTTGAACCGCTAACATCAATTAATTCTCTTACTAACATACTAACACTGCACGACCTGCAGTGGAAGATTACTGTCTGAAATACTAAAAATAACATAGTTCAGCCTGGAAAACCAGCAATAAGAAAGACATTTTTTTTTCCAGTACGTTGTGTTTCTAAAGTGCAGCACATAATACGGAAGTTACATATAGGTTTACTGTATATCCAATAGAGGGCGCACTTTACAGAAGTTAAAGTTAGTGACAAAAAATATAAAACCAGTAGATGGCGCTGTTGACCAGCTAATGGTTGAACTAACGTCAGATGTTTTTTTTGATTATGAGGCTGGGTTCACACGAGCACATTAACGTCCGTAATGGACGGACGTATTTCGGCCGGAAGTCCCGGACCGAACTCAGTGCAGGGAGCCGGGCTCCTAGCATCATAGTTATGTACGATGCTAGGAGTCCCTGCCTCTCCGTAGAACTACTTTCACGTACTGCAAACATGATTACAGTACGGGACAGTTGTCCTGCAGAGAGGCAGGGACTCCTAGCATCGTATATAACTATGAGCAGGGCCGCCATCAGGAATTTCAGGGCCCCCTACAGCTAAATTTTCTGGGCCCCCCTACCGTGGCACCGCCTGTTAAATGTACTCCGTCCAGCACTATATCATGGTACCCAGGGCCGCCATCAGGGGGGGTATTAGGGGTACTGATGTGAGAGGCCCGGCCAAACCTAATTGAAAGGGGGGCCCGGCAAACTGCCGCGACTTGCCTTTGGTAGAAAAAAAAACAGGCCCCTGCAATGGGGCCCGTTTTTTTCACCAAAAGAATGTCATGAGCTGCGGGCCCCCCTTTCAATTAGGTTTGGCCAGGCCTCTCACATCAGTACCCCTAATACCCCCCCTGATGGCGGCCCTGGGTAGCATGGGGGCCGTCAAACACCGCCGCCCGTGCGACCGATCGCGCGCACCCGCAAACTCCCACGCATGCGCACCGGCGACCGCCTGGAACCGCGCACCGAATTTTGAGGCAGATTTTGACCTGCCCACACTATCTTGCCGCGTTTTTTGCCTGCGGCGATTGAGGACAGCAGACAGAAAACGCAGCGAAAAATGCATTTTCTGCCTCCCATTGATTTCGATGGGAGGTCAGAGGCAGAACCGCGGCAAGAAAGGACGTGCTGCTTTTTCTTTTTTCCGCGACTGGCTCCCATTGATTTCAGATTAAATCAATGGGAGGCGGTTTTGGAAGTTTTTTGGTGCTGATTCTGACGCAGTGTCCGAGTCAATATCAAGGCCCAAAAACTCTGTGAACTGGGCCTTATTGTTAGGGCTTATTCAGACGATCGTGTAATACGTCCGTGCAACGCGCGTGATTTTCACGCGCCTCGCACGGACCTATGTTACTTTAGACTGTCAGTGATTTTCATGCAGCGTGAGTCCATGTGTCCGCTGCGTAAAACTCACGACATGTCCGATATTTGTGCATTGTTCGCGCAGCACGCACCCATTGAAGTCAATGGGTGCGTGAAAATCACGCCCAGCACTTCCGTAGCAGTATAAACTATGAATGAAAACAGAAAAGCACCACGTGCTACAAACATACAAACAGAGTGTCATAATGATGGCGGCTGCGCGAAAATCACACAGCCGCGCATCATACGCTGCTGATACACGGAGCGGTTATGACCTTTTGCATGCACAAAACGCCACGTTTTTGCGCGCGCAAAAAGCACACGCTTGTGTGAATACGGCCTTAGGGTAGGAACACACTAGGCATGAACACTGCAGATTTTATGCAACACATTTTATTGTGGAAAATTCGCAGTGTATTACAGTCGCAGCAGAGTGGATGAGATTTAAACAAATCTCATCCGCACGCTGAAAAAAAAATTTACATGCTGCGGCTTTTTGGCTTTTTAAGCCGCAGCATGTCAATGTATTCTGCAGAATCGCTGCTCCTCTGTTGCGGAAATGCTGCGGTTCTGCCGCAAAAATCACACATGAGAAAAAAAAAAAAAGGCACTTTTTTAAATTTATAAAAAAGTTTAGACTTACCCCGGCCGTAGTCCTGGTGACGCGATCCTCTATTCTTAGCGCAGCCCCGCCTCCTGTCATGACGTTTCATCCCATGTGACCGCTGCAGCAGTCACATGGACTACAGCGTCATCCCAGGAGGCGGGGCTACGTTCAGAAGAGAGAGATGCGTCACCTAAACTACAGCCGGGGTAAGTCTAAACTTTTTTTCCCTGCAGGATTCCCACAGCGGACACGCCTCACCAAACCTGCGCCACTATTTGGTGCGGTTTTGCTGGCGGAATTCCCTGCGGCTACTGGGGCGGATAAGCTGTGTAGTTTTACTCAGCATATCCGCCTAGTGTGTCCCTTATGATGTCGCTCCTGGAGCTGCTGCCGGTCTCTAAATAGGCAATTGGTCCAGTAGAATTTGGAATTATTTTTTTTCGTGAACCAGCTTAAAAAAATACAAAACTTTTGTGTTAGGGCCTGTTCACATCACCGTTCGCTTCCGCTCCGGGGTTTCTCAATGGTGACGGAAATATCGCTAATGGTTTCCGTTCGTCACCATTCCTGCTGGTTTTCGGACGGAATCAATAGCGCAGTCGACTGCGCTAATGGTGATGGAAACGGAAGCTGTGCTATCACTTTCACTTTCCGTTGCGGGGTTCACCCGACAGAAACCTCAGACGGAACCCCGGAACGGAAGCGAACGGTGATGTGAACAGGCCCTAACACAAAAGTTTTGTATTTTTTTAAGCTGGTTCACAAAAGAAAATAATTCCAAATTCTACTGGACCAACTGCCTATTTAGAGACCGGCAGCAGCTCCAGGAGCGACATCATAAGGGACACACTAGGCGGATATGCTGAGTAAAACTACACAGCTTATCCGCCCTGGTAGCCGCAGGAAATTCTGACAGCAAAACCGCACCAAATAGTGCCGCAGGTTTCGGGAGGCGTGTCCGCTGCAGGAATCCTGCAGGGAAAAAAAAGTTTAGACTTGCCCCGGCCGTAGTTTAGGTGACGCATCTCTCTCTTCTGAACGTAGCCCCGCCTCCTGGGATGACGCTGTAGACCATGTGACCGCTGCAGCAGTCACATGGTATGAAACGTCATGACAGGAGGCCGAGCTGCGCTAAGAATAGAGGATCGCGTCACCAGGACTACGGCCGGGGCAAGTCTAAACTTTATCAATTTAAAAAAGTGCCTTTTTTTTTTCTCATGTGTGATTTTTGCGGCAGAACCGCAGCATTTCCGCAACAGAGCAGCGGCGATTCCACAGAATACATTGAATCGCTGCGGCTTAAAAAGCCAAAAGCCACACGGCAGGTCCATTATTTTTGCAGCGTGTGGATGAGATTTGTTCTAATCTCATCCACTCTGCTGCGACTGTAATACGCTGCGGATTATCCGCAATAAAATGTGTTGCATAAAATCTGCAGTGTTCATGCCTAGTGTGTTCCTACCCTAAGGCCGGATTCACACAAGTGTGTGCTTTTTGCATGCGCAAAAAACGTGGCGTTTTGCGCATGCAAAAGGTCCATAACAGCTCCGTGTGTCAGCAACGTATGATGCGCGGCTGCGTGATTTTCCCGCAGCCGCCATCATTATGACACTCTGTTTGTATGTTTGTAGCACGTGGTGCTTTTCTGCTTTCATTCATAGTTTATACGGCTGCGGAAGTGCTGGGCGGGATTTTCACGCACCCATTGACTTCAATGGGTGCGTGATGCGCGAACAATGCACAAATATCGGACATGTCGTGAGTTTTACGCAGCGGACACACGGACACACGCTGCGTGAAAATCACTGACAGTCTGAACGGCCCCATAGAGTAACATAGGTCCGTGCGAGGCGCGTGAAAATCACGCGCGTTGCACGGATGTATTACACATTCGTCCGAATAAGCCCTAACAATAAGGCCCAGTTCACAGAGTTTTTGGCCCTTGATATTGACTCGGACACTGCGTCAGAATCAGCACCAAACAACTTCCAAAACCGCCTCCCATTGATTTAATCTGAAATCAATGGGAGCCAGTCGCGGAAAAAAGAAAAAGCAGCACGTCCTTTCTTGCCGCGGTTCTGCCTCTAACCTCCCATCGAAATCAATGGGAGGCAGAAAATGCATTTTTCGCTGCGTTTTTTGCCTGCTGTCCTCAATCGCCGCGGGCAAAAAAACGCAGCAAAAAAACGCGGCAAGATAGTGTGGGCAGGTCAAAATCTGCCTCAAAATTCTTTAAGGAATTTTGAGGCAGATTTTTTTTTGCCTGCAAAATACTGTGTGAACAGGGCCATAAATGATCAGCACTTTGAGATAATTTACTCACCGTGTCAGAAGAGCTGCTCCCACTCCAGTCCTCTTCCGGCGATGTCTTCCAGGCGAGGTCTTCGGGTTAGACGTCCAGTCCTTCACCTCCAGCCAGGCTCCAGGTAAGTTTTGTCCATGTGTGTCCGCGGCTGCGCGCGCTTCGTTCGCGGGTGCGCGCGCGGCCGATCGCGGGTGCGCGCGCGCGGGCGGTCTCCAGTGCGGGCGTTCGTGGGTGCGCGCTCGGGAGTTTCCTTGGGCGCGCGATCGGGTGCGCGCGCGCGGGCGGACGGTTTGACGGCCCCCCATGACGAGGGGAGGGGGCCCGCAGCAGCAGCAGCAGCTCACGACATTCTTTTAGTGAAAAAAACGGGCCCCATTGCAGGGGCCCGTTTTTTCCTACCAAAAGAATGTCGCGGCAGTTGCCGGGCCCCCCTTTCAATTAGGTTTGGCCGGGCCCCTCACACCACTACCCCTAATACCCCCCTGATGGCGGCCCTGACTATGAGTACATAACTATGATGCTAGGAGCCCGGCTCCCTGCACTGAGTTCGGTCCAGGACTTCCGGCCGAAATACGTCCGTCCATTACGGACGTTAATGTGCTTGTGTGAACCCAGCCTTAGGTCTAACCCCTTCGGGACAAAGGCATTTTTTGATTTTTCTTTTTCGTTCTTCACTCCTCGCATTCCAAGAGCCATAACTTTTTCATTTTTCCGTCAATAGAGTGGTGTGAGGGCTTATATTTAGCGGGAGGAGTTGTAGTTTGGCACCATTTCTAGTTCCATATAATGTACTGGGAAACTAAAAAAAAATTATTTGCGGGCTGAAGTTGGCAAAAAACTGATTCCTCAATTGTTTTTTGGGTTTCGTTTTTACGTCTTTTACCGTGCGGTAAAATAGACAACTTATCTTTATTACATAGTTAGTACGGTTGAATAAATACACATGTCCATCAAGTTCAGCCAAGGGAAGGGAAAAGGGAAGGGAAAAATTTCTACACATAGGAGCTAATATTTTTTTGTTCTAGGAAATTATCTAACCCTTTTTTAAAGCCATCTACTGTCCCTGCTGTGACCAGCTCCTGCGGTAGACTATTCCATAAATTCACAGTTCTCACAGTAAAGAAGCCTTGTCGCCTCTGCAGGTTGAACCTTTTTTTCTCCAGACGGAGGGAGTGCCCCCTTGTTTTTTGAGGGGGTTTTACAAGGAACAGGATTTCACCATATTTTTTGTATGCGCCATTCATATATTTATATAAGTTAATCATGCCGCCCCCCCCCCCCACCTTAGTCGTCTTTTTCAAGGCTAAATAGGTTTAATTATTTACATTTTTCCTCATAACTTAGGTCCTCCATGCCCCTTATTAGCTTTGCTGCTCTTCTTTGTATTTTTTCCAACTCCAGGGCATCCTTTGGCTGGGTTCACACGTGGCGGAATTTCACTTAAATTCCGCTGCGGACACTCCGCAGCGTTAATCCGCAGCGGAGCCGTTTGTCCATTGACTTACACTTTAATTTAGCAGTGTTCGTTTAGACGAGGCGTAAAATTCCGCTGCGGAGCATAGGCTGCGGAGCGGAATTTGGTGTCCGCAGCATGCTCTGTCTGTTGCGGAGCAGTGGCGGACTCATGGCGGAATTTCTCCATTGACTTCAATGGAGATTCTAATTTCCGCAATGAAGTCCGCAGCTGTCATGCACATGTTATGTGTGCTGCGGATCCGTCTTGCTTTTTTAACTTGACACTTCTTCATTCTGGCTGGACCTATGTATTTCTAGGTCTACAGCCAGACTGAGGAAGTCAATGGGGCTCCCGTAATGACGGGAGCGTTGCTAGGAGACGTCAGTAAATAGTCACTGTCCAGGGTGCTGAAAGAGTTAAGCAATCGGCAGTAACTGTTTCTGCACCCTGGACAGTGACTACCGATCACAATATACAGCAACCTGTAAAAAAATATAAGTTCATACTTACCGAGAACTCCCTGCTTCTGTCTCCAGTCCGGCTTCCCAGGATGACGTTTCAGTCTAAGTGACGGCTGCAGCCAATCACAGGCCAATAACAGGCTGCAGCGGTCACATGGACTGCCGCGTCATCCAGGGAGGTCGGGCTGGATGCCGAAAGAGGGACGCGTCACCAAGACAACGGCCGGTAAGTATGAAATTCGTTTACTTTCACTAGGGAAAGTGCTGTCCCTTCTCTCTATCCTGCACTGATAGGGAGAAGGGAAGCACTTTTCCCGCAGTCCGCAGCAGCTAGTCCGCATCAATTTACTGCACATTTTGTGCAGATCCGCAGCAGAATCTGCAACGCAGATTCTGTGCGGCATTGATGCGGACAGTTGCGGAGGAAATCCGCCACGTGTGGTCATGCCCTTTCTATGAACTGGAGCCCAGAACTGAACTGCATATTCTAGATGAGGCCTCACTAATGCTTTGTAAAGTGGTAATATTACATCCCTGTCCCGCGAGTCCATGCCTCTTTTAAAAACACAAGCAGAAAAAATGGGACATAGATAACATGAAAACCACAAAAAAGGCCATACTTACTAGGTAGGTGGGTGGGTGAAAACCCGCTCCCAGCAGGACGCAGACAGGTCAAGAAATGCTGCAGAAGGAGTGTGCATTAAATAGTGATAGCCACTCCCACTAGTCTTGAGGGGAGTGGCGAACTAAGTGCTCAAAGGTGTGCGATAAATGAGTGTCCGTGTTAGTGTAGTGCTAGGGTGAATGTATGGTAAAAAAGAAATGTGTATGTATGGAAGTGTCAGAACTGTGTGATAATGTAATAAAAATAAATAATAAATAAATGTGATGAATAGGGGTCAGTGCTGTGAATAGTACATGGGGTGTCAGTACTATGTGTAATACGTGGAGGGATAATGTGCTGGTCGTCAGGCATAGCATATCTTGCCGAATAACAGCCTATTTGTAACGCCACTACTGTCAGCTAAAGCAGGCTGCTCTGCATGCCAAACCAAACGCCATATGGTCTTATATGCTGGGAGGGCATGATGTGCTGGCGTTTGGTTTGGCATGCAGAGCAGCCTGCTTTAGCTAACAGTAGCGGCGTTACAAATAGGCTGTTATTCGGCAAGATATGCTATGCCTGACGACCAGCACATTATCCCTCCACGTATTACACATAGTACTGACACCCCATGTACTATTCACAGCACTGACCCCTATTCATCACATTTATTTATTATTTATTTTTATTACATTATCACACAGTTCTGACACTTCCATACATACACATTTCTTTTTTACCATACATTCACACCCTAGCACTACACTAACACTGACACTCATTTATCGCACACCTTTGAGCACTTAGTTCGCCACTCCCCTCAAGACTAGTGGGAGTGGCTATCGCTATTTAATGCACACTCCTTCTGCAGCATTTCTTGACCTGTCTGCGTCCTGCTGGGAACGGGTTTTCACCCACCCACCTACCTAGTAAGTATGGCCTTTTTTGTGGTTTTGATGTTATCTATGTCCCATTTTTTCTGCTTGTGTTTTTAAATTAGGAACAAAAAGTTCTAGTTAGGGACTCGCAAGGCACTGGGGACCCTTGACGTTGGGTTGCGAGCTTTGCGTATTTTGGCCAAAATAACAACTAATACCCCATGTTTCATGGATATATTTTTTACTATGTATACTACTTTTTTTCAGGACGCAGCCAGGTCTTATATGCTGGGAGGGCATAATGTGCTGGCGTTTGGTCTGGCATGCAGAGCAGCCTGCTTTAGCTAACAGTAGCGGTGTTCCAAATAGGCTGTTATTCGGCAAGATATGCTATGCCTGACGACCAGCACATTATCCCTCCACGTATTACACATAGTACTGACACCCCATGTGTGGTAACGCGGGCGCCGAGTCGCGGTGCGCAGGGCTCTCTGAGCTGAAGTTGGTATTCGCGCCCTTTGGTCACGGTGGCACACTTTCTCTCTCCCGCGCCTCGGGCCGCAGAACCAGTGAAATAAGTGGTGCGTGTAGGATACACTGTTCTCTGTCCCCTGGGATGTTATGTGGTGTACCCCGAAATAAGGATGTTCCAGGAGACAGGGTTCAATAAACTTTCACAGTAATTTTACTGGGCACAATATGCTTGGTGGTTACTTTTGTTACAGAGGCAATGTCTTTAAGTAGTATAAACATATCACAGGGTATTGCAAATCGTGGTACCTGCTTCACCTCCCTGACGCTGTCTGTAAATCCTCCAAGTGTGCTGTGAGTTCTGCTCCTCTTTCTTCTCTATACTGTGCTGGAAGGTGCGCTGCTGACTGTCCCAATCCAGTTGCACAATCACAGAGGAATGGTGTCCCTTGGGGATTCTAGGCTGTGTGCAAGCTCCTTGCTTTGCTCTAGGCACTCTCAGTAGTGTCCAAGCTCCTTGTCTGGCTTCTGTGCCACAGGCAACACACACTGACCTGCACTCCTTTCACTTCCACATGGCTGTAGCTGATCCTCTCACAGAATTCCTCTCAGTTCCACATGTCTGCTGCAGCATCTCACTGAATCCAACTTTAGACACTGACTGGTCTGCTCTCCTCTGCCTGCACACTGCTGCACACTTCTGACTTCTGCACTGCTCTGCTTCACACTACTGCACTCCTCTGCTCCACACACTGAACTGCGTGAGGTTCCTTCCTGTGTCCCCAGCTAGCTACACCCCTCCACTCTCTCTGGAGAATACATCTTAAAGGTGAAGCAGCCCATTTATGTTTCTGCTGAGTCATATAGGGAAGTGAATTCAGTACCAACCATGATTACAGAATAAAGCATATTAAAACCTGCATACTAAAGCAACAGTACAATGACAGTAAATAAACAGCAATTTTCCTGGGTATCACATTCGTCCCCGGTAAAATCAGGGTCGTCCCCGACACTGTCTCTCCTGCAACGAAAACGGGACAAAAATAAGCAATATAACATATTCACATATTAAAGGTAAACTTTGCATCATAACAGCAAATGTCCATAGTGCATTCCTGAAAGGCAAAAATATTAAGGCAATACTGTAAAACTAGTGTCTCTCAATATATCCAGCAACAACGTTCATATGGCAAGACATCTTCTGGCACCATTTGCAAGGCGCATGGTACAGCCGACCATCCTTGCGATGCACTTCAATAGACTCAATAGAGATGTGGCGCAACGTGCGCAACATGGGTTTCCAAATAAAGTTCAGGACAGTCTCTGGGTCTCAAAAATCAAATCAAGGCTGCATGAGCCAACTGGGGGGTCAAATGTAACTATAGGGCTCCATAGAAATAGTCTGTAGCATAGAAATGTCTATTCAGTCACAGTATCGTTCAGGCATTTTACCTTTGGTGGCTCTCTCCGACCTTCTAGGAGGATCACAAGTAGTAGGGGGCTGAGAGTCAATAAGTTCACAATAGCTCGGAACAACCTCTGGGTGGGACTCAATCGGCACACTTTGGCTAGGGACAACTTGTGGGACACCTAGTTGCATCCAAGGACCGAAAGGCCAGTCAAACGGGAACATATTACATGCATTTTCAATGGGTGACTCTAGTCTTCCCTCAGAGGGTGTCTCATCTGGAATGGTTTCCTCTCTAGAGTCCTTCAAGAGGCAAAGTTTCAGCTGATTACGGTGTACCACCTTGGTACTCTCTACGTTTTCTTTTCCAATCTCGTAGATTTATATTTCTGGATGAGGAATGGCTTTCACAGTGTACGGCCTTGGTTCCCAATAGTCATCTAGCTTGCTGGTTCTGTGGTTCTTCTTTAACCAGACTTGATCCCCAACTTTCAAAGGTTCAGCGTTGGCATTGGAATTATAGTCCTCTTCTTGTCTCCTACGTACGACTTTCATCCGGTTCTC
This sequence comes from Rhinoderma darwinii, assembly GCF_050947455.1. NCBI lineage: Eukaryota > Metazoa > Chordata > Amphibia > Anura > Rhinodermatidae > Rhinoderma > Rhinoderma darwinii. The sequence continues at coordinate 227,960,437 of NC_134691.1, forward strand.
AACCATTTCATTGGCTTCATTCAGGCGACGCTGATGGTCTTCTACCCAGTCTGTTCGTGGTAGTGGATTGATGGTATCGCTGACTTGAACTTCCATAGCTATATCAGATGGTAGTTTGCCTTGACGACCAAACATCATGAAGTATGGAGTGTATCCGGTGGAACAATGGACGGTATTGTTGTACAAATAAGTTAGCTCTGGAAGAAGAATGGGCCAATCTGCTCTTCGATGAGTAGGCACAGTTTTCAGCATTTCTATCAGTGTCTTGTTCATTCTTTCGCAGAGTCCATTGCATTGTGGATGGTACGCAGTTGTTCTTAACTTCTTACAGCCATAGAGGGTACAGAACTCTTGAAACAATTGTGACTCAAACGCAGACCCTTGGTCAGTCAAAATCTGTTTGGGATATCCATAAGGTAGAACAAAGGTTTTTCAGAAAACTTCAGCTGTGGTCTTGGCTGTCAAATCCTTCACGGGCATTGCTACAACAAACTTTGTGTAATGGTCAATGATGGTCAGAGCATGGGTGAACCCAGTTCTGCTTGGCTCCAGCTTCAGATGGTCAAGTGCAACTAATTCCAGTGGCTTATGACTCACAATAGGATGTAGTGGCGCTTTCTGGCCAGGTTGCTCTCTTCGGCTCACTGCACAAGAAGTACATTCTCGACACCATTTTTCTATGTCCTCTCTCATTCCAATAAAGAAGAACCGTCTTCTTATAGTGGCTTCAATCTTTTGACACCCAAAATGACCAGACTGGTCGTGGTAAGCTTCGAGGACTATGCTGGCGTCCTGCCGGGGCACCACAATCTGATTCACACGTTCATAAGTGATTGGATCTAGAGTGCGTCTGTATAGCTGACCCTTTCCTATGAATAGCCGTCTTCTCTGCCTTATCAGTTTGACCAACTCTGGATCGGCACTGATACGCTGACTCCTGCTGAGTTTTCTTCCAGATTCAAGAAGGATTTTTAAACTTTCCAAGACTCTGCTTTCTTTCTGGACCTGAGCCCAATGTACTTTCTCTGTTTGTAGATTAAGAGGCACTTGTTTAGATGGGTGCAGGGTTCCTCTCCTTGTTGTCATGGCATTTTGGTTGGCAAATTGTGCATGACCACGCAGACCCATTCGTGTCCTGCAATAAATCATAGTCTCTGTACCTGGTTGCAGAAATATTGGTCGACTGTCAGTCACTCGGGCCTTGCAAATTTCTCAATCTGGATTGGCAAATTTCTGGTGTCCATGCGATAAGCGGAGAGTTTGCTGGATTACTCTTCTTTCTGACGATGGGGCTAAGCCCAGATCCTTCTTCAGGGCCACCATAAGTTCTTCAAAACAGTTCTGCAACACATTCATGCCTAGAACCACTGGGGGAAATTTGTCATCATGAACGTCAACCACTATCAGGCCTTGTTGTGCGAGTTCGGTCTGTCCAACTCTGACTGTTGGCTCCCAATATCCTTGATGGGGAATGATCTGTCCATTACTGGCTATAACATTAATCCATGTTTGTGGAGGTTTCAATAGCTGATCTAGCTTCCAATGTCGTTCATAATGTGACACTTGTATTGATGTCACCTGCGAACCGGTATATAGCAATGCTGCAAACGGGATTCCATCTATCTGGATAGTGACCACAGGACAGCGCCCAATGTATCGGGGAATCCACTCTGACTGATCTGGACCTATGCGCTCTCCTCCCGAGGGTTGGTCCTTGGCCTGGGGAGATTCACATTTAAATGCTGGCATTCTCGCTCAATGTGACCACTTTTCCTACACCGCCTGCAAATGGGTCTTCCATGGGAATCAAACTTGTCAGTGGGCCCTCTCCCAAAATTTCTATAACTTTCCCCACCGGGGCTGTAATGTTGCCTACCTCTCGGAGACCAGCGATCTTCATCTTGTCGGCGTTGCTGTTTAAGTTCTCTCAGCTCCCGGCACATTTCTGTCAGATCTTTAGCCAGTTCTGCAACCTGCACTTCCAACTCCTTTGCCACATCCTGCACCTGTGTCTGAGCGCACTGCGTGACAATTTCGTTGATGTCAGACATTGGCGCTGCACCGCTGGGGTTTTGTTCGGGGCAGGTTTGGACTGGGTTGGACTCTGATTCAGTCCCTAGGACTCTGATGGCCATCTCTTTAAAGTCTAGGAACGAGCTGTAAGGGTTCTGCAGTGGTAAGATTCTCAATTGCGTTTTTGTAGCCTCTTTCCTTGCTCCTTCAACGAATTGATCTCTCAGTGTTCTGTCTGTATTCAGCACTTCATGTGGATCCACTTGTTTAATAGCATGCAACGCTTCCTGCAAACTGAGGGCAAAATTACGTAACGACTCACCAGGCTTCGTGCCAAAGAAGCGCATCTTTAGTTCAGAGATAGTCCGGGTATCAAAGGATGTGCTCAGCCGCTCAAAAATCCGTTCCACTGTCTGTTTTTCAGTGTGAGGCCAGGACTTCACCTCCCTCAAGGCTGCTCCTCCTAACTGACCGATCAGCAGTTCCACTTTTTGCTCTACGGTAACCGGGTACAGCCGGAACATGGCTTGCATTTTCTCCTTGAAGTCTCTCAGGCTGTTTGCATCTCCATTATAGTTGGGGAGCCAGGGGGCTCCAAAATAATACTGCATCGTTATTGGCATTGCGTGCGCTGTGCTGGGGGTCCCACTGCTGCCAGGCAGTTCACGATCTCCCTCCATCAACATCTTATCAGAGACCTTCCGGTTGTGCTGTCTTTACTTAAGTCTGTCCCTGCAGATAATACGCAGCAAGAAAACAGTGCAGTCATCCACTTACTGTCACACACAGAGCGATCTCACAGTCCTGCGCTCTCCAAGCGAATCGCGGCTTCCTTTACAAGATGGCTGCCACAGGACCTCCTGTTTAAGGTCACACCTCGTGGTACATACTGTTCGTGACGCCAATTAGCAGTAACGCGGGCGCCGAGTCGCGGTGGGCGGGGCTCTCTGAGCTGAAGTTGGTATTCGCGCCCTTTGGTCACGGTGGCGCACTTTCTCTCTCCCGCGCCTCGGGCCGCAGAACCAGTGAAATAAGTGGTGCTTGTAGGATACACTGTTCTCTGTCCCCTGGGATGTTATGTGGTGTACCCCGAAATAAGGATGTTCCAGGGTTCAATAAACTTTCACAGTAGTTTTACTGGGCACGATATGCTTGGTGGTTACTTTTGTTACAGAGGCAATGTCTTTAAGTAGTATAAACATATCACAGGGTATTGCAAATGGTGGTACCTGCTTCACCTCCCTGAATCTGTCTGTAAATCCTCCAAGTGTGCTGTGAGTTCTGCTCCTCTTTCTTCTCTATACTTTGCTGGAAGGTGTGCTGCTGACTGTCCCAATCCAGTTGCACTATCACAGAGGAATGGTGTCCCTTGGGGATTCTAGGCTGTGTGCAAGCTCCTTGCTTTGCTCTAGGCACTCTCAGTAGTGTCCAAGCTCCTTGTCTGGCTTCTGTGCCACAGGCAACACACACTGACCTGCACTCCTTTCACTTCCACATGGCTGTTAGCTGATCCTTTCACAGAATTCCTCTCAGTTCCACATGTCTGCTGCAGCATCTCACTGAATCCAACTTTAGACACTGACTGGTCTGCTCTCCTCTGCCTGTACGCTGTTGCACACTTCTCCTCACTTCTGCACTCCTCTGCTCCACACACTGCACTGCGTGAGGTTCCTTCCTGTGTCCCCAGCTAGCTACACCCCTCCCCTCTCTCTGGAGAATACATCTTAAAGGTGAAGTAGCCCATTTATGTTTCTGCTGAGTCATATAGGGAAGTGAATTCAGTACCAACCATGATTACAGAATAAAGCACATTAAAACCTGCATACTAAAGCAACAGTACAATGACAGTAAATAAACAGCAATTTTCCTGGGTATCACACATGTACTATTCACAGCACTGACCCCTATTCATCACATTTATTTATTTTTACTACATTATCACACAGTTCTGACACTTTCATACATACACATTTCTTTTTTACCATACATTCACACCCTAGCACTACACTAACACTCATTTATCGCACACCTTTGAGCACTTAGTTCGCCACTCCCCTCAAGACTAGTGGGAGTGGCTATCGCTATTTAATGCACACTCCTTCTGCAGCATTTCTTGACCTGTCTGCGTCCTGCTGGGAGCGGTTTTTCACCCACCCACCTACCTAGTAAGTATGGCCTTTTTTGTGGTTTTGATGTTAGCTATGTCCCATTTTTTCTGCTTGTGTTTTTAAATTAGGAACGAAAAGTTCTAGTTAGGGACTCGCAAGGCACTAGGGACCGTTGACGTTGGGTTGCGAGCTTTGCGTATTTTGGCCAAAATAACAACTAATACCCCATGTTTCATGGATATATTTTTTACTATGTATACTACTTTTTTTCAGGACGCAGCCAGGTCTTATATGCTGGGAGGGCATGATGTGCTGGCATTTGGTTTGGCATGCAGAGCAGCCTGCTTTAGCTGACAGTAGTGGCGTTACAAATAGGCTGTTATTCGGCAAGATATGCTATGCCTGACGACCAGCACATTATCCCTCCACGTATTACACTTAGTACTGACACCCCATGTACTATTCACAGCACTGACCCCTATTCATCACATTTATTTATTATTCATTTTTATTACATTATCACACAGTTCTGACACTTTCATACATACATTTCTTTTTTACCATACATTCACCCTAGCACTACACTAACACGGACACTCATTTATCGCACACCTTTGAGCACTTAGTTCGTCACTCCCCTCAAGACTAGTGGGAGTGGCTATCACTATTTAATGCACACTCCTTCTGCAGCATTTCTTGACCTGTCTGCGTCCTGCTGGGAACGGGTTTTCACCCACCCACCTACCTAGTAAGTATGGCCTTTTTTGTGGTTTTCATGCCTCTTTTAATACACGACAATATCTTGCTGGCCTTTGAAGCGGCTGATTGACATTGCATGCTGTTATTCAGTTTATGATTTACAAGTACACCCAGATCCTTCTCAACAAATTACTCCCCCAGTGTAGCTCCCCCTAGGACATATGATGCGTGCAGGTTGTTCGTACCCAGGTGCATAACTTTACATTTATCTACATTAACTGGTTGAAGACGCAGGATGAGAATGCTCGTCCTGAGTGGCCTGTCGTTGCCGCATTAGGACGAGCATTCTCGTCCTGCAGTTAAACTGTCACCGCTTGTAAACAAACGGTGACAGGACAGTGACTTCAGCTGTCACAGACAGCTGAGTGTCACAGCTATCGGCGGTGGGACCAATCACGGCTCTCCCCCCCCCCCCCGTGGATCGCTGTGATTGGTCAGTCACTCCAGACTGACCAATCACATCAGAAAAGTGAATTGCCGCCCTTCCTGTGTGACGGATCTCCTCATTTCTGTCACAGTTGTGACAGTTCTGAGGAGATCGGACCAGAGTGAATTTAGTGTGTCCCCTCACAAGTTAAATACAGCACACAAACCCGTTTTTTGACACCATAGAGCTCCCCAATCCACCTCCCCTCCCCTCTTGTCAAGTTACTTCGTTTGTTAAAAAAAGAAAAAAAATGTAAAAAAAAAAAATCTAAAAAAATTATAGGTAGTGTAGGATATATATAGGTGATTATTTTATATATATATATATATGTGTATATTATATACATACATACGTTATATAGTGTGTGCGTGTATATATGTATGTATATATATATATATATATATATATATATATATATATATATATATATATATATATATACACATGCACACTACCTAAAGTTTAGGGTCACTTAGAAATTTCCTTATGGTGTGTACTACTCCCTTCAGAGGACAGCACAAACAGGCTCTAACCAGAGTAGAAAGAGAAGTGGGAGGCCCCGCTGCACAACTGAGCAACAAGACAAGTACATTAGAGTCTCTAGTTTGTGAAATAGACGCCTCACAGGTCCTCAACTGGCAGCTTCATTAAATAGTACCCGCAAAACGCCAGTGTCAACGTCTACAGTGAAGAGGCGACTCCGGGATGCTGGCCTTCAGGGCAGAGTGGCAAAGAAAAAGCCATATCTGAGACTGGCTAATAAAAGGAAAAGATTAATATGGCAAAAGCACACAGACATTGGACAAAGGAAGATTGGAAAAAAGTGTTATGGACAGACGAATCGAAGTTTGAGGTGTTTGGATCACACAGAAGAACATTTGTGAGACGCAGAACAACTGAAAAGATGCTGGAAGAGTGCCTGACGCCATCTGTCAAGGATGGTGGAGGTAATGTGATGGTCTGGGGTTGCTTTGGTGCTGGTAAAGTGGGAGATTTGTACAAGGTAAAAGGGATTTTGAATAAGGAAGGCTATCACTCCATTTTGCAACGCCATGCCATACGCTGTGGACAGCGCTTGATTGGAGCCAATTTCATCCTACAACAGGACAATGACCCAAAGCACACCTCCAAATGATGCAAGAACTATTTAGGGAAGAAGCAGGCAGCTGGTATTCTATCTGTAATGGAGTGGCCAGCGCAGTCACCAGATCTCAACCCCATAGAGCTGTTGTGGGAGCAGCTTGACCGTATGGTAAGCAAGAAGTGCCTATAAAGCCAATCCAACTTGTGGGAGAGGCTTCTGGAAGCATGGGGTGAAATTTCTCCAGATTACCTCAGCAAATTAACAGTTGGAATGCCAAAGGTCTGCAATGCTGTAATTGCTGCAAATGGAGCATTCTTTGAGGAAAGCAAAGTTTGAAGGAGAAAATTATTATTTGAAATAAAAATCATTATTTCTAACCTTGTCAATGGCTTGACTATATTTTCTAGTCTTTTTGCAACTCATTTGATAAATATAAGTGTGAGTTTTCATGGAAAACACAATTGTCTTGGTGACCCCAAACTTTTGAACGGTAGTGTATAGGTTATAAATATACGCTATATATATCGTACGCAGACGTCCGAAAAAGAGTTTTAACCCTTCCGGCGCTGAAGTTTTAGGCGCGATTTTTTGTTTTAGCATAAAATAAAAAGTTAATTTTAAATCTAAAAATTTTTAGTAGTAGTTTAGGTAGGTTACATATATACACACGTATACACCAGGTTTCTGACGACATTTCAGACGTAGATTTTTTATTTGTCATAAAATTTTAAAAAAATTGTTCAAAAGTATAAAGTTATGGCCAAACAGAATTACACTGTGGAGGAGGCCTACGCCATTCTGTGTTCAGACACAGACACGGAAACCGCCAGTGAAGATGAGGAACACTTCCTTATTTTGTCATCCTCTAGCGATAGTGAGGAACCCCCACAAAGGCGGAGTAGGCAGAGTGACAGTCACTCACTGACTCCAATTGGGTGCCCCCAAATATTTTTTCACCCCAAATTCCTGAATTCACTTCTGCCCCAGGAATAAAAATTGATACCACTGGGTACACGGAATTAAATTTTTTTCAAATTTTCTTCACGGAGGAATTGGTGAACCTAATGGTCACCCAAACAAATATTTATGCCGAACAGTATCTGGCCAGTCACCCCGCGTCATATTACGCTAGAGGCCAGAAGTGGCATCCAACATGTGCTGCAGAAATTAAAAAGTTCTGGAGGCTCCTTCTTAATATGGTGCTTATTAAGAAACCCACCATACGTTCCTACTGGTCGACCGACGTTCTGTATGCTACCCCAATGTACAGGGCTGTAATGGTGAGAACTCTGTTTGAGGCAATATTAAGATTCCTCCATTACACTGACAACAGCCAGTGCCCTCCGCCTGGTGACCCCAACCAGGACAGATTATTTAAAATTTTCAGAGGCATACACACCTAATAAAAATATTGCCATAGATGAGTCACTTGTGCTCTTCATAGGAAGGCTACGATTTAGGCAATACTTGCCAAGTAAAAGGGCAAAATACGGGATCAAAATTGATAAGCTCTGAGAGAGTAAAAGTGGGTACACTCACAGATTTAGAATTTACGAGGGAAAAGACTCCCAAATCTGCCCAACAGAGTGTCCCCCTGTCCTCAATACAAGCGGCAAAATTGTGTGGGACCTTTTGTACCCCCTGCTAGATAAAGGTTATAACCTTTATATAGACAATTTCTATACTAGCGTCCCACTGTTCCACTGCCTATTTGATAAAAATACAGTCGCCTGTGGCACAATACGGAGGAATCAAAAAGGCCTCCCAAAAAATTTGGTTGACCAGAAACTGAGACCTGGTGATAGCAGGTCATTGTCTAATGGGACTGTGATGGTGACCAAATTTAGGGATAAAAAAGATGTTTTTATCATCACGTCCATTCATGGGGACAGCAGCACCCCTGTTCCAGTAAGAGGGCGTAATGCCACCGCCCTCAAGCCTGTGTGTATACAGGAATATAACCAGCACATGGGTGGCGTAGACCTGGCAGATCAAATGCTACAGCCATACAGCGCAATGAGGAAGTCCCGCGTATGGTACAAGAAGACTGCAGTGCACCTCATACAAACAGCGCTGTACAATTCTTTTATTATTTATCGGAAGTCAGGGAATCAAGCACGGTATTTTGAATACCAGGAAAAAGTTATAAAACAACTTCTTTGCAAAGACCGAGCAGAAGAGGCTGCAAGTACATCCCATAGCAGCGAGGCCAGCAGAATTGTATCAGGGCAGCACTTCCCAAGTGAAGTTCCCCCCCACTGAGAAAAAGAGAAGACCATTCAAAAAATGTTGCGTCTGTTATAAAAACGGAATGCGAAAAGACACGGGCTATCAGTGTGACACTTGTCCTGATAAGCCAGGATTGTGTATCAAGGACTGTTTTCGCGCCTCCCATTCCTCACTAAATTATTAATTTTATGACTTACTCTCTACTTTTTTTTTTTTTACCCATTTTTGGCCTTTCATCCCTATTTCCGGGAAAATTATTGCCCATTTATGAATTGGAATTTAACCTAAAAAAACAACAAAATACTTCATTATACCCCTAGATGAATACTGAAAAACAAAATACTTCATTATACCCCTAGATGAATACTGAAAAACGAAATACTTCATTATACCCCTAGATGAATACTGAAAAACGAAATACTTCATTATACCCCTAGATGAATACTGAAAAACTAAATACTTCATTATACCCCTAGATGAATACTGAAGGACAGTGTTTTCTGCTCAGTCACTTCAGAAAGTCTGCAAATAAATTGTGCCTGGAATTCATCTAACTAGGCTCAAAAAGCCACAAGGCGCTCCTTCAGTTTTATCCTCTCCCGTAATTCTAGCTAAAAAAAACGACATGGTCAACATAATCACTATACCCCTAAATGAATACTTTCAGGGTATAGTTTCCAAAATGGTGTAACTTTTTTGGCGTTTCCACTGTACTGGCACCTCAGTGGCAAAATTTGTTCTCAAAAAGCCAAATGGCACTACTTCCCTTCTGAGCCCTGCCGTGGGTCCAAACAGCAGTTTATTACCACATATGAGGTATTCCCGTAATCAGGAGAAGTTTCTTTACAAATTTTGTGGTTCTTTTTCTCCTTTATTCCTAGTAAAAATTAAAAATGTCTACGTTTTTTCAGAAAAAAAGTCGATTTTCATATTCATGGCCGAATTCCACTAAATTCTGCAAATAACCTGTGGGGTCAAAATGCTCACTATACCCCTAGGAAAATTCCTTGAGGGGTGTACTTTCTAAAATGGGGTCGCTTTTGGGGGTTTTCCACTGTTTTGGTGCCTCCAGGACGTTGCAAATGCGACATGGCACCGAAAATCATTCCAGCAAAATCTGTGCTCCAAAATCCAAATGGTGCTGTTTCCCTTCTGAGCCCTGCCGTGGGTCCAAACAGTGGTTTATTACCACATGTGCGGTATTCCCGTAATCGGGAGAAGTTGCTTTACAAATTTTGTGGTTCTTTTTCTCCTTCCTAGTAAAAATTAAAAATGTCTACGTTTTTTCAGAAAAAAGGTGGACTTTCAATTTTACAGACTATTTCCAATAATTTTAGCAAAAAACCTGTGGGGTTAAAATGCTAACTATACCCCTCGATAAGTTCCCTGAGGGGTGTAGTTTCCAAAATGGGGTCACTTTTTGGGGCTCTCCACTGTTTGGGCACCACAAGACCTCTTCAAACTTGATATGGTGTCTAAAATATAATCTAAAAAAAGGAGGCCCCAAAATCCTCTAGGTGCTCCTTTGCTTCTGAGGTCCGTGTTTCAGTCCAAGAGGACACTAGGGCCACATGTGTAATATTTCTAAAAACTGTAGAATCAGGGTAATACATTTTGAGTTAAACCTTCTGTGGTACAATTTTTTTTTATCCCAAATTAATTTTGGCAAAAAAAAATGAAATTAGTAAATTTCACGTCTATTTTGCTTTAATTCCTGTGAAACGCCTAAAGGGTTAAGAAACTTTTTGAATGCTGTTTTGAATACTTTGAGGGGGCAGTTTTTAAAATGGGGTGATTTATGGGGTCTATCTAGTACATCAGGCCCTCAAAGCCACTTCAGAACTGAACTGGTCCCTGTAAAAATGGCCTTTTGAAATTTTGTTGAAAATGTGAGAAATTGCTGCTAAAGTTTTAAGCCTTGTAACGTCCTATAAAAATAAAAGGACGTTCAAAAAATGAAGCAAACATAAAGTAGACATATGGGGGATGTTAACTAGTAACTATTTTGTGTGGTATTCTATCTGTCTTACAAGCATATACATTTAAATTAAGAAAAATGCTAATTTTCACAAATTTTCTCAAAATTTTGGTGTTTTTCACAAATAAATACTGAATTTATCGACCAATTTTTTTCACTAACATAAAGTACAATATGTCACGAGAAAACAATCTCAGAATCGCTTGGATAGGTAAAAGCGTTCCGGAGTTATTACCACATAAAGTAACACATGTCAGATTTGAAAAACAGGCTGTGTTCTTAAGGGGTTAAACTTCATCTGCCAAGTGGATGCCCAAACACTCAGTTTGTTTAAATCCGCTTGCAATTCACGAACATCTTCCATAGACTGAACATTACTACATAGTTTGGTGTCATCTGCAAAAATAGAAATAGTGCTATTAATCCCATCCTCTATATCATTAATAAATAAGTTGAATAATAGTGGTCGCAGCACTGAACCCTGGGGTACACCACTTATTACCGGGGACCATTCAGAGTAGGAATCATTGACCCCAACTCTCCGGATACGGTCCTTGAGCCAATTCTCAATCCAATTACAAACGATACTATCTAAACCTATAGTCCTTAATTTACCCATTAGACGTCTATGAGGGACAGTGTCAAATGCCTTTGCAAAGTCCAAAAACACTATATCCACAGCGGCCCCTCTGTCTAGGCTTCTGCTCACCTCTTCATAAAAACATATCAGGTTGGTTTGACAACTTCTGTCCTTAGTAAAACCGTGCTGGCTGTCACGTATAATACTATTTTTTGTCACATAATTCTGTATATAATCCCTCAATAGCCCCTCAAACATTTTCCCCACGATGGATGTTAAGCTTACTGGTCTATAATTACCCGGGGAAGACCTAGAGCCCTTTTTGAAAATAGGCACCACATTTGCCCTGCGCCAGTCCCTTGGCACTATTCCAGTCACTAGAGAATCTCTGAATATTATGAAGAGGGGGACAGAAATAACTGAACTAAGCTCTTTAACCAGTTCAGGACCGGGCTATTTTGAGCCTTCAGGACCAGACACCGTTTAGCCATTTTTAACACGTGTTAGTTAAATGGCTATAACTTTTTTATTTGTTGGGCTAACGACGTGATTTGTGCGACGTTTTTTCCGTAGACAATGCAGATTTTTTTTATCGTTTTTATACACACCTTTTTTGCTATTCTAGAATTTTTATTCATAAAGTTTGAAAATAATAGTAGAAAAATAAGCTTTTTTTAAGTTTCAGCTATTTTTTTGGGGTAATAACATAGTTTTACCCTAAAATAGACCTTTTATTTGTAATCGTCATTGTTTGCCGTAAATTTTAATATATCACATGTCTATATTAGGGTAATTGGGTCAGCGCTAGCGTTACAACAATGATTGGCGGGGAGGAACGTTTTTTTTTGGGGTGGGTATTTTATGTGTATTTATTTTTTGCACTTTACTTTACTATTTTTTTTATTACTATGGTCTGTCCCCCAAAGGTCAAAAAATACCTTTGGGGAACTTTATATATTTTTTTTCTTTCTTTTACACCACACACAGCAGCCCCAGTTACAGGGGAAATCAGCCCTCTCATAGTGACGATTGTCACTAATAGGGCTGTGCTGGGTCTAGTAAGACCCAGCAGCAGTCTGTCAGTAACGGCACCCGGCGATCATGTGACCAGTCACATGATCATCGGGAGGAATAGAGACAGCGCCGCTGCTGCTGTCTCTATTCCTATACATAGTGTTCATTGAGCGCTGTGTAAAAAGACATCGGAGAAGACAGAAGCAGCGAAAGCTGCTTCTATCCTCTCCTCAAGGTCCCCGGCAGTCACTGACAGCTGGAGACCCAACATTCAGCTGCCCGATCGCGCGGGCAGCAAGTTAAAACCCGAGCCGTAAAAAGTCTATGGCTCGGGTTTTAAGGACCCTCACCGCTGGCCGTAAAAATGCAGCCAGCGGTCGGGAACCAGTTAAGAACTCTAGGGTGTAACCCATCTGGTCCCGGGCCCTTGTGCACATTTTATTTGATTTAATTTAGCTTGGACCATATCTACATTCATCCAATTCAGTATATCAACTGATATATTAACAGCATTGGCACCGGCTACATCAGCTGCTCTTTCTTCTGTTGTACATACAGAGCTAAAGAACCTATTTAGTAACTCTGCCTTCTCTTGATCCCCTGTGACCAACTCCCCATGACTCAAATAAGTAGAGTCGTGTACCCCCCTTTATTTCCCTTTTATAAAGCAGACACTGAAACAGAGTTGGAATTTAATGGCCACAGCAGCCGTTTATTATTATCATAAATAACCATAACTTTTTAAATAACCATATAACATAACGTTTTTTGAATTCCCCTCCGAGGAATTCAACATAACATACTTAAAGGGAATGTGTTGCCAGCAAAACATGTATTTTTTTTTTTAGTTAAACATTTAGTGTGTAGGTGATTAAACATTGTTCAAATTTTTTTTATTTTTTTCACGAGTCAGGAAATATTATAAATTCGATTCTAATTTATAATATTTCCCAGCACTGGTCACTAGATGGAGCTATTCCCAAAATTGCAGCATTGCATGTGGTAAAGCAACCACATTGCTTTATGCTGCAAAATTTGGAAAAAAACACTCGCTCTAGTGAGCTCTGAGAATCCCCCCCTCCTTTATCCTGGCTAGTGCCGGGATAAACGAGGGGATTGAACGGTCTAACCTCCTACACTGTGTGTCGCCATTTTTTTAGCTAACACACAGTGTAGTAGGTTTACATACAGTAGTAAACACAGTAAAACACGAACATACATAGAAATCACTTACCTGCTCCTGCCGCCGCGGCTCCCTCCCGCCCGTCCGCTCCGTCTGCTGCCGCTGGTCCAAGTGCACAAGTCCGGAAGCCGCGACCGGAAGTAGTAATCTTACTGTCCGGCCGCGACTTCCGGTCCACAGGAAAATGGCGCCGGACGGCGCGCATTTGAAATTGGACTGTGTGGGAGCGGCGCATGCGCCGTTCCCACACAGACGGCGTACACAGAAGTGGATGGGACGGGACCCGTTCGCAGTCCCTATGGGACTGGAGCTGCCGTATTCCATGTCTGTATGTGTCGTTAATCGACACATACAGAAATGGAAAAAAAAATGGCAGCCCCCATAGGGAAGAAAAAGTGTAAAAATAAGAAAAAGTAACACAAACACACAAATTAATCCAAACGTTTTTAATAAAGCACTAACATCTTTAACATATTAAAAAAAAAATTGTGATGACACTGTTCCTTTAACCATATGACCCTCTCCGGGTCAACAAAAGAATGACAGGGGCAAGTCCTTGAAGCCACCAATATTTTGTATTTACAGGCCATCTGCCCACCAATACCTTACCCCCAGCCGTAACCCGGCTCGGGGGCACCGATTACCTTTTTACAGATGACCTCCACCATATATGTCACAGCCTTCAAAAGGGGTAACACCCTAAGAAGCCGATTTCCAAAAAATTGGGGGGTGCATCCCGTGATGCATTCCACCCCCACCACATTTTTCAACCTACTTCAAGGACTCCCCCCCGCCAAAGCGACATAGGCCTTGACCACCTCAAGCCTGTGAGCTCCTCCACACGCCCACCGCTCTTTCAATCCCCTCAGACAGGGCCGGACTCCACATATCCATTCCCACGTCATTCAAGTGCACTCCATCTTCCCTCCAATAATTGCCTGTCCCAGCCTCCAAATCCCAATGCCGCACAGCAACCCCCCACCCCCACCCCACTCCGTGCCACAAAACCAAATATGGCCCTGTTGGCCTTAATACGAGTCTTATTGACCTTATCCACGGAGCGAGCCCACCGCCAACTTTTCCTCGGGACGATCTCCGACCATACTATCACCAGTTGGGGATGTGATGACAACAAGCACAACAGGTCATGTTTGACGTCCCGCACTAGTTCCCGAAAAGGGCGTAAGCCCAAATCATTCCCACCCACATGCAAAACCAACACCCCCGGTACCCTGTCCAACAGTACAAAGGTGTTAAACTCCGGTAACACCCTGCTCCGGGTCATACCACGGAGACCCATCCAACGTAAAATCGCTGTGTCCCGCTGAATCCTGAGCTGTCTGCCGTCGGGCCGTACATCCGCCCGTATGGCACCCCAGTACACATACGAATGCCCCATGATCCACACCAAACAAGGAGGAGGGCCTGCAAAACAAAGGAAAACATACTCGCACACCATTCACCCTTGCACACAACACCACATCACAGGCGGGAACGCACACACCCAGATCAGTAATGCAGAAATACAGAAATTACAGCATATGAGGACGAACATACGAGCGAAAGCGTGCTGATTCCCAGCGCCCGATACGCTGCACCCCGGCGTCGTCCAAACCCCACCTTACAGCTTCCGTCGCCGCTCCTATCCGAAAGGAATGAAACAAGTACTGTTCCGCCCGCACCTGACACAACACCAAACACTTTCTAAACACTACCACAAACTGAAAACGCGACAGGAAAATACCGTCCGAATGCTGAAGTAACGGGGAATCCGAAATAACTGCGCCTGCCGAGAACTCCCTGAGGCAGGAAACCGGACATACCGCCTTCCCTGGCAAAGCGAACAACACCAACCTCCTTCCCCTACCCATTTGATCAGTTTTGGAATAACGAAGCACTATCTCCACTCTATCCCCATACACATGTACATCATCCTGCCTCACACCTCCCGGCGTAAACGCACTAGGGGACACCAGCTCCCCCACCCGGAAAGCCCCGAAAAAGGCTAAGGAAAAAGCCAAACGAAACAGCTTACTCTCAGAAGGTGATTTACACACCTGCCACACCACCTCACCCAACTCACAAAGCAACTGAAATGACACTGGACGCATCCTGTCCCTTACCACCACACCCTTTCTCAAACCCCGCAATGCTTGGCTCACCAAGAAATGCTTTGTGACGTCCACCAATCACCGGAGCTTCAAACCAAAAGCAATGGCCGCCATAAAGCGATTGACCTTGGCAACCGTGCAACCCACAGAAAATGCCTCCCCCAGCCAAAACAGCAACGCAAGTATCCTGTCATTGTCAGACACCACATCCCCCAGGGACCTAATCCACTCTTCCCACTGCCGCCATCCAGCGGAATATGCTGCCCACGTCGATCTGGCTAGGGATCGTTCAATCAAGGCACCGGCAGCCCGTACACCAGCTCCCAAAGATGACTGGGACAGTCCATCCCAGTCAAGTCCGCGTCCGGCACCAGCTGACGAAAACGACCCCACTGTGGGCGAGAAAGTGCGTCAGCGATACAATTTTCCACCCCCGGTACATGCACCGCCGCTACCCACGCATTCAACTGCAGACAAGTGAGCACCAACTTTCTTAACAAGCGAATAACCGGAGGAGACGACGCCGACACATTGTTTATTGCCATAACAACCCCCATATTGTCGCAATGAACGCAAACTTTTTCGTCCCGGAACCTATCCCCCCAAATGGTGACTGCCACCACGATGGGAAATAGTTCGAGCAGGGCCAAGTTGCGCGTCAAACGCCCTTCCACCCACGAGGCCGGCCACGTGCCCGCACACCACTGACCTCTAAAGAATGCTCCGCAACCCACCGCCCCCGACGCATCAGTGAACAACTCCATATCGAAACTATCCAACGCCTGAGACATCCATAAGGAGCGCCCATTGTAGGTAGCCAGGAAATGAAGCCATACTTGTAAATCCTCTCGGTGATCAGCAACCAACCTAATAAAATGATGCGGCTCCTTAACCCCCGCCGTCGCAGCTGACAGACACAGAACAGCCCATTTGCAGGCAACGATCAACAAAATATCCCCCGTTCCAGTAACACCCCAAAAGCCGCTGGCTGTCAGGGTGCACCGGCAGCAAACGAAAAGCTGCCTCGATGTCAGTCTTTGCCATCAAAGCCCCCCGTCCGTACCCGCGCACCAGCTCTACCGCCGCATCGAATGACGTATAGACGACCGAACACAAGTCAGGATCTATCCCATCGTTAACCGACAACCCTTTTGGAAACGACAAATGGTGTATCAGACGGAACTTGTTCGGTTCCCGTTTTGGCACCACGCCCAATGGTGACACTACCAAATCCGGCACCGGAACCGACGTGAAAGGGCCCGCCATTCTGCCCAGCTCCACCTCTTTCTTAAGTTTTTCTGATACTACCCCTGCATGCTGATAAGCCGACCGCAAGTTGCGCTGCGTAAAAGGGACAGCGTGAGGCGGCGGCGGAATAATAAAACCCGAACCAAAACCTGAACTAAGCAGAAACGCACCTTCCTTGTCGGGGTATCTACTTAGATAGGGGGCCATCTTTCTGACCATCACTGGCGTCACCCCCATGACCAGAGGAATCACTTGCTCCCCCTTGTCGGCGCCCTTTTTTAAAGCATTTTGCCGCCCCATGGGACTGACCGCTACAATGGGAACAGACATGCTTAAACTTACAGGTGGCTCCGAATTTACATTGGCCTTCATTGAATTGCCAACATGTTCCAAGCTTGGAGCCCGACGCCTGCCCTGCCTGAGCAGAGGTTCCCGCCCCGCTCCCGGGAAAGGACTGACCCTGCTTGTACAACGCAGTTACCTTCAACCACAAAGCTATGTCCTTGTGGTCCCACCGGATGTTTGGCCGCACTGCTTTTCGCTGACTAAATTGTTCGTCATACCGGAGCCACGCCTGACCCCCATAAACCCTATGAGTCTCCCCCACCGCGTCTAAGTAGCAAAACAGCGCCGAGAAATTGTCCGGCGCCTTCTCCCCAATAACACTCGCCAATATCGCGAAAGCCTGTAACCAATTGACGAATGTTTTTGGGATTAACCGATACGTCTCTTCTCCTCCTCATCCTTCTTAGTTTCGTTGCGCTTAACCTTATCCAAATGAAACTTTTCCAAAGGCAGAAGGGAAAAAATTTCAACGCACTCGTCTTTCCAAATACGCTCTCTAACCTCCTGTTTCAAATGGGCCCCCAACGGGCCCTCGTAACACATATAAACCTCACCCCGTGCACGATCATCTAAACGCACCCTATCCACCTCCTTCGGCGACTTCGTCTGCACCGAGACCGCTACCACATCCCCCACCTCCCCAGGTGATATAACTCCCGTACCCAGGATTGGGGCGCTAGTATGTTGACCCGTCCAAACCGCAACCAGGGACGCAACCGCCTGCCCGGGGGACGGGGCCCCCCTAACCGCCCCACTAACTCTTTTAAGCAACCCACTAAGTCTGCCAGACTATCCCTATCCCCACGCGCTTGCGACGCAGGAACCCCAGAACACCCTGCCGCAACTACATCCGCCCCGACACCCGACATTAATAACGCAGGAAAAGGTAAAGTAGGAGTCAACTCACCAGGCTGCCCAGGGGCTGTGTACCCGTCAGCCGGACCCGCATGTCCACGTGCAGAGGCCCGCCGCTCACCATCATCCAATGCTCCGGTCCCGCTGTGGCGTTGTCCACATTGACAATGTGTGCACGGGGAATTCCAGCTCCTGGAAGGGACTTGAGGAAGGGACATCGCATCATCCTGGTGGCACTCGACTCCTCTCTGCTGTCCTGAAGCACCTGCCCCCTGGTGCACGTTGTCTGGCACGCACACCACTGACCGCAGACGTCGATCACCGACACCCTCGCCGACTGTCATCTCCTCGTCTGATCCAGCCGGCCCTCTGGCTGGCACCTCGCCATGCAGGGCCGCCGATAAACTTCCGCCCTGTCTGGACGAAGGAGGAGGGGTGGCCAGAAGTGAAGGCCTCCATCTTGTGGACGTCGCCGCCGGACGCCGCCGTGTTCTGGGATTCCTCCCAGGACCGGCCCGCGGAGCAGCAGGCGTCTGCACCGCAGCCCGGCCTGAAGGGTCTACAGAGGGGCTCCTCCTGCAGCGCCGTGCCCGCGGGATCACCTTCGGACTCACTGTTTCGGTCTTTGCAAATTAGGGCTTTGCAAATTCGACATGACACCCAAAAACTATTCCAGCTAAATTTGAGCTCCAAAAGCCAAATAGCGCTCCTTCCCTTCTAAGCCCCTGTGTGGGTCCAAACAGCAGTTTATTACCACATATGGGGCATTTACGTAATCAGGAGAAATTGCTTTACAAATGCAGGGGTGCTTTTTCTCCTTTTTCTTTGTAAAAATTAAAAATTACTTTTTACTTACAGAAAAAAAGTAGATTTTTACCTTTACAGACTAATTCCAATGAATTCAGCAAAACAAATGTGGGGTCAAAATGCTAACTTTACCCCTAGAAAAATTCCTTGAGGGGTGTGGTTTCCAAAATGGGGTCACTATTGGGGGGTTTCCACGGTTTTCATCCCTCCAGTGCAACGCGACACGGCACTGAAAACTATTCCAGCAAAATCAGAAATCCAAAATCCAAATGGTGCTCCTTCTCTTCTGAGGCCTGCTGTGGGTCCAAACAGCAGTTTATTACCACATATGGGGTATTGCTATAATCGGAAGAAATTGCTTTACATATGTTGAGGTGTTTTTTCTACTTTATTCCATGCAAAAATTAAAAATTTCTACGTTTTTTCACAAAAAAAGTAGATTTTCATCTTCACATACTAATTCAAATAAATTTAGCAAAAAAACTGTGGGTTCAAAATCCTAACTATACCCATAGATTCCTTGAGGGGTATAGTTTCCAAAATGGGGTCACTTTTGGGGAGTCTTTACTGTTTTGGTACCACAAGACCTCTTCAAACCTGACATGGTGCCTAAAATATATTCTAAAAAAAGGAGGCCCCAAAATCCACTAGGTGCTCCTTTGCTTCTGAGGCCTGTGTTTCAGTCCATTACCGCACTAGGACCACATGTGGGATATTTCTAAAAACTGCAGAATCTGGGCAATAAATATTGAGTTGCATTTCTTGGGTAAAACCTTCTTTGGTACAGAAAAAATGTATTACAAATGAATTTTCGAAGAAAAAATGAATTTCACCTCTACTTTGCTTTAATTCCTGTGAAACACCTAAAGGGTTAAAACACTGTCTGAATGCTGTTTTGAATACTTTGAGGGGTGCAGTTTTCAAAATGAGGTGATTTATGGGGACTTTCTAATATATAGGGCCCCCACAGCCACTTTAGAACTGAACTGGTCCCTGAAAAAATAGGTTTTTGAAATGTTCTTGAAAATATGAGAAATTGCTGCTAAAGTTCTAAGTCTTGTAACACCCTAGAAAAATAAAAGGATGTTCAAAAAACTATGCAAACATAAATTAGACCTATGGGAAATGTAAACTAGTAAGTATTTTGTGTGGTATAACTATCTGTTTTACAAGTAGATACATTTAAATTTAGAAAAATGCAAATTTTTGCTAATTTTCTCTAAATCTTGGTGTTTTTTACAAATAAATATTGAATTTATCGACCAAAATTTTTCCCTAACATAAAGTACAATATGTCACGAGAAAACAATCTCAGAACCACTTGGATAGGCAAAAGCATTCCGGAGTTATTACCACATAAAGTGACACATGTCAGATTTGAAAAATCTGCTTCGTCCTGAAGGCCAAAACAGGAGCAGTCCTGAAGGGGTTAATGCAGAACCAAAGGTGTTATTAAACATTCACTGTTAGGGTATGTGCACACGGTGAGAGGCTTTTACGGCTGAAATGACAGACTGTTTTCAGGAGAAAACAGCTGCCTCGTTTCAGACGTAAATGCTCCTCCTCGCATTTTGCGAGGCTTCTCTGACAGCCGTAAATTTTGAGCTGTGCTTCATTGAGTTCAATGAAGAACGGTTCAAATTACGTCTGAAAGAAGTGTCCTGCACTTCTTTTGACGAGGCTGTATTTTTACGCGTCGTCGTTTGACAGCTGTCAAATGACGACGCGTAAATGACAGGTCGTCGGCACAGTACGTCGTCAAAGCCATTCAGATAAATGGGCAGATGTTTGCCGACGTATTGTAGCCCTATTTTCAGACGTAAAACGAGGCATAATACGCCTCGTTTACGTCTGAAAATAGGTCATGTGAACCCAGCCTTAGAGCATTAGCTCTGGTTAATTGTAATGGCACTCAGATCTCTATTATACTGTGCTGAAGGTTGCTGTTATCATTCACTGAGCGCACGTACTGTGGGAAGAAGCCGCGCTTGGGTGTGTTAGGCTATGTTCACACGGAGTATTTTGGGGGAGGAATATCTGCCTCAAAATTCCGTTTGGAACTTTGAGGCAGATTTTCCTCTCCCTGCACGCCGATTTTTGCGGTGATTTTCGCGCCGTTTTTCGCCCGCGGCCATTGGGCGCCGTGGGCATAAAACAGCGCGAAATACGCTTTCTCTGCCTCCCATTGAAGATAGGGCATGTCGCTTCTTTTTCCCGCGAGGCAGTTTTACTGCTCGCGGGAAAAAGACGCCGACGCCTCCCATTGAAATCAATGGGAGGCGTTCTCGGGCCGTTTTTGCCGAGTTTTGCGACGCGGTTCCCGCGTCAAAAAACTCGGCAAAATACCCCGTGTGAACATAGCCTTACATGCTTAAACACATACTCCGTAAATTGAGACACCAGTCTCCAACTAATAATTATGGCAGAATATCTGCTAGAGACAGGGACTCCTCTATGCCTCTACCACTGAAGTTGCATACAGTACGTGCGCTCAGTGAACGATAGCAGTGTACGAGGCTGTACTGGACGTGCTGACAAGCACCCAGACAGCTGATCTCGGCTCAAAGGTTTCAACTCCTTGGTCATTGATCACGAATGGCACTGTTTACTGCATGCCGTAGTGATCATTGAGCAGCTTCATAGGAACGCAGACTGTCATTTCAACAGTCTCTCGTCGACGCTGCACACAGTGTGTGCCCAGTGAGCGGTAGCAGCCCACAGTAAGGGACCGTGCTAAGCTGCACTGGACGTGCTGACAAGCACCCAGACAGCTCATCCTGTGTAACTCTGTTTTACTTGACCGTGCTCAGCATTGTACCTTGTATGCTGTGCTGGTCTCTGTGCAGTCTGATAGACAGCAGTGACCGTCACCTAACTGGGTTCCTCCACCCCTGGGCTATCATTACAGCCCGATGAAGGAACCTTCAGCACAGTATAATAGAGATCTGAGTGCCACTACAATCAACCAGAGCTAATTCTCTAACAATGAATGTTTAACAACACCTTTGGTTCAGCATTAACAATTGCGGACTAACTAATGTAAAAAGCATATACCCAAGATTGAGGCTACTCGTCCCATTGCTTGTATATTATCTCTGTTTCAATATGTCTTTATTAAACAGTTGAGACATCGGAAAATATACGTGAACAGTTCTACTCACAGGTAGAAGTAAATAGTTAGTCTCAAATAATAATAATTAAATTGTTAATTCCTATGAGTTTTAACATTTTGAGAAAATGAGATTCAAAATAATATGGATAATAAAAGAAAGGAAAATAAAAGAAATGTTGTGAAGAACGTATACAGGTCATCATAAAGAAAAAATAAAATGTATACAACAGACAACGTATGAGCTCCCACTAGAAAGGGAGAGGTACGGCATATACAGAATTATTCCAATCTCTACAGAATCGGTCATGTCTTTGTATGCTACAGGCATAAATATATTCATATTGATAGTTTGTATTGACTTTTTTAATGATGTCTGTGATGGTCGGGACGTTACATGTTTTCCATCTGAACGCTACAGCTGATGTGGCAGATATTAAAATATGACATATTACAATTTGGAATTGTTTGAGAATAACATCAATTCCAAGCCGTAGTAACCCAAGTTCCGGCGTGAGGTTAATATTTTGAGTTGTAATCTCATTTAGTAGTGCGCTAATTGATTGCCAAAAGGTTAATAATAAAGGACATTCCCAAAATATGTGAAGTTCGGATCCCAAATGGTTACAACTTCTCCAACATTGGGGGGATGCATCGCTTGTATATTATCTTAACGGAGTAAGATTATTTAAAACATTTATTTGTCTACAGTGTCAAGTGAGAGGTCATTGGCACTACGAATTTTCATTTAACATTTTTATTTTAAGAATTGTTATTATTATTATTTTCTAAATTTATTGATCACACTACTTTCCCCTTTTCCTTTCCTGTTACTATACATACTCATTAGTAATAGTGCTGCCCCAGTGTCCCCGTTAGTAAAACTGCTCCACACAGTGTCCATATTAGCAATAGTACTCCCCCCTTAGCTCCCTAAATTCGTAAGTCATCCCCACAGTGCCCTCATTAATAACAGCACTTCTCCCACAGTGTCCCCATTACTAGGAGCTCATTGGCCACAGTACCCTCATTAGCAACAGTGCCTTCCACAGTGCCCCCATTAGTAATAGTGCCCCAACAGGGAACCACACCCCTAAAAGGATGTCCCATGGTCTCAGGCAGGACTCTATTACTCAGAATGTAGTGGTCTACATCTACACCATTCCAAGGCACCTTGTAAGTAGTTTGCCATCATTCACAAGGGATGCTTTGGACCTTTTGAGGAGGCTGGAGGGAAAAGAGGTGGAACCGCCAGCATTATTTAATAGTATGGATGTTGAGGTGCTTCACTGGTGGGGCATGGCAGCAGTTGATTTGTTCCTCAAATCAATAAGGTTGACTCTATCTATTATACCCACAATGTCCTAAGGCCATGTTCACACATTGAGAATTTGATGAGGATCCAATGCAAGTAATAGGGTTATTGTATCATGTTTCACATGTTCTGAAAAAAATAAGTAATAATAATAATCTGCATGGAATTATGAACACGCTGCCGATTTAAAAATGTGCAGCAAGTTCATCATTGGCACAGATTTTGCAATGAAAAGCCGAGGATTAGTTACAATGAATTACAATGAGGCTAATCTGGGTGTGGAACGATTGTGCCTCGGACTTTCTGAAAATTTGTCGTAGGCAAATTTGACATATGTGAACATACCCCCTTAGTCTTCAAGTTCTGGAATACACATTGACTAGAACAGGTATACCACCAGTTTAGGGGTTACAGCTATGGCCATTTCTTGTGCCCTGATATAGGCCAATCTGCTCCTGGGTTGGTGGGAAGTGACAATTGTGTTTCCAGTGACTACACAGAATATAGCAATATATCAAATTTTTAGTATCTGGATTGAGTCTACACACAAGTTTTCGTCACTTGTAGAGTCCCTTAATGTGTAGAACTCCATTGGAGAATAGAGACAGAATATGGCCACTGATGAAGCATGAGTACTTTTGAGTAATTTGGAGTACTGAAATTTGAGTAACTGGGACAGGGGAACTTGGACCTCGCTTTTAGAACACCAGCGAATCCTACTCATAACGATGAGTGTGTACCGGTGTAAAATCCGCTTTATAGGGGGTTGATAGAGACATCCCCTTTTAGACCGTAGCTGCTGTGGCAATCAGCTGATCACTGTGGGTCCAGTTACGAGAAACCCGGCAAATATTTGGCCAGCCAGGTATGTCTCTTGTAGCGCTCTCACAGAGTGGAACTCCATTCTGTCTTAGGAAATCCCGAGCGGGGGACCCCTCTCTCTGACATCTTATAGGGCAGACACAGTGGTCTTGGTCTCATTTGAAAAAGGGATATTGGCCCCTCCCACCTACCCATGAGCGGGGTTATCACATTGCCTTTAATCAGCATTTATCGCTTGTTGAATTTCTTTTTATGATTGAGTTTTGTTTAAGAAATAACTGGAATAGAGAGGACGGAGGGCAGAACTTTCAAAACAAAACCCAGGAAAAGTGATAACTCAACATTGTATACCACTCCTCAGGTAAAGCACTTACCTTGATGCAGCAGAGGTAATTTGCGTAATCATTCAGGCCGTTGTCCCTTAATGTCCATGGTACTCTTATCCTCCAGAAGGTTTAATTCCTTAGCATCTGTTGGAAAGAAAAAGTGGTAAGCAGCAGGTAGACAGGCGATAGTGCAGTAGGGGATAGGGATTGCAACAAGCAAATTGGAGAACTGCTGGAAGCTAAGGTGAGGTCTGCTACAGAGTAAAAAAAGGGTGATTATTGTTCTGTCAGTTAAAGCCCAAAACACAGCAAGCCAAAGAACTCCGATAACAGCCGGCCACAGCTCCCTATAGCAGTGCCTGCCAGCTACAGATCCATAATACAGTGCTTGTCAACCAACCTGAACAACCTGGAGCAAATCTGCCAATTAAAATATCCAAAACGTACGCAAAGTTGATAGAAACGCACCCCAATAGCTGTTATTGCAACAAAAGATGGCTCTATCAAGTGCTAGTCTGAAGGGTATGAACACTTATGTACTAATTGTCTTTGTGTAACATCTAAATGTGCTTTTTTCTAAGTCATTCATTTGTAAACTGCCTGAAGAAGGGGCCTCTGTGCTCTGAAAGCTTGCATATAGAACTTTTATGGTTAGCCAATAAAGGTATCATACCTATTATACTTTTGTCTTTTTTGACACAAAAGTATTTAACATTTCATATTGTCTCTGGCTAACACGGTACTACACAATTTTTTACTGTACTTCGGATTTAATCTAGAAAACTCCAAAAAATGAAATCTATTTACTTTAGGCCTCATACACGTTCCTAAGCTGCATACATAGAGCTTCTTCTACAGAGAGACTCAGAGTCCCTGCAGCTTTGTACTATGGAGTCGTAGGTACTCCGTGTGTCACTGTATTGTGCCTTATTACAGAGGTATTTTCCCTTGGAAGCAATGCAAGGAGCATGCAACATTTTTTTTTTCTGTCGGATTCCATACAGTCCAACACACAAAAAATTATATATACTTCCATATGAAATCGGATGCATGCATAGGTACAGTAGAGCAGGACTGGACAAAACTTGGAGAACATGGCGGCTAGGAAATCAGCCCTGGAGACCGGGTCTTACCTCTTTGCCCTTTATACATTAACGGACAGCATCCAACTACATATCTCCTGGCAGAGGCTGCAGAGGATGATGCATGAAGCTACATACAGCGTTCGGGAATAGACAGCTGCATAAAACTTCTTACCAGTAGAGGGCACATTAAGTACTTGTTGGAGTGAGGTAAGGGAGCTGGCGGGGTGGTTAGTATCACTAGTGGAAAAGGGCCCGACTGTGACTAATACTATTGTGGAAGCTATGGAGGGGCTATTTAGACTGCTAGATAAGCGTGTGGAGGGGTTATTGGTAAAAGTTCTGGAGGGGCTATGCCCGCTTGGAAGAGGAAAGTGGGGAGCACGACTTTTACTACTAGAGAGGACCGGGTGTACAGTGATACGAGTATTATCTTTTCTGACAACGGGGGAGGGGACCTCAAAAGACATATCAGGCCAGGCTCGCACATCCCTGGTTGCAGTATGTTTGGAGGAAGAAGGACAGTCACCGATCCTCCTAAGGATAGGACATCAATGTTTAAAGAGAATCTCCGCCAAAAAGTAAACCACTGACTACAAACTCATACATAAATATATATCTGGACAGGTGGGGGTGAAGACAAGAGAAGACAAGGCTGGCTCCAGCTTTATGTGGGCCGTTTAACCCCTTCAGGAACAAGCTCATTTTGGCCTTCAGGACCAGACCCATTTTTTCAAATCTGACATGTCACTTTATGTGGTAATAACTTCGCAATGATTTTACCTATCCAATCGATTATGAGATTGTTTTGACATGTTGTACTTTAGGTTAGTGAAAAAATGTGGTCGATAAATTCATTGCTTATTTGTGAAAAACACCAAATGTTTGAGAAAATTTGAAGAAATTCAGATTTTTCTCATTTTAAATGTATCTGCGTGTAAAACAGATTGTAATACCACACAAAATAGTTACTAGTTAACATTTCCCATATGTCTAATTTGTTTGCATTGTTTTTTGAACATCCTTTTATTTTTCTAGGACGTTACAAGGCTTAGAACTTTAGCAGCAATTTCTCACACATCACATCCCCATCAGACTGACTCCAGATGCCTTAACTCCTAAGTCATCACCCCTATAACCTCAGTTTTATTGCCCCGGCTTATCTTAACCCCTTAAGGACGCAGCCTAGTTTTGGCCTTAAGGCTCAGGGCCCATTTTTCAAATCTGACATATTTCACTTTATGTGGTAATAACGTCGGAATGCTTAAACCTATCCAAGCGATTCTGAGATTGTTTTCTCGTGACACATTGGGCTTCATGTTCGTGGTAAAATTTGGTCGATATATTCAGTGTTTATTGGTGAAAAATTGCAAAATGTAGAGAAAATTTGGAAAAAATAGCATTTTTCAGAATTTTAATGCATCTGCTTGTAAAACAGACGGTTATACCACCCAAAATAGTTACTAGTTCACACTTCCCATATGTCTACTTTAGATTGGCATCGTTTTTTGAACATTCTTTTATTTTTCTTGGACGTTACAAGGCTTAGAACCTAAACAGCAATTTCTCATATTTTTAAGAAAATTTCAAAATCCTTTTTTTTAAGGTACTTCTTCAGTTCTGAAGAGGCATTGAGGGGCCTATGTATTAGAAACCCTGATAAAACACCCCATTTTAAAAACTAGACCCCTCAAAGTATTCAAAACAGCATTTAGAAAGTTTTTAACCCTTCAGGCATTTCACAAGAATTAAAGCAAAGTGGAGGTGAAATTTGCAAATTTCCTTTTTCTTGCTGAATTTCAATTTTATTCATTTTTTTTCTGTAACACAGAAGGTTTTACCAGAGAAATACTACTAAATATGTATTGTCCAGATTCTGCAGTTTTTAGAAATGTCCCACATGTGGCTCTACTGCGCTCATGGACTAAAACACGAGCCCTAGAAGCAAAGAAGCACCTAGTGCATTTTGAGTCCTCTTTTTTTATTAGAATATATTTTAGGCAGCATGCCAGGTTTGAAGAGGTGTTGAGGTGCCAAAACAGTAGGAATCCCCGAATAGTGACCCCATTTTGGAAACTACACCCCTCAAGGAATTCATTTATGGTTGTTGTTACCATTTTGACCGCACAGTTTTTTCACAGCACCTATTTGAATTGGGCTGTGAAATTAAAAAAATGTCATTTTTTCCAATAAGATGTCATTTGTGATCAAAATTTATTATTTTCACAGGGAACAAAATACCCCATTTTGTTGCCCAATTTGTCCTTAGTGCGGCAATACCCCATTTGTGGTGATAAACTGCCGTTTGGGCCCATGGGAGGGCTCAGAATGAAAGGAGTGCTATGTGTTTGTTGGAGTCCAGATTTTGCTGGATTGGTTTTCGGGTGCCATGTTGCATTTGCAGAGCCCCAGAGGTATCAAAGCAATGGAAACACACAGAAGTGACCCCATTTTGGAAACTACACCCCTCAAGGAATTCAAATATGGCTTTTGTTACAATTTTGACCGCACAGTTTTTTCACAGCACCTATTTGAATTGGGCTGTGAAATGAAAAAAATTACATTTTTTCCAATAAGATGTCATTTGTGATCAAAATTTATTATTTTCACAGGGAACAAAATACCCCATTTTGTTGCTCAATTTCTCCTGAGTGCAGCAATAACCCATTTGTGGCGATAAACTGCAGTTTGGGCCCATGGGAGGCCTCAGAAGTGAAGTAGTGCTGTGTGTTCTTTGGAGTGCAGATTTTGCTGGTTTGGTTTTCGGGTGCCATCTCGCATTTGCAGAGCCCCAGAGGTATCAAAGCAATGGAAACCCACCAGAACTGACCCTATTTTGGAAACTACACCCCTCAAGGAATTCATTTATGGTTGTTGTGACCATTTAGATCCCATAGTTTCTTCACAGAACTTATTTGAATTGGGCTGGGAATTAAAAAAAATATTTTTTCCAATAATATGTCGTTTTAGCTCAAAAATTCTTATTTTCACAAGAAATAAAATACTACATTTTGTTGCCCAATTTGTCCTGAGTGCGGCAATACGCCATTTGTGATGATAAACTGCTGTTTGGGCCCATGGGAGGGCTCAGAAGGAAAGGAGCGCTATGTGTTTGTTGGAGTACAGATTTTGCTGGTTTGGTTTTCGGGTGCCATGTCGCATTTGCAGAGCCCCAGAGGTATCAAAGCAATGGAAACCCACCAGAAGTGACCCCATTTTGGAAACTACACCCCTCAAGGAATTCATTTATGGGTGTTGTGACCATTTTGACCCCATAGTTTTTTCACAGAAATTATTTGAATTGGGCTTGGAATTAAAACAAAATAAATTTTTTCCAATAATATGTAGTTTTGGCTGAAAATTTCTTATTTTCACAAGAAATAAAATACCCCATTCTGTTGCGCAATTTGTCCTGAGTGCAGCAATACCCCATTTGTGGTGATAAACTGCCGTTTGGGCCCATGGGAGGACTCAGAACGAAAGGACCACCATTTGGCCTACTGGGGATTTTTTCGTGCAAAGTCATGTATGCAGAAGCACCTGACGTACCAGTACAGTTGAAACCCGCAAGAAGTGACCCCGTTTTAATAACTACACCCTTAACTACACCCTTAAGGCATTCATCTAGAGGTGTAGTGAGCATTTTGACCGGAGAGATACACCCCATAAACTGTAATGTGGGTTCTCCCGGGTATGGCAATACCTCAATGTGGCTGTTATCAGCTGCTTGGGCACACAGCAGGGCTCAGAAAAGAAAGATAAGGGGGGATAAGCTGTGCGGAGTACATCAGGGTAAGTAGAATTGGGGTAAATTATAAAACAAGGGATGTATGATAAATTTTAAAACACTCTTTCATACAGAGCTCTGGTTTTTCGGGACACGCGTTACATTGATATATTGTGTCCTCCCTTATACCCCTCTTATAGCAGACTTTGCACCTCTTTTGACTTTTTCCCTTCTTGCCAGTTTGGGGAACTTCTCCTGGAAAGTGTTGCCCTGGTACGATGCATGTGGCCTCGCTTCCAGAAGTACTGGGTGCCCCCCCCCCCCCCCGTTCCTGGTCCCTAAACATTAGGTTCTTGATAATCACCTCTCGAAATTCCAGGAAAGTTCCCCTCTGGCCTGCACATCGATGTAGCACGTACACATTGTACAATGCCATCTGTATGATGTGCCCGGCCAGCTTCTTATACCACACCGCATGGCGCTGTAGGGCTTCAGGACTTGATCTGACAAGTCCACCCCTCCCATGTACCTATTGTAGTCCAGGATGCAGTCTGGTTTAGGGGTCTCTGTACTGGTACCTCGTACAGGTACATGGGTACTGGTGTGACATCTCTCTTGTCCTTGTACTTGACACACAATATGTTGCTGCTAGAATGTGCCCTGCGCTCACCCCTTCTTGTTTGCCCTGCAGAGTCTTAGGGAGGCCTCTCAGATTTCTTCTAGCAATGCCGCATGCCACAGGACTGGAAGCGAGGCAGTTGAAGAGTGGGACGCCGGTATAAAAATTATCCAGGTAGAGTTGGTAACCCTGGTCCAGCAGTGGGTGCACCAAATCCCACACAATTTTTGCATTAACTCCCAGTAAGGGGGGGCATTCTGGGGGCTGAGAACTGGTGTCCTTCCCTTCATATATCCTAAACCTGTGGGTATACCCTGATGCACTCTCGCACAGCTCATACATCTTCACGCCATACCTTGCCTTCTTACCCGGCAGGTACTCGCGGAATTGAACCCTCCCTTTAAAATCCACCAAGGACTCATCAATAGAAATACACTTCTCGGGGGTGTATGCTTGGGAAAACCGGGCACTGAAACGGTCTAATAGGGGTCTCCGTTTATACAAACGGTCAAAACTGGGGTCATCTCGGGGTGGGCACGGCTCATTATCAGTATGATGTAAGAAGCCAAGTATTGCCTGATTTTTTTATTTTTTTTTAGGTTACAGTTCAGTTCTGAAGTTGCTTTGATGGACCTATATATTAGAAACCCCTATCAAACACCCCATTTTAGAAACTAGACCCCTCAAAGTATTCACAACAGCATTTAGAAAGTTTATGAACCCTTTAGGTGTTTCACAGGAATTTAGAGCAAAGTAGAGGTGAAATTAAAAAAAAATTTTTGTCAGAAAATCCTCTTTATACCATTTTTTTTAGAACACAAAAGGTTTTACCAGAGAAACGCAACTTAATACGTATTGCCCAGATTCTGCAGTTTTGAGAAATATCCCACATGTGGCCCTAGTGCGGTAATGGACTGAAGCCCCGGCCTCCGAAGCAAAGGAGCACCTAGTGGATTTTGAGGCATCCTTTTTATTAGGCACCATGTCCGGTTTGAAGAGGTCTTGTGGTGCCAAAACAGTGGAAAACCCCCAAAAGTGACCCCATTTTGAAAACTAGACCCCTTGAGGAATCCATTGTAGTTTTCTTGGGGTGCATGCGGCTTTTTGATCAGTTTTTATTCTATTTTTAGGTGGTGTGGTGACTAAAAAACAGCAATTCTACTATTGTTTTTTTAATCTATTTTTTTACAGCGTGCACCGTGCGCTATAAATGACACATTCACTTTATTCTGCGTGACGATACGATTACGGCGATACCAGATGTTTATAGGTTTTTTTTATGTCTTATGGCGTTTGCACAATAAAATACTTTTTGTAATAAATCATTCACTTTTTGTGTTACCTTATTCTAAGAGCCATAACGGTTTTATTTCTCAATCAATAAAGCCGTGCGAGGACTTATTTTTTGCGTAATGAACTGTAGTTTCGATCAGGACCATTTTTAGGTACATGCGACTTTTTGATCTCTTTTTATTCAATTTTTTGGGAGGTGAAGTGACCAAACAATTGTGATTGTGGTACGGTTTATTATTATTTTCTTTTACGGCGTTCACCGCGCGGGATAAATAACGAAATAATTTTGTAGTTCAGGCCGTTACGGACGCGGCGATACCAATTATGTATAGTTTATTTGTTTGTTTATATATTTTTATTAATAATAAATGACTAATAAGGGAAAAAGGGGGATTTTTACTTTTAATACTTTTATTTTCTTATTTTTACACATCTTTTTTTTAACTTTATTACTTTGTCCCATTAGGGGACTTGAGGGCAGGAGGCCCTGATCGCTATTCTAATACACTGCACTACATGCGTTGTGCAGTGTATTAGAACTGTCAGCTACTCACTGACAGCAAGCATAGTGGGTCCTGACTTCGTCAGGACCCACTAGGCTTCCGTCGATGGCAGAGCCGGTTGCCATAGCCACCATCGCCAGCCGCTATCGCGTAGCAGGCTGGCGATTGTAGCTTAACCCCTAAAAAGCCGTGATCACTATTGAACACGGCTTTTAAGGGGTTAATCAGCGGGGACACAGCGATCGGTCCCCGCTGTAGGAGCTGTGACAGCTGCTGTACGAGACAGCAGCTGTCACAGCTCCTGCATGTGTCGGGAGGACGGCCGAAATGGCCGTTGTCCCCGCGACGTAATAATCCGTCGCTGAGCGATAACAATACAGTTAGCGCGACGGATTATTACGTCGCCGAGCGCGAAGGGGTTAATGATGTATCACCTCATGTACTAATTGTCTTTGTGTAACATCTAAATGTTGTGCTTTTTTCTAAGTCATTCATTTGTAAACTGCCTGAAGAAGGAGCCTTTGCGCTCTGAAAGCTTGCATGTAGAACTTTTATGGTTAGCCAATAAAGGTATCATACCTATTATACTTTTGTCTTTTTTGACACAAAAGTATTTAACATTTCACATTTTTAAGAAAATTTCAAAAGGCTATTTTTACAGTGACGCGTTCAGTTCTGAAGTGTTTTTGAAAGCCCTATATATTAGAAACCCCCATAAAACACCCCATTTTGAAAACTGCACCCCTCAAATTATTCAAAACAGCATTCATAAAGTGTTTCAACCCTTTAGGCGTTTCACAGGAATTGAAGGAATGTACAGGTGAAATTTTCAAATTGCATTTTTTTTTTACAAAATTCATTTGTTATACATTTTTTTTCTGTAACACAGAAGGTTTTACCCAAGAAATGCATCTCAATATTTATTGCCCAGATTCTGCAGTTTTTAGAAATATCCCACATGTGGCCCTAGTGTGCTAATAGACTGAAGCACAGGCCTCAGAAGCAAAGGAGCACCTAGTGGATTTTGGGGCGTCCTTTTTTTAGAATATATTTTAGGCACCATGTCAGGTTTGAAGAAGTCTTGTGCTGCCAAAACAGTGGAAACCCCCCATAAGTGACCCCATTTTGGAAACTGCACTCCTCAGGAAATTTATCTAAGGGTATAGTTAGCATTTTGACCCCACAGGCTTTTTGCTAAATTTATTCGAATTAGTCTGTGAAAATGAAAATCTACTTTTTTTCTGGAAAAACTTTGAATTTTCACATTTTTGCAAGGAATAAAGGAGAAAAAGCACCCCAACATTTGTAAAGAAATTTCTCCCGATTACAGAAATACCCCACATGTGGTAATAAACTGCTGTTTGGACCCACGGCAGTGCTCAGAAGGGAAGGAGCGCCATTTGGATTTTGGAGCGCTGATTTTACTGGAATGGTTTTCGGTGCCGTGTCGCGTTTGCAACACCCTGTAGGGACCTACACAGTGGAAAACCCCCCAAAAGTGAACCCATTTGGAAACTATACCCCTCAAGGACTTTTTCTAGTGGTATAGTTGGCATTTTGACCCCACGGGTTTTTTGCTGAATTTATTGGAATTAGTCTGTGAAGATGAAGATATACTTTTTTGCTGAAAAAACATAGAATTTTCACATTTATATAAGGAATAAATGAGAAAAAGCACCTCAACATTGGTAAAGCAATTTCTCCTAATTACGGCAATACCCCATATGTGGTAATGAACTGCTGTTTGGACCCACGGCAGGGCTCAGAAGGGACAGAGCACCATTTGGATTTTGCAGTTCACATTTTGCTGAATTGGTTTCTGGGGGCCATGTCGCATTTGCAAAGCCCCTGAAGTACCAGTATAGTAGAAATTCCCCAGGTGTGATCCCATTTTGGAGACTATACCCGTCAAAGAATTAATTTAGAGGTGTAGTGAGCATTTTGATCCCTCAGGTGTTTTATAGATTTTATTAGAATTGGACCGTGAAAATGAAAAAATTTTTTTTTTCCAATAACCTGTAGATTTAGCTCATAATTTTTCATTTCCACAAGGAATATAGGAGAAAAGGCACCCCAAAATGTGTGACACAATTTCTCCTGAGTAGGGAAGAACCCCATATGTGGTTGTAAACTGCTATTTGGACACACGGCAAGGGTCTAAAGGGAAAAAGCACAATTTCGTTTTTGGAGTGGAGATTTTACAAAATTTGTTTTTGGCACCATGTTGCATTGCGCTGAGGTACCAGTACAGTGAAAACCCCCGAGAAGTGACCCCCTTTGGGAAACTACACCCCTCAAGGAATTCATCTAGAAGTGTAGTGAGCATTTTGACCCCAAAAGTTTTGCAGAAATTAGTGCACAGTGGATGTTGCAGATTGAAAATTGACATTTTCCACCGATATGCTATTTCAGGGCCCAATGTGTTGTGCCCAGCTTGTACCACTGGAGAGACACACCCCATAAATTGTTAAGCGGTTCTCCAGAGTACAGTAATACCCCACTATGTGGTCATAAACTGCTAGGCCCAGAAGGAGCGCCATTTGGCTTTTGGAGCGCAGATTTTGCTTGGTAGTAGTTTTGTTTAGTGTTTCAGTTTATTATGTGGGGGCATATGTAAGCTGGGCGGAGTACATCATGGGATATGTAAAATGGGCGGAGTGCATCAGGGTATTTGTAAGCTGGGCGGAGTACATCAGGGTATATGTAAGCGGGGCGGAGTGTATCAGGGTATATGTAAGCTGTGCAGAGTACATCAGGGTATATGTAAGCTGGGCGGAGTGCATCGGGTCATAATAGGATGATGTAATAATGCGGTAAATTAATAATAAAATTAATTATCCATGGATAGTGATGTACGCTCTTAACCAATCCTTTATCCACAGGCCGGATTTTTGGGTGCAGGAGTCGCTCTTCCAAAGGGTGTCCGTGGTATTGTACAAAATATCCGCACTCCAGCATTGCCTAATCTTTGACTTCTTCACTAGCCCCATATGTAGCACAGACCCCAAAATGTCATAGTTTCCGCTCCATTTACAGGGTCTATCAGTGGGGGCTGCTAATGATGACGTGGGGATTTAGGTGAAGAACTGCTATAAATTAGTCTGGGCTGTCGTTTTGCATTATTGCGTTGTGAGAGTCATAACTTTTTATTTTTCCGTTGACTAGCTGTGTGAGTGCTTGATTCATGGAAAGAGCTGTAGTTTTTATTAGAATCATTTTGGGGTACATGTGATAATTTGATCCGTTTTTATTCAATTTTTTGTGAGGTGAGGAGACCAAAAAATAGAAATTCTCTCGCTGTTTTTCTTTATCAATTTTTAACGCCGTTCTATGTGCAGCATAAACATGTATACTTTATTCTGCGGTTCGATACGATTATGGCAATACAAATTTATATAGTTTTTATGTTTTACTACTTTTACACAATAAAAACACTTTTTTCTAAATAAAATGTTTTAGTGTCACCATATCCTGAGAGCCATAACTTTTTTATTTTTTTGTTGACGGAGCTGTGTTAGGGCTTGTTTATTGCGTGGCAAACTGTAGTTTTTATTGGTACCATGTTTGGGTGCATGTGACTTTTTGATAACTTTTTATTCCATTTTTTTTGGAAACAACGTGACCAAAAAAGGAAATTCTGCCATTGGTTTTTATTGTATTTTTTTACGGTGTTCACCGTGCGGCATAAATAATATGATATTTTTATAGGTCACGTTGATACGAACGCGGCGATACCTATTATGTCCAGATTTTGGCTTTTTTTTTTTCAAGTTTTCTAATTATAAAGGGCTTGATCAGGGAAACAAGGTGATTATTGTTTTTATTACGTAAAACTTTTATTTATTTATCTAAAACGTTTTTTTACTTTTTATTTTACACACACTAGGGGACTTGAAGATCTGCTCTTCTGATCCCCTGTAAAATACACTGCACTACTTGTATATACTTGTGTAGTGCAGTGTATTGTTAGGCTGTGTTCACACGACCTATTTTCAGGCATAAACGAGGCGTTTTACGCCTCGAATTACGCCTGAAAAGACGGCTTCAATACGTCGGCAAACATCTGCCCATTGCTTTCAATGGGTTTGCCGACGTACTGTGCCGACGACCTTTAATTTTACGTGTCGCTGTCAAAAGACGACGCGTAAAATGACTGCCTCGGCAAAGAAGTGCAAGACACTTCTTGGGGCGTAATTTGAGCCGTTTTTCATTGAATCCAATGAAGAACAGCTCCAAATTACGGCCGTAATTGACGCCTCGCAAAACGCGAGTACGAGCAATTATGTCTGAAATGCAGGAGCTGTTTTCTCCTGAAAACAGCTCCGTAATTTCAGACGTAATGGTCGTTATCATGTGCACATACCCTAAGGCTGAGTTCACACGACCTATTTTCAGACGTAATTGAGGCATTTTACTCCTCGAATTACGTCTGAAAAAATGGCTCCAATACGTCATCAAACATCTGCCCATTACTTTCAATGGGCTTTACGATGTACTGTGCCGACGACCTGTCATTTTACGCGTCGCTGTCAAAAGACGGCACGTAAAAATCCAGCCTCGTCAAAAGAAGTGCAGGACACTTCTTGGGACGTAATTGGAGCCGTTTTTCATTGACTCTATTCAAAACAGCTCCAAAAACGCCTCAAAAAACGCCTGAAAAGAAGCCTCAAAAGAAGCTCCAAATTTCATTTTCAGCTTCAAAAACGCCTTAAAATCAGAGGCTGTTTTCTCTGAAATCAGCTCCGTATTTTGAGACGTTTTTTGTTAAGCGTGTGAACATACCCTAAGGCCCTGTTCACACAGAGTTTTTTGACGAGGAAATTGCACCGCAAAACTCCTCAAAAACCGCCCGAAAATGCCTCCCATTGATTTAAATGGGAGTTGGATGAGTTTTTTTATCGCGAGTAAAAAAAACGCGTCGCGGTAAAAGGCTGTGTTCACACAGAGTTTTTTGCAGGAGGAAAATTCCTCCTGCAAAAACTGCTCCAGACGGTTTTTGCAGAGTGGTTTGACAAAAACTCGTCAAAACACTCGTCGAGGCGTTTTTTCCCGCACACGATAACTGGCTTTTACGTCTGAAATTACAGACTGTTTTCAGGAGAAAACAGCTCCGTCGTTTCAGACGTAAATGCTCCTCCTCACATTTTGCGAGGAGTCATTGACGCCCATAATCTTGAGCTGTTCTTCATTGAATTCAATGAAAAACGGCTCAAATTACGTTTCAAAGAAGTGTCCTGCACTTCTTTGCCGAGGCAGTCATTTTACGTGTCGTCTTTTGACAGCGACGCGTAGAATTAAAGGTTGTCGCCACATTGAAAGCAATGGGCAGATGTTTGCCGACGTATTGAAGCCATCTTTTCAGGCGTAATTTGAGGCGTAAAACGCTTCGTTTACACCTGAAAATAGGTCATGTGAACCCAGCCTAACTGGCATTTTACAACTGACAGTTAATAATAATAATAATAATAATATAATAATAATAATAATCTTTATTTATATAGCGCCAACATATTACGCAGCACTTTACAATTTAGAGGGGACATGAAACAAACAATATCAGACATTACATAGTGACAAAGATCATTTACAGTTCAAACATGGAGAGTGAGGATCAATACCTATACCAGACTGTGAAGACTACTAGTATATCCAGAAAATGAAACACACATAGCACAAGTCATGTACCATGACAATATAAAATAAACTTTATTGAAATATACATAACACATTGGCCATCAAAATATAAAAACAATATAGCACACAGTTAAAAAGAAGAGTATGGAGGAGCTGCGTGAATAATCCAATATATATGCTACCATACTAAAAACATCCTGTGATGTGGTAACAAATGCAGATATCTATAGAAAAGATAATCATATAGATCAAGTATTTGGACAACAGAAGCACATAAATATATTTAGCACCTGACAGAAGAGCACACAATTGTGCATGCATATAAAAGTATACAGCTAGAGCTCCAAGTTGCACCCAAAACAAAGACCATGCTTTATAAATAAAGGATATTGCACAAACCCATGGACTGCATGATAGGAAGCACGCAGGAACACTCCACACTGACCGCCCCCGACGCACGTTTCGCCGTCAGCTTTCTCAAGGGGAAGAGTGAGGACCCTGCTCGCAAGAGCTTACAATCTATGAGGAAATAAAGGAGACACAAAGTGTAACAGTGTTTGTTCTGTACAATGGTACAATGGTCTGGCCATTTTTATACACATGCGGTGGTAACATAAAGCTGCATGAGCCGGTCACCAGCCAGTATCCGTGTATGACGGACATGAAGAGGAGGAGTGTGAGGGAATCTTATTCTGATGACTAATCTAAATGGAGGGCCATGGAAAGGAGTCAGATTAGGGAATGTTATAGGCCTGTCTAAATAGATGTGTTTTCAGGGCACGTTTAAAACTGTGGATATTGGGAATTAATCTGATTGTCTGGGGTAGCACATTCCAGAGGACGGGTGCAGCACGAGAGAAATCCTGGAGATGGGAGTGGGAGGTTCGGATTATGGAGGATTTTTTTTTTCTTATTCAAAGTTTTATTAAGTTTCAGTACACAAAGTTACAAGACATAGTGGAGGGAAGGCCTCCACACAGTAAATTAACAAACAAACAAGGTCAAAGACCAAAGCAAAAACCCACTAAAACAAAATCAGAAATGTGCATCACATCCCCATTCAAGAACATTATTCAGTATACGTCAGTAGCATGAATGAGTTCATGAGCAAAGCAGCAGAGCATACGTTGAGGCCACTTAATTGAAGCAGAGAAGGAGAGGCACATTACCCTAGACAGGGGAAAAGAACGAATAGAAAAGGCCCCAAGAGAGGGAGGGAAAGGAGGGAAGGGCGAGGGCAAGAGGATCCTGGACTCCTGTTCCGGGGTATTATGAATGCAGCCAACAGAAAATAAGCACCACCGTACACTTCACAGGGGCATAGGCCAACTCAGGTTACGGCCGTGAGGTATGAAGAAGACGAAAGGAACACTATCCATGGCGACCATGTAGACGTATATTTTACCACAGCTGCCGGGGAGTGAGCTACCAAGTGTTCCATGTGCTGTATCACGGCAACCTCCCGAAACCACTCATCTAATGTTGGAGGCATTGCAGTTTTCCACCTGCGCGGGATCACTGACTTTGCCGCCTGAAGGAGATGTCTAGCTAGGGAACTTTTATAAACGTGTATTGGCATCGGGAACATAAATAACAGAGCAGCTTCTGGGGAATCGGGAACAGAAACTCCGGTAACTTCTAGTATTAATTTAAGTACTGCATCCCAAAAACTCCTCAACAAGGGGCAACTCCACCAGACATGTGACATGGAGCCTCCCGCAACACCACACCGCCAACAACTGTCAGGCACAGATGGAAACCATTTATGCAGAGCCGCCGGGACCCGATACCATCTAGAGACAATTTTGTAACTAGTTTCCTGGGCCCTACTGGCTATAGAGACTTTTTGAGAAAGGGTGAAACACCTCTTCCACTGTGCTTCTGTAAATGTAGTCTGTAATTCTCTCTCCCAAGCCCCGCAGAAGGAGGGGAGTTGTTGGGATCGCTGTGCAAGTAGTAGTTTGTATAATGTGGAGATGGCGTGGGTAGGGGGCTGGGTGGAGACACAGAGGCGTTCAAAGTCAGTTAACAACCGGTGGAGATGTGCGCGTCGATTAACTGCTCCATAAAAGTGCTTCAACTGGGCGTATTCATACATACGGCGAGGAGAGAGCACGTCATCGGGGCAGATAGAGGTTAAAGGGAGAAGAGAGGCGGCAGATAGAACCTGTGCAAAATACAAGGGGTTGGTGGGTGACCTACCTAGGAAGGAGCGACCAGCCTTACCAGCAGGAAAGGCAGGATTGTCCGTAACCGGAGTTAAAGGACCCAGGGGGTCAACCAGCGTACTTCCAGGCTTTATGTGCCTCAACGCCACAAGGGTATGGTGTACAACAAAGGAGGGTTGGGTCGGTCTATTCCCAGGCAGGGTCCACGGCAGGGTAGATAGGGTACTGGGGCATAGTTGTTGAGCCAAACGAACCCACAGTTTTGATTCTCGGTTGTGAAAAAAATCTAAAACCCGCGCATGTGTTGATGCTAGATAATAGAGCCGACAGTCCGGCAGACCCACCCCACCCGCACCCCTGGAGCGAGTCAGAAGAGCTCGGCTCAAACGCGGACGACCAGTCGGCCAAATGAAGGAGCCAAAACACTGCTGAAGCCGCAACCAGTAGGTAGATGGGATAGTGATGGGGATGGTCTGCAGGAGATAAAGTAAACGGGGGAGTAGAGACATTTTAATAATATTAATCCGGCCGAACCAGGAGAATTCAGTCTTATGCCAGGAACTAAGGTCAGTACGAAACTTGGCCAGCAGGGGGATGAAGTTATTTGTAAACAGCTGTGTGAGGTCTCTACTTATACGAGCACCTAAATATGTAATGCCTCTGGAAGGCCACGAGAAAGGGAAGTTACTTTGGAGAAGCGACACTAGCTGGGCAGGGAGAGAAACATTTAACGCTTCAGACTTAGAGAAATTAATCTTGAAATTAGACCAAGTTCCAAAACGGGACAACTCGGACATCAAAGAAGGGAGGGAGACATGAGGGTCTGTGAGATAGACCAATAGGTCGTCAGCAAATGCCGAGCACTTATATTCCATTCCTCCAATGGTAATGCCTTTGATATCCAAGTTGTTCCGGATGGAGGCCATGAGATGCTCCATGACCAGGACATACATTATGGAGGATTTTAATCTAAGGTCGTTGGCAGAACGTAGAGCCCGAGTAGGGTGGTAGACAGAGATGAGGGAGGAGATGTAAGGAGGTGCAGCACTGTGGAAAGCTTTGTGGGTGAGAGTAATAAGTTTGAATTTTATTCGGAAGGGGATGGGCAACCAGTGCAGTGACTGGCACAGATTAGAGGCGTTGGTGTAGCGGTTGGTCATAAAGATGAGCCTGGCTGCTGCATTGAGGATAGATTGGAGAGGGGAGAGTTTAGTGAGGGGAAGACCGACTAGTAATGAGTTACAGTAGTCAAGACGAGAGTGAATAAGAGCAACAATGAGAGTTTTGGCGGTTTCCTCCGTAAGAAAAGAGCGGATTCTGGAGATGGTTTTTGAGGTGAAAATGACAGGAGCGTGAAAGTGATTGTATGTGAGGAGTAAAGGAAAGATCTGAGTCAAAAATAACCCCGAGACAGCGGGCGTGCTGCTTAGGAGTGATGGTAGTGCCACACACAGAGATGGAGACAGCAGGTTTAGGGAGGTTAGTAGATGGTGGGAACACAAGGAGCTCAGTTTTAGAAAGATTCCGTTTCAGATAGAGAGAGGACATGATGTTAGAGACAGCGGACAGACAATCACTGGTGTTCTGTATTAGAGCAGGGGTGATGTCACGGGAAGAGGTATATAATTGGGTGTCATCAGCGTAGAGATGGTACTGGAAGCCAAATCTGCTGATGGTTTGTCCAATAGGAGCTGTGTAGAGAGAAAAGAGCAGCGGACCTAGGACTGATCCCTGCGGAACCCCGATAGCAAGGGGAATATGAGAAGAGGTGGAACCAGCAAATGACACACTGAACGAGCGGTCAGAGAGATAGGAGGAAAACCAAGAGAGAGCCGCGTCCTTGAGGCCAATAGAGTGGAGCATGTTAAGTAGGAGTTTGTGGTCTACAGTGTCAAAGGCTGCAGAGAGATCCAAAAGAATCAGGAGAGAGGATTTACCGTCCGATTTAGCCACCAAGAGATCATTTGAGACTTTAGTAAGGGCAGTTTCTGTGGAGTGTAGAGTGCGGAAACCAGATTGTAAGGGGTCAAGAATGGAGTTAGCAGAGAGATAGCCGATAAGGC
This sequence comes from Rhinoderma darwinii, assembly GCF_050947455.1. Taxonomy (NCBI): domain Eukaryota; kingdom Metazoa; phylum Chordata; class Amphibia; order Anura; family Rhinodermatidae; genus Rhinoderma; species Rhinoderma darwinii. The sequence goes on from NC_134691.1 coordinate 228,001,839, forward strand.
GAGAGTAGACCAAGCGTTCCAGGAGTTTGGAGATGAAGGGCAGATTAGAGACTGGTCGGTAGTTAGCAGCGCTGGATGGGTCAAGAGTTGGTTTTTTCAGTAATGGGTTTATAATGGCATGTTTAAAAGCGGAGGGAAAGATACCAGAGGAAAGAGAGAGGTTAAATATTTTAGTCAGGTGACTAGTGACAGCTGGGGAGAGGGACTGGAGGAGGTGTGAGGGGACAGGATCACTAGGGCAGGTAGTAGGACGAGAAGAAGAGAGGAGCCTCGAGACTTCTTCTTCAGTTATTGGGTCAAATGCTGAGAGTGAGGAAGAGGGAGTGCGGGAGGGAAGGGGATCGATGTTACTAGGGGACTGGGAGAGAATATCATGCCGGATGTTGTCAATTTTAACTTTAAAATAATTGGCCAGGTCTTCAGCACAGAGATCTGTGATTGGCGTCTGCACTTTAGGACTAAGGAGGGAGTGAAAAGTATCAAAGAGGCGTTTTGGATTATTAGATAGTGTGGAGATGAGAGAAGTGAAATAGACTTGTTTGGCTCGGTGAAGGGCAGAGTTGTAAGTTTTGAGCATAAATTTGTAATGGAGGAAATCTGCATCCAAATGCGATTTTCTCCACAGTCGTTCAGCACATCTCAAGCACCGCTGAAGAAAGCGGGATTGAGGTGTGTGCCAGGGTTGTCGTCGTCTTTGTCGTGTGGTTCGGAGTGTAGGGGGGGCTGCTTCATCCAATGCATTTTTGAGAGTGTTATTATAAAGTTTGGCAGCCAGATTGGGACAGGAGAGGGAAGAGATAGGGGACAATGAGGACTGTAGACTGTCTATGAGTTTCACAGTGTTAATGGCATGTAGATTTCTGTATGTCTGATACGTAGGGATGACCTGAGGAGGCCGAGAATATTTGATAGTAAAGGAGAGAAGGTTGTGGTCAGAAAGCGGGAGAGGAGAGTTAATAAAGTCAGAAACTGAGCAGAGCCGGAAGAAGACCAGGTCAAGCGAATGCCCGTCTTCATGTGTAGGAGAGTTAGTAAGTTGTGACAAACCTAGGGACGAGGTTAACCCCTTCCCTCTTTGGCCACTTTTGACCTTCCTGACAGAGCCTCATTTTTCAAATCTGACATGTTTCACTTTATGTGGTAATAACTCCGGAATGCTTTTACCTATCCAAGCGATTCTGAGATTGTTTTCTCGTGACACATTGGACTTTATGTTACTGGCAAAATTTGCCCGATACATTCAGTATTTAATTGTGAAAAACACCAAAATTTAGCGAAAAATTGCAAAAATTAGCATTTTTCTCAATTTAAATGTATCTGCTTGTAAGACAGGCAGTTATACCACACAAAAATGTTGCTAACTAACATCCCCCATATGTCTACTTTATATTGGCATCGTATTTTGATCATCATTTTATTTTTCTAGGACGTTACAAGGCTTAGAACTTTAGCAGCAATTTCTCACATTTTCAAGAAAATTTCAAAATGCTATTTTTACAGGGGCCAGTTTAGTTGTGAAGTGGCTTTAAGGTCCTTAGATATTAGAAACCCCCAATAAGTCACCCCATTTTAAAAACTGCACCCATCAAAGTATTCAAAACAGCATTTAGAAAGTTTCTTAACCCTTTAGACGTTGCGCAGGAATTAAGGCAAAGTAGAGGTGAAATTTACAAAGTTCATTATTTTTTTCCAGAAATTCATTTTGAATCCATTTTTTTTGTACCACGGAATGTTTTACCCAAGAAATGCAACTTAATATTTATTGCCCAGCTTCTGCAGTTTTAGGAAATATCCCACATATGGCCCTAGTGCGCTAATGGACTGAAGCACCGGCCTCCGAAGCAAAGGAACACCTAGTGGATTTTGGGCCTCCTTTTTATTAGAATATATTTTAGGCACCATATCCGCTTTGAACAGGTCTAGTGGAACTAAAACAGTGGAAACCCCCCAAAAGTGACTCCATTTTGGAAACTACACCCCTCGAGGAATTTATCTAGGGGTGTAGCAAGCATTTTGACCGGCCAGTTTTTTTGCAAAAATTTTTGGAACTAGGCCATGAAAATGAAAATCTACATTTTTTCAAATAAAATGTAGGTTTAGCTAATTTTTTTTCATTTCCAAAAGAACTAAAGTAGAAAAAGCACCACAACATTTGTAGAGCAATTTCTCCCGAGTAAAACAGTACCCCACATGTGGTAATAAACGATTGTTTGGACACACGGCAGGGCTTAGAATGGAAAGTGCGCCATTTGGCTCTTGGAGCTCAAATTTAGCAGGAATGGTTTGCGGAGGCCATGTCGCATTTGCAAAGCCCCTGAGGTGACAAAACAGTGGAAACCCCTAACAAGTGACCCCATTTTGGAAACTATAACCCTCGAGGAATTTATCTAGGGGTGTAGCAAGCATTTTGACCGGCCAGTTTTTTTGAAAAAAATTTTTGGAACTAGGTCATGAAAATGAAAATCTACATTTTTTCAAATAAAATGTAGGTTCAGCTAATTTTTTTTCATTTCCAAGAGAACTAAAGTAGAAAAAGCACAACAACATTTGTAGAGCAATTTCTCCCGAGTAAAACAATACCCCACATGTTTTAATAAACGGCTGTTTGGACACACGGCAGGGCTTAGAAGGGAAAGAGCGCCATTTGGCTCTTGGAGCTCAAATTTAGCAGGAATGGTTTGCGGAGGCAATGTCACATTTGCAAAGCCCCTGAGGGGACAAAACAGTGGAAACCCCCAACAAGTGACCCCATTTTGGAAACTATACCCCTTGAGGAAATTATCTAGGGGTATAGTGAGCATTTTGACCCCACAGGTTTTTTGAAGAAATTATTGCAAGTAGGCTGTGAAAATGAAAATCTCAATTTTTTCAAATAAAATGTAGGTTTAGCTAATTTTTTTTCATTTCCACAAGGACTAAAGGAGAAAAAGCACCATAAAATTTGTAAAGAAATTTCTCCCGAGTAAAACAATACCCCACATGTGGTAATAAACGGCTGTTTGGACACACAGCGAGGCTGAGAAGGGAAAGAGCGCCATTTGGCTTTTGGAACTCAAATTTAGCAGGAATGGTTTGCGGAGGCCATGTCGCATTTGCAAAGCTCCTGAGGGGACAAAACAGTGGAAACCCCCAACAAGTGACCCCATTTTGGAAACTACACCCCATGAGGAAATTATCTAGGGGTGTAGCAAGCATTTTGACCAGCCAGTTTTTTTACAGAACTTATTGTAAGTAGGCCGTAAAAATGAAAATCTACATTTTTTCAAAGAAAATGTAGGTTTAGGTATTTTTTTTTCATTTCCACAAGGACTGAAGGAGAAAAAGCACCGCAACATTTGTAAAGCAACTTCTCCTGAGTAAAACAATACCCCACATGTGGTCACAAACATCTGTTTGGACACACGGTAGGGCTCAGAATGGAAGGAGCACCATTTGGATTTTGGAATGGTTTCTGGGTGTCATGTCATATTTGCTGAGCCCCTGTAGTACTAGTACAGTGGAAACACCCCAAAAGTGACTCCATTTGGGAAACTGCACCCCCTGAGGAATCATCTAGGGGTATAGTGAAAATTTTGATCCCAAAGGTTTTTTGCTGAATTAATTAGAATTAAGCCATGAAAATGAAAAATAATTTTTTTTTTTCAAACAAGATGTCGTTTTAGATACACATTTTTCATTTTTGCAAGGAATAGAGAAGAAAAAGCACCCCAACATTTGTAAAGTAATTTCTCCCGAGTACAGTAACGCCCCATATGTGGTTATAATCGGCTGTTTACGTATATGGGAGCATTCAGAAGAAAAGGAACGGTATTTATCTTTTGGAGCGTAGATTTTGCTGGAATGGTTTGCGGACGCCATGTTGCATTTGCAAAACCACTGATGTACCAAACAAAAGTGACCCCGTTTTAGAAACTACACCCCTAAAGGCATTTATCAAGGGGTGTAGTGAGAATTTAGACTCCACAGGTGTTTTTCAGAAATGAATACGCAGTGGATTGTGCAAAGTGAAAATTGCAATTTCTCCACTGATCTGCCCATTCACCGCACAAGATGTTGTGCCCCTAGAGAATCTTACCCCATAAATTGTTAAGCGGGTTCTCCCGGGTATGGTAATGCCTTACTTGTGGCCATAAATTGCTGTTTGTGCACACTGTAGGGCTAAGAAGGGAAAGACCGCCATTTTGAGCATGGATTTTGCTTGGTAATAGTTCTGTTTGGGGTTTTGCTTGTATTTCCGTTTATAATGTGGGGGCATATGTAATCTGTGCGGAGAACATCAGGGCATAATAAGAGGGTATAATAATGGGGTAAATAATACAATTATCCATAGATGTGTGTTACGATGTGAAGCGATCCATTATGCACAGGCCGGCGTCACACTGATAAACAGTTTTCTTTCTTATCCCCCTTTTGTAACGCTCTGCACCTTTTGGGGACTTTTTCTCCTTCGTAGTTTGGGAAATATTACTAGGAAAGTTTTGCGCTTGTATACGGGCGCCCTCGCTTCCAGCGGATGTGCTATGTCCCTTCCCTTTCCTAGTTCCTAAATACTAGGGCCCTGAAACTGAAGGAATGTGCCCCTCTGGCCTGCGCATTGAGATGTTTTTCATCACCGCATTACTAGTGCCGTAACTTTTTTATTTTTCAGTAGATTGAGCGGTGTGCGGGCTTGTTTTTTGCGAGACGGGCTGTAGATTTTATTGGTACCATTTTAGAACACATACGACTTTTTGATCACTTTTTATTTCATTTTTTGGTAAAGGAAATTACCAAAAACAAGCAATTCTGGAATAGTTTTTTATTGGTTTTTTTATCGGCATCCACAGTGCGCCCTAAATTATATGTTAGCTTTATTCTGCGGGTCGATACGATTACGGCGATACCAAATTTATATAGTTTTTTTTATGTTTTGCAGCTTTTGCACAATAAAATCACTTTTTTTATAAAATCATTTGTTTTCTGTGTCGACATTCTAAGACCCATAACTTTATTATTTTTGCGTGCACAAAGCGGTGTCAGGGATTATTTTTTGCGGGACGGATTGTCGTTTTTTATTAGTACTATTTTGGAGTAAATGTGACTTTTTGATCACTTTTTATAGCATTTTTTGGAAGGAGATGTGACCTAAAAACAAAGATTCTGGCGTTGTTTTTCATGTTTTTTTTTTACGGCGTTCACCATGCGGGATAAATTACATAATTGTTTTGTCGTTTGGGTCGTTACGTACGCGGCGATACCAAATTTATATAGTTTTTTTTATGTATTGCGGCTTTTGCACAATAAAATCACTTTTTTTGTAAAATCATTTGTTTTCTGTCTCGCCATATTCTAAGACCCAGAACTTTTTTATTTTTGCGTGCACGAAACGGTGTCAGGGATTATTTTTTGCGGGACGGATTGTCGTTTTTATTAGTACTATTTTGGAGTAAATGTGACTTTTTGATCACTTTTTATAGCATTTTTTGGAAGGAGACATGACCTAAAAACAAAGATTCTGGCGCTGTTTTTCATGTTTTTTTTTACCGCGTTCACCGTGCGGGATAAATTACATAATAGTTTTGTAGTTTGGGTCGTTACGGACGCGGCGATACCAATTATGTATAGTTTTTTTTATTTTTACGGTTTTTCCCATAATAAAAGACTTACTATGGGAAAAAAGTCAGTTTAGCTTTATTTTTATTTGAAATGTGTGTGTTTTTATTGTTTTACCACATTTTTATTAACTTTTTTTTACTTTTTTTACTTGTCCCACTAGGGGACATGAGGGCCTGATGCCCCGATCGCTACTCTAATACACTGCACTACATACGTAGTGCAGTGTATTAGCGCTGTCAGTTATTCACTGACAGCAAGCCTATGAGGACTCGCCGCAGGCGGGTCCTCATCGGCTCCCGTACAAGGCAGACTCGGACGCCATTTTCTGGCGTCCGATTGCCACAGCAACCCAGCGATTGCATCACTGGGTTGCCGATCGGGTGAAAACCTATCAGATGCTGCGCTCTATTGAGCGCAGCATCTGAGGGGTTAATCTGCCGGATCGGAGAATAGCTCCGGTCCTGGCAGTTACAGGAGGGTGCCAGCTGTATAATACAGCTGTCACCCCGCGGTGATGGTGCCGGCTCTGCTCCTGAGCCCGCACCATCACTGTGCCGTATATATACGGCGCTTTGCGGGAAGCACCTCCCGACAGCGCCGTATATATACGGCGGATGTCGGGAAGGGGTTAAAGATAGAAACTGGGAGGCAGATGAGGAGATTGGGTTATCAATGGGGATGTTGAAGTCACCCATGATGAGAGTGGGTGTTTCAGAGGATAGAAACTGTGGAAGCCAGGCAGCAAAATGATCCAGGAATTGGCGGGGTGAGCCCGGGGGGCGGTAGACAACTGCCACTCGGAGGGAGAAAGGGTGAAAGAGTCTGAGGGTGTGGACTTCAAAAGAGGGAAATGTGAGTGAGGGGACCGGGGGAATGACCTGGAAAATGCAGTGTGGGGAAAGAAGTATACCTACTCCTCCACCCTGCCTGTTCTCAGGTCTAGGGGCATGAGAGAACTGGAGACCACCATAAGATAGAGCAGCAGGGGAAGCCGTGTCAGACAGGTGTAGCCATGTTTCTGTAAGAGCCAGAAGGTTGAGAGAGTTAGAAAGGAAGAAGTCATGAATAAAGGTGAGCTTGTTGCACACGGACCGAGAGTTCCAGAGAGCACAGTTAAAAGAGACAGGAGAAGACACACAAGGAATGGCAAGAAGATTTGCAGGGTTTCTATGTGTGGCAGGTAAGTGGTTGAGCTTGGCAGAAGAAAAGGGAGGACCAGGGTTGGGAGAGATGTCCCCTGCAGCTAGTAGCAGGAGAATGGAGAGAGACAGCAGATGGTTCTGTGATTTATGAGAGTGATTTTTATGTTGGGCAGTGGGATGAGATGGGTTAAGTTGATTGAGGAAAGTGAATAGTGAATGGGAGCTGTACATGGGCGAGGCAAGGAGAGAGGGACTGATGTGGACTGTTTTTTGGCAAGGCTTAAATGGGCGATAGGATTGTAAACCAAGAGCAGCTATAATGATGAGAGCGGTAGCAAACATGTTTTTTTTTTTTAAACAGATAGTTTGAAATATAATAATTAGAGCATGTGATAGTTTGTTTGGTTTTCTAATGCAGCTTACCTGTCACTGACCCTGTTCAACTGCCATGTATAACTGCCATGTATAACTGCCATGTATAACTGCCATGTATAACTGCCATGTATAACTGCCATGTATAACTGCCATGTATAACTGCCATGTATAACTGCCATGACACTTTGACAGTATGACACTTTGACAGTATGACACTTTGACAGTATGACACTTTGACAGTATGACACTTTGACAGTATGACACTTTGACAGTATGACACTTTGACAGTATGACACTTTGACAGTATGACACTTTGACAGTATGACACTTAGACAGAGATGACTTCTGCCGTCGTGCCCCCCTGCACGAGTGCCTTCCCCATATGCTACAACTAAATTTATAGGGGAGTAGATGCTCAGATCTAGGCCTAATTAAGCTCGTTCAGCTATTAATCAAATCAACTAGACACATGAGGTGAAAAGCTATGCAGAGATAAACAAATAAACTAGCTGGTCTGGATGATCATAAAACTTAACGACGATCAAACACTTTGACAAAAGTTAGAGATAACATTAGACTATATAGCAAGACAGGAAAGCAGAGTTATATACCATAAAATACAAGTTTCAGCGTTTTGAAATGCAGGTACAGCACAGATGGAGTTCATGCAGGAATGGAAAGGATTATATACCATAAAATACAAGTTTCAGTGTTTTGAAATGCAGGTACAGCACAGATGGAGTTCATGCAGGAATGAAATGGATTATATACCTGTATGAAGAGAAGAGAGATGTATGTTAGATCTGTGCCATGTATAACTGCCAGGACACTTTGACAGTATGACACTTAGACAGAGATGACTTCTGCCGTCGTGCCCCCCTGCAGTTGAGCCTATTACGTCCTGCCTCGGGAAGGACCTAATAGGCTCCCGTACCTGGCAACCAGGAAGCCATTGCTAGGCTTCCTGGTTGCCATTGCAACCATCAGCACCCCGCGAAAAATTGCGGGGGGCCAACGGGGTACAGAGGGAGCCTCCTCCCTCTGTGTCAATCACTTAAATGCCACTGTCGCTATTGACAGCGGCATTTGAGGGGTTAAACGGCGGCAATCGGAGAGAACTGTGATCGCCGCCGTTTCAGCGGGATGTCAGCTGTATATTACAGCCGACACCCGCTGAGGATGAAGCGCGCACAGCTCCTGGGCCCGCTTCAATCTCAGGGCGTTACTGTACGCCCATATGCGGGAACAACCCGCTAAAAAGGCCGTACAGTAACGCCCATTTGCGGGATGGGGTAAAGGAACTTCCAAAATTTGGTTACCGGAAAGGAAAGTCATTGGTGAATGAGCTTGAACAAAGAGATATGAGGCACGAAAAAGTGTTGTAACAAACGTTTTGACACTTTTGCTTGCTTGTTATGTCAGCATTGTTCTTCTATTATCAAAGTTTGAATACAACATCTAACAAAAGGTGCGAACGTCTCAGTAAAAGGGAACTACACGTCCAGAATGTCATCTCTATGCTTAAAGGGGTTGTCCAGTTTTTATTTGATTAATTTATAGAATAGGATTTCTTAGTTTTCTAATAAACATGTATTATAAATTACAAATACCCCTCTTATATCAGTGTAGTAGGCCCCCTGTTTCCTCATAGTATAATTGTAGCCCACAGATTAGTCCTGTGTAATCATCCACGGGCTCACTCAATATGACTAAACATGGCATCAGTCACGTAAAACCCCCCACACACACGCACATCATGTGACCCCTAACATTCAGTAGGCAACAGGGTTACATGACATACATTTGCTGGATTAACAGAGGACACATCCTGTAAAGGATTTGCCAGACACAGGTTCTGTGTCGACGCCCGTGGGCAATCAGTCTGCACCTGCTCCTATGTCTGTGAGACTGACTCAATCTTCCACCACTCAGGATGGCAGGCTTAGGAGTGGGAGAGCCTATCACAGCCTGGCCAGACGGAGCTAGTTCCCGCCCACTGTCTATTTATACCTGCCTTTCCTATTCCTCCTTTGCCTGCGATTCTTCTATGCTTGTTTCCTGGCTTGCTGCTGCTGCTTGTACTTCTGATCCTTTGCTTGTTATTTGACCTTGGCTTTCTGACCACTCTGCTGCTCAGCGTTTTGTTCCTCGCTCTCTCCTGGTTTGACTCGGCTCGTTCACCACTCTTGTTGCGCACGGTGTTCCGTAGGCAGCTGCCCCGTTTCCCTAGCTTCTGTGTACCCTTGTCTGTTTGTCTGTCTTGCACTTACTGAGCGTAGGGACCGTCGCCCAGTTGTACCCCGTCGCTTAGGACGGGTCGTTGCAAGTAGGCAGGGACTGAGTGGCGGGTAGATTAGGGCTCACCTGTCTGTCTCCCTACCCTGTCATTACACATCCATTGGTAAAGTGAATAGGTGTAATAATGACGAACCACTAGTTCACTCTGCAGGTATTTACTGTCTCTAAGGCCTTATTTACATGAACCTCGGACGTGAAAAATGAGAGTATTTCACGGCCGAGGTGCATTCGTGCTCGGCGCTGCGGGACACGATATCTCGCATCCCCCATAGTTGAGAGTCTACGAAGGGATGTGTGATGAGATAGGAAATGTCCTATTTTCCCATGGACCCTTCACAAGGTCCGTTGAAACAACGGCTGTGTGAACGGCCACATTGAATTACTTAGGTCCGTGGGACGGCCGCTGTTTCAACGGCCGTCCCACAGACGTTTAACACGCTCGTGTAAATAAGGCCTTAGGGACGTATAAAATGTCTGTATGTCTCTAGGGGACGTATAAAATGGCTGCCTGTCTAAAGGGGACGTATAAAATGGCTGCCTATATCTAGGGTATGTATAAAATGGCTGCCTGTCTAAAGGGGACGTATAAAATGGCTGCCTATATCTAGGGTATGTATAAAATGGCTGCCTGTCTCTAGGTGATGTTTTGTTGTTATTAAAGTTAACTGTTAAGAAGAAAAAAAAACACAATCTTTGATGCGTTTAGGTGCATTTTTACAATTTTGAAGCGGAAAAAGGTCCGATTTTTATGCTGCCGATTTTGCTGCGTTTTTTTTTTATAAACTTGTCAGAGACAATTCTGAGACGACAGAAACACAAGATAAATTGACATGCTGCGGATTTTAAAATACACACCGCATGTCATTTTAGGTGTGGAAAAATTCTGCTCGTACTGGATTATGCTGCAGATTTGCCTCAGAAAAACCTGCACGTAATACGCTTTGTGTGCATGTGGCCTAAGATACTTACCTGGCAGGGGAGATACAATGATCACTAAGGTGAGATTGGGACTTCTTGGCCAGGTTCTTGCTCCTCAACCTTTTGGCTAAGATTGTGTGTAGTAGGGCTCTCATCTGAGGTTAGTAATCATCTAAGTGTGGAGTGTGGCCATCGTAGAGGGATGACAGAACGCAGAGGAGAGGTGCAAAGACCCACACCATCAATGCCAGGGGTCGGGTAGCTGGAAAGTCCGAGTTTCTCAGTGCCCCTGGAGTGGTGACCCTGGGGTCCCCGAACTCACTTGGGGTGGAATCCCATTGAGTGATGACACATCTGCACGTACTTGTCTTTCACACTATTTGAGCACACACCTTTATTTTCCCGGCCTTCTGGCTGGGAAATTAGGAATTTTTATATCTGTCGAACGTCCAGGCTGTATCACAGCGCACATTCACTTATTTCATTTTGTTTTTCACTGTGTGTGTCACGTTTGTAACAAGGATTTCTGGGATGCGGTCCCCTTTTGGGACCCTCCTGAGGTCTAGGGGTAAAATGTGTGGCCATATGGTTCCATTTTCCCCTGCAACCCGGTGTCCCTTCTTCTTCTTCTGAAGAGGGGAGGTACAAACCGTATACAGGCTCCTAGGTGGATACTGGGGTGGCAACCCAGGTAGAAGCATAGGAGTGTTGTTGCGTCTTCCTGAGCTTCGGCGAAGGAGGACCATCGATCCTTTGGGCCTATGGCTCAGAAGGTCGGAGAATGGTTATGCGGGGCCTCTCTCCTTTAGTAGAAGGGCTGCGATAGACTGCATCCTTTGTGCACTTTTTTGTGTGGCACCTCTGCACTTTTTTTGCACTTTTTGTGACAGAAAGCAAGACTCGAACTTTCTATATAAGTGGCCTAAGAGCTGCTCCTACTCAGACACTGACCGACATGATAAAATGCTACACTAGGTGCAAATACTTTATAACGTCTGCTCTTCAATATCCTATTATCAGTGTCAGACTGGAGTAACTTGGGCCCACCAAAGGAAATAATTCTCAGCGCCCACCCTTCAGCTATATAGAAATAACATGACCACTCTTCATTGTGTAGTTAAAACAAAGATTAATATTACTCCCATATAGTGACCATATAGTGGTAGATACCAGTCCTACACAGTCCTCTGCAGACCATCAAATGAATATAGTATAGTGAAATCCAGTGACTTACTGGTGAAGTCTTCTCAGATTGAAGTCGTTCACTTTCTCTTTTCTTCTTCTTCATCCAGGCCCAGAACTTGATGATGACTTCTTCCAGCCACGAGTTCCCTCTGCAGGATTTGCAACACATACATCTTTTGCTCCTCACTTTTCCAGCACCCTCCCCCACCTTTTTCCCACCCTCTACAAAAACTTGCCATTTATAGGGCCCTAGATGGAAACAATGCCTCTTTTCGGTGCCCCACACTGTAATAGAACCCCCTTTTTGTGCACACCGCACAGTAAGAGTGCCCTCCCTAAACAGGAATGCCTCCATTGTAGTTAGGCCCTCCTTTGTGTCCCCATATGGTAGTTATGTCCCCATTGGGCTCCCATATAGTATCAGGACCCCTGTGTGTCCCCATATTAGTTAGATCCCCTTTGGTGCCCTATATAGTAGTTAGGTCAACTTTTGTACAGTGTTACGACCAGCGGGTTGTGGACCCACTGGGCTACTCCACCCGTTTGGTTTGTGGCCACCTCTAAGGGCGTTATTTAAAGAGCCTCCGTGGTCTTCACCCTTTAACCCCCTCCTACGGGGATCTGGACTTCGCTGCAGTGAGGCTACCAGGTCACTACCTCTTGAGGTGGTCCCGGTGAGAGTAGCGGCTAGCCCAGCAGACCACGTACAGGCACTGGCAGATGGTACCTTGACGGATGGGTGCAGACCAGACAACACAGTTCATAATAGACCGGAATCTTCAGGCTTGTCACAGACAGTTGAAGAGAGGACGGCAGCGGACACCGACCAGCAGCGGATGGCCAGACACCGGCCGGCAGCGGATGGCGGGACACTGGCTGGCAGTGGTTGGCCGGACTCCGGCCGCTAACAGATAGCAATAGCAGACTGGAATTAGATGCACACTGGAACAACCTAGTTGTGTCCTGCAAAGGTTCCTAAGTTGCTCAGGCACCAGGAGGATAGCTGAGGTGCCTAAAATAGTCCTGGAGCAACAAGGATTGGATATGAGATTTTTGAATTGCACACGGCGTCGGCCGTTTAAGGGGCGCACCCACGAACATGTGGACACGAGCAAGGGAAGACAGAAGACACCGGCAGCATGGACAGGGAGCAAGATAAGGCTGCTGGCAGAGAAGGTACGAGACCCAGTAGCGGGGACCACGAGCAGGAAAAGCACCAGCCGCTGGTGTTATAGTGTCTCTATAAAGTAGTTAGGCCTCTTTGTGCCACCACGTAGTAGTTAGGTCCCCCTTTGTGCCCCGATATAGTAGTTAGCTCCTGACCTCTAGTAGGCCACAGGCTGCCTATTATTCATCTGTAGATGCTACCTGAACGCCAGTGGTCAAATGATATGGGTCACATGACTTATACCATCTCATGTTCATTCAGTTAGGATGCATTACCATGGACTAATCTGTGGGCTTCACCATTAAGTAGCAGATGGCCAACTACAGTCAATAACAGTCTCTAGCATAAGAGTACTTGGGAGGATGTTCAGGCTGATGCACAGAGTAGCAGACACGTGGCACAGGTGATGCTTGGCATGGCAGATGACACAGAGTGGCAGATGACAACATGACTCCAACACTAGATGCAGCTGAAGAACAAGCACAGTTACGAGATACAGGAACACTGGGAGCAGGATAACAACTAAGGGACCATTTGCAAGACTAACATGGGAATACAACAATGCTCAAGCAAGGAGTGGAAGTGCGGAGCCCTTTATATAGTCCAGAAAGGGGATTGGTTAGGGAACATTGCGCTGGCCCTTTAAGGCTGGGGACTAGCGCGCACACCCTAGAAGAAGTATCAATCAGCCACGTGAGTTGTCATCGTGCTGGCAGTCAGCGACCGTGGATGCAACTGTACACCCCACCCTTACGTCCCCTCTTTTTGGGTCCAGAGAGTAGGAGGAAACGCTTGAGGAGAGTTGGGGTATTGATGTTCTCTTCTGTCTCCCAGGACCTCTACTCAGGACCAAATCCTTTCCAGTCCACCAGTTAGACAGCCCTTCCTCCTACTCTCTTCTAGTCCAGAATCTCCTTCACCCCAAAGATATCAGAAGAACTGCTGGGAGCAACTGCAGAACCAGGAGATTCACTTTAGCGGTTCAGGAACACAGGCTTTAGGAGGGAAGCATGGAATGAAATGGGGATTTTGAGAATGGGAGGCAGTCAAAGTTTATAGGACACTGGGTTGTTCTATTGTAACACCTCAAAGGGACCAAGGAACCTGGGAGCTAACTTGTGGTAAGGGACCTTCACACGAATGTTCTTAGAGGAAAGCCAGACCTTGACACCTGGGAGAAACTGAGGAGGAACCCTTCTCTTCTTATCGGCATATGTTTTCATGCGATTCACTGCCTGGAGAACTGCGGACTTGGTCTGCTGCCAGACGTGAAGAAACAACCCGAATGAACCATTGGCTGTGGGAACTTGAGACATAGTTGGTACAGGAAGAGGAACACGTGGGTGCTGACTGTACACAATATAAAACAGAGAGGATGTAGTAGACTCGCTAGTATGGTTATTGTATGAGTATTCCGCCTCAAGGCAGAAGCTGTACCCAATTGTCATGTTGGACAGAGACATAATGACGGTTATAATTCTCTAGTACCTGGTTGATCCTTTCCACTTGACCGTTAGACTGAAAGAAGAGAAATCCAGCTTCACATCTTAAAGACGACACAGGGCTCTCCAGAATTTAGATGTGAACTGTACACCCCGGTCAGAAACAATATGAAGATGTAGACGAAAGATGTGTTGGACGAACAGATCTGCCAGACGAGGGGCTGAGGGGAGGCCGTTAAGGGAACAAAATATCCCATTTTGGAGAAACGATCCACCGCCACCCAGATCGTGGCACATCTAGCAGAAGAGGGAAGGTCAGTAATAAAGCCCATAGCAATGTGTTGCCAGGGAGCATCAGGCACCGGCAGAGGTTGGAGCAGACCAGCAGGTTTAGGCTGGGTTCACACGACCTATTTTCAGACGTAAACGAGGCGTATTATGCCTCGTTTTACGTCTGAAAATAGGGCTGCAATACGTCGGCAAACATCTGCCCATTCATTTGAATGGGTTTGCCGACGTACTGTGCAGACGACCTGTAATTTACGCGTCGTCGTTTGACAGCTGTCAAAGGACGACGCGTAAATGGACTGCCTCGGCAAAGAAGTGCAGGACACTTCTTTCCCACGTAATTTGAGCTGTTCGGAGGAGCATTTACGTGTGAAACGAGGCAGCTGTTTTCTCTTGAAAACAGTCTGTCTTTTCACACGTAAATGACAGCTAGCGTGTGCACATACCCTTAGAATGAGGGGACTTGTTTAGAGCACAGTTAGCACAGAAGGAAACAAAATCCAATCCATCCTAGGTAGCGAGGGCCACCAGTAATGACGAGCAATAAAGTCCTAAATATTTTTCAAGTCAGCAATATGGACAAAGATCTTTCCAGGCGGAATGTCCATGATCTGCAGAGGATTTACGGCAAAAATCCTAGAAGGATCAATAATGTGTTGAGGTTTCTCTTCTGAGTCGTCTGTATCAAATGATCGAGATAAGGCATCGGCCTTAATGTGTAGCTAAACGTTAGACAAACTTCTGACATGTCATAAACGCTTCGTGTCTGTTCGGCTGTTTCCAGAAATAAATGTATCGCTGTACGGACTGAATAGAAAGTGTATGAGTCCGTACTCTGATACATCGGCTTCCCGGAAAAAGCCGAACAGACACAAAGCAGCTGAGTGGTCACACGAGCACTGCAGCTGGTTCGTTGTAGAAATTGGTGGGGGTCTCCGTGCTCGGACCCCCATCAATCCAAACTACTGACATGTCACTATGACATGTCAGAAGTTTGTCAAACGTTTAGTTACACTTTAATGTTTTTGTCCGCCGGGCGGAAATGAAGGAGAAAATTAAACCTGGCGAAGAACAGCGACCACCTGGCTTGACGATGATTTTGTCGCTGTGCAGACTGCAGATATGTAAGATTTTTGAGATCAGTGTAGATGAGGATTATGGGGTGGACAGAACCCTCAAGCAGGCGTCTCCACTCTTCCAATGCGAGCTTGACAGCAAGCAACTCTCAATCCCCAATAGTAGTAGTTGCGCTAAGCAGGTGAGAAGAGTTTGGAGAAGAATCTGAAGGATACTGCTTTACCCTTAGAATTATTTTGAAACAGGAGTGCTCCATCACCAATGGAAGAGGCATCAACCTCCAAGGAAAACGGCTGGTTAACATCTGGATGATGAAAAACATAAGCAGATGTGAAGGCATTCTTGAGGTTGGAGAATGCAGACTCTGCTTTAGGGGTCCAGTCCTTAAAGGGAATGTGTTGCTAGGAAAAAATGTATTTTGATTTTTTTTTGTTAAACAGTTAGTGCATAGGTGATTAAACATTGTTCTATTTTTTTTTATTTTTTTCACGAGTCAGGAAATATTATAAATTAGATTCTAATTTATAATATTTCCCAGTGCTGGTCACTAGATGGAGCAATTCCCAAAATTGCAGCATTGCATGTGGTAAAGCAACCACATTGCTTTATGCTGCAAAATTTGGGAAAACTCACTCGCTCTAGTGAGCTCTCAGAATCCCCCCCTCCTTTATCCTGGCTAGTGCCGGGAGAAACGAGGGGATTGAAGGGTCAAACCTCCTACACTGTATGTCGCCATTTTTTGAGCTAACAAACAGTGTAGTAGGTTTACATACACTAGTAAACACACAGTAAAACACTTACATACACAGAAATCACTTACCTGCTCCAGTCGCCGCCGCTCCCTCCGGTCCGTCCGCTCCGTCTGCTACCGCCGCTCCAAGTGCACAAGTCCGGAAGTCGCGACCGGAAGTAGTAATCTTACTGTCTGGCCGCGACTTCCAGTCTACAGAAAAATGGCGCCGGACGGCGCACAGTTCAACTTGGACTGTGTGGGAGCGGCGCATGCGCCGTTCCCACACAGACGGCGTACACCATAGTGGATGGAACGGGCCCCGTTCGCATTCACTATGGGACTGTAGCTGCCGTATTCCATGTCTGTATGTGTCGTTAATCGACACATACAGAAATGGAAAAAAAATGGCAGCCCCCATAGGGAAGAAAAAGTTAAAAAATAAAAAAAAAGTAAAACACAAACACACAAATAAATATAAACGTTTTTAATAAAGCACTAAAATGAAACTGATGTAAAAAAAAAAAAATTCGTGACACTGTTCCTTTAATGTTCACTCCCTTTCTGATAAGAGCTGAGATGGGAGCAGTAAGGGATGAGAAGTTTGGAATGAACTGGCAATATAAATCGTTGTATAGCTCGGAGACCCTGAGGACGTGGCCACTCCAAGATGGCCTTCACCTTCTCCGGGTCCAGTTGAAGACCATGATCAGAGACAATACAGCCCAGGAATACATACTTCTCCAGTTTTGCATATAATTTATTCTCCCTTAACCGCAACAAGACTTGGCGTACATGCTTCCGATGCGTCATCAATTCAGGTGAGTAGATCAAGATGTTGTCCAGCTATGCAGCATCCCAGAAGATACCCTTCTGGTTCCCTGTTATTTGTATGTCATGCATTGTATGTGTTTTACATGTCTTTATTATTTTTCACACAGTGTGCTGTTCACCAGCTGAAGAGAAGGATGAAGGTATCAGTGGGGAGCCACTAGAGGGTGCATTGTACATCTAGCATTGTTTGAAAAGGGGGTGGAGCCTGGCTACAGCCCGAGAGCCTCACTCTGACTCTGTCTCACAGTCTACACAGAGGAGTCGGGTCGTGTCTGTGAGGAGACAGACATGTCTGCTAGCTGCTCTGACACAGCAGATTAATACAATCCTTTCAACTGGCAACAGGTCTCAGCACCTGCAGCCCAATGCAAGAGGAGGAACAGTAAGGAGATTGTAACCAGCATATCATCTCTATCATCACCACAGCAAGTATTATTTAGCTGAAAAGCTGTCTGTCTGTTTCTGAGGAGAAGTCTATATAATATTGGGCCTCAGAACTCCTGCTGGCGCTGTTACCGGTTCTGCCGCACGCCACAATTAATATAAGAAGTGTCTATCAAGTCACTCAACTACAACCCTCATCACTGAGAAAAGTGAGTTCATTTATTACACACGCTGCTGGAAAAGTGAATGATTTCTAGATATAGCTGGACAATTGAAACCCTCATTGGTCACCCACTGGTCCCTTCTTCCCCTCAACTGTTGAAGTGGACAGAAGATAACGTGCCTCCATTTTGGAAGACTGTATAAAGTTCTTCAGTAAACGTGAGTTATTCAAATCCCCAGTGTCGTCTGGTCCCTGCACTGCATAACATCAAGGGCACCCCACATACCACCTTGCCAGGCGCACACATACTACTACCACCATCACGGGAGTTGCTACGGGGGAAAAGACTATCACCACCATCATCCATAGTGCAGCCCCCCTGTCACTGTGCCAGCCCGAGAAGGAGCGAGGGAGGAGAGGTAGAGATTCCTACAGATACCTCAGGCCATATACCGTGCACTTCACTACTGCTCCCATCCTCCTGGGAAGCTCTTCCTCGTGGTTGCTGCATATGAACTTTGGCGTCACGAACAGGATACGTTTAAATCTCATGTGGGCCCCAAACCAGAGAGACTTTGTCCCAAAGCCCTGGTCCCCACCGTACAAAGCTGCAACCGCAGCTGCAAGAGACTATTTCAGCCCCAAAAGGGGTTAAAATCACTGTTTCCCGGCAGTTCCAGCCCAAAAGGGGTTAATCCGCCATTTTACCTCACAAACTGCTGCGTCACAGTTCCATTTACCCGCTCCAGACAGGTTAACCTGCGGCGCCAGTCTAGCGCCACCATCTGGATGATTATAGGAACTCACAATATCCAGCACAGGCAAGAGGGAACGGCCGAAAACTGCTAGGCGCCGCCATCTTGGATGAGTGAAGCCTCTGCACGGCACCTCCACCGCGGATCCCCTGCAACCAGCAACTCTCCCAAAAACATCACAGGAGAGCAACGGAACAGCCCGGTAACAAAGTACAGCCCAGAGGGAAGCAACAGCATACCATCGGTGAGTCCCGATTCAATTGGCCATCAAGTTAACCCCTGCTGTACCACCACCGGTGCCCAATAAAAAGCCCGGGAGCATCCTGGACATCACTCCGGACCCAATAAAAAGTCCGGGAGCACCTTTAACAAGACCCCCGACTCAGTTAAAAGTCCGGGAGCGCCAATAATAGACATTGGAAAAATTTAAAGGGACAGTAACAATGTCGGACTCAAGTGACACGGAAGAGCCCGGTCTCAGCACGGTCACTACACCGGCCATGACAGAAAGAACAACACCTGCTGCAGCACCCTGCATCATGCCGCTGTTCATGCCCTACTATGCAGGGGCCCCATGGCTGCCCCACTACAAAGGTGAACCACACACCTTAAAAGACTTTAGAAAAAAAATGCTTGCCATGTTCCGCCTCTACCCCATTCCAGAAGAACAGAAGGTAGAGATCTTAATGGGACAACTACAAGATGTGGCCCTAAAAGAAGTGGAGTCCTGGCCACGTATCCAAAAGAAGGCTGTGGATCAGATCCTGGTCCAGCTACGTACCACCTTTGAGCCCAAATCCATCTCTGAGCTCAGGATGAGGTTCATGGACAGAGTTCAGCAACCAGGTGAGACACTCCGAAATTTTGCTCTTTCCTTACAGGAGACCATGAGGGCCATGATACAAGCCGACCCCCATGAGGCTGAAAAAGCAGACAGAATCCTGAGGGAGCAGTTCATTGAAGGAGTCGCCTCAGATTCCATGAGTCATCAACTACAAATGATGTCCGTCCAGAACCCTGACAGCACCTTCCATGAGTTTAAAGAACTGGCCATAGAGGTACTAGAAAGAAGGCCCAGAAGAAGAACAGTCAGGGCTACCACCCCTCTTAAAGAGGCAGAAGAGGAACCTGCCCCAGTAGCACCACATCCAACACCTTGCAAGCCCATCACCTACCAGGCTACACAGGCTCAAATCACAGCTGGAGGAGATCAGTACCAAGATCAACTGAAACTCATTGCCAAAAGCCTGGAGCAAGTCTGCCAACGACTGGAGAATCTAGAAGCCAGCTCTCCAGTAAAATGTGAGCTGCCAACATCTAGAGACAGTTATCCAAATAGTCCTAGCAAGGGCTACCGCAATAGTCCCAACAAAACGTCGACAGATCGCTTTGATGAACATGGGAGACCTGCCTGCAGACACTGCCATAAGATAGGTCACCAAGAACGTCAATGCTGGGCGTTAAACGGACGTCTCCCGAGGCAGAGGACCATTCCTCGGGAGGAGAAATAATAGGTCCCAAAGATCCAAAATGGCTGCCACGGTTTGTCGGACCTCGTCCAGAAGTTACCATCCGCATCAATGGAGTACCATTTGCTGCCCTCCTGGATACGGGATCCCAAGTGACAACCATCCAGCAGGCCGCCTTTGAACAACACTGGAGTAGCGAGATCCTGATGCAACCTCCAGAAGCCTGGTTAGACGTCATCGCTACCAACGGCCAGTCCCTACCTCTGCACGGGTACTGGGAGCCTACTGTCCAAGTGGGAGGAGTGCACTTACCTCAGCAAGGAGTCCTCGTGATCAAAGTTAAAGATCAAGGACAACCCACAGTAATTCTGGGAATGAACATCCTAAAGCACTGCTATGGAGAAATGCTAGAGGCCCTACGACAATCCGTCCCCACGGCTTCCCAGGCTGCCCAGAAGGTAATACACAAGACCATCCGTGTACTGGCTGCCCAACAGCGATTCACCAACGCCAGAGGAGAGATCTGCAGAGCTCGCATCAAGGACCACCATCCAGTAACCCTAAAACCTGGCACAGAAACACTGCTATGGTGTCGGGCCCGTTCAGGCCTACAAGGACTTGACTACCAAGCCCTAGTGGAACCAATACCACTAGATGAACATCCAATGGTTATGGCCGCCCGAAGTTTAGTGACTGTGGTCGAAGGGAAAGTACCCATCCGTCTTCTCAACTTAGGAGACCATTCAGTAACCCTGAGGAAGTACTACCCTGTAGCACAGCTGTCCCAACTCAGTGTGCAAGACCTGGTGGACATTCCAACTGTCACCGCTAAACAGGCTGCACAGCAACTAAAGACGTCAGAAGAAGCACCAGAAAGACCCTGGTGGGGAGAAATCCATGTGGGAACTGCAACAACACCTGCCTACCAGATCCAAGGAGTACTTGAAGTGGCTCAGGATAACCATGAAGCCTTCAGTAAGCATCCTCTGGACCATGGGAGAGCAAAAGACATTGAGCACACTATTCCCACTGGTACTCATCCTCCCATTAAGGAAAGACACAGGCCTATACCACCTGCCCTATACCAAGATGTGAAGCAGATGGTCCACGACATGAAAGAGGCTAAAGTCATCCAAGAAAGTCACAGCCCCTGGGCTGCACCACTAGTTCTTGTCAGGAAGAAAGATGGCAACCTTCGCTTCTGTGTGGATTACAGAAAAATTAATAACATTACCCACAAGGATGCCTATCCTCTTCCAAGGATTGAAGAATCTCTGACAGCCCTGGGATCAGCTGCCTACTTCTCTACACTGGATCTCACAAGTGGTTACTGGCAAGTACCAATGTCTCCAGCTGATAGGGAGAAGACAGCCTTCACCACCTCAATGGGCTTATTCGAGTTCAATTGCATGCCCTTCGGACTGTGCAATGCTCCTGGAACATTCCAAAGGCTGATGGAAAGATGCCTAGGTCACAGGAACTTTGAGACTGTGCTCCTATACCTGGATGACGTCATAGTCTACTCCAAGTCCTATGAAGATCATCTCAAGCATCTAGCTGAAGTGTTCCAGGTCCTAACCAAAAATGGCTTAAAAATCAAACCCTCCAAGTGTCACCTCCTCCAACCTCAAGTCCAGTACTTGGGACATATAGTGAGCGCAGAAGGCATAAAGCCAGATCCTGAGAAGATAGCTGCTGTCCACAGTTGGCCTACACCTACCACTGTGAAGGAAGTAAGAAGCTTTCTCGGATTTGCCGGGTACTACCGGAGATTCATTCCTCATTTTGCCCGCATCGCTGAACCGCTACAAGAACTCTTGAGGGGGCACCCTAAAGAACACTTGAAGAGGAGAATTCCCATTAACTGGAAAGAAGAACAAGAAATTGCCTTCCAGTTACTAAAAAGATTATTGACTGAACCACCCATTTTGGGCTACCCAGATTACAGCCTGCCCTTCCATCTTTACACAGATGCAAGCAACCAAGGACTTGGTGCAGTGCTGGCCCAACAACAAGGAGACAAAGAAAGAGTGATCGCCTATGCAAGTAGAGCACTCAAAGGAGCTGAAAGAAACGATCAGAACTATAGTTCCTTCAAGCTGGAGTTCCTTGCATTGGTCTGGGCCGTCACAGAGAAGTTTAAGGACTACCTTGCCGCTTCTTCCTTCACTGTCTTCACAGATAACAACCCGCTAGCACACCTGAACACCGCAAGGCTGGGAGCCTTAGAACAGAGATGGGCTTCACGATTAGCAAATTACAACTTCGTGGTCAAATACAGAACAGGCAAGTCCAACATCAATGCGGATGCCTTGTCCCGCCTGCCTACAGGAGAAGACCCGGAGAATCCTGATGATGACAACCACAAAGAGGAAGTAGAGATGCCTGCATTCTACAACCGCTTTGCAGATCCTGATGCTATCAACAACAAAACCCAGATACATTGTTCTTCCCAACAGGCCAAGAAGCAGTCACCAGAACAAGAACAATGGGCCCTGTTGCAAGCTGAGAGCAGAGTGATTGGAGATATCCTAGACTACCTGGATACCAAAAAAATACCCATTAGAATCCGCCGAGGCAACACAAACCCAGAACTACTTCGCCTTTGGAGACAAAGGAAACGTCTCTTTGAAGAGAATGGTCTGCTGCTGAGGAGAGTGCTGGATCCCATCACCAGTAATCGGCTGCACCAAATTGTCATCCCAAGGAGAGATGCCAAAGTTGTCCTTGAGGCATACCACAACAAGTCTGGACACTTTGGAGTTCAAAAGACAGAAGCTACAATTCGTAGAAGATTCTATTGGATCGGAATTAGAGGTGATGTCGAGAAATGGTGTCAAGAATGTACTGCTTGTGCCTTAGCAAGAGGAGAGAAGCCAAACCAAAAGGCCCCTCTGCATCCTATCGTGAGTCATCGACCGCTGGAGATCGTGGCCATCGACCATGTGAAAATGGAGCCAAGTAGAACAGGATACACCTATGCCATGACCATCATCGACCATTACACCAAATTCACAGTCGCAGTACCAGTAAAGGACTTGACAGCAAAGACCACCGCTGCAGTCTTCCTAAAAACTTTCCTTCTACCCTATGGCTGTCCTGAGAAGATCTTGACAGATAGAGGTTCTGCATTTGAATCCCAACTATTTCAGGAACTTTGTCAGCTGTACAACTGTAAGAAACTAAGAACAACCGCTTACCATCCCCAAGGAAATGGGTTGTGTGAGAAGATGAACCAGATTCTGATTGAGATGCTCAGAACTTTACCGCCTCATCAGAGAGCTGTCTGGCCAAATCATTTGCCTGAGTTGGTGTACATCTACAACAACACTATGCAAGCCTCCACAGGTTACACCCCATACTTCCTATTGTTCGGAAGACAAGGAAAGCTGCCTTCAGACATTTCATTGAATGTGTCCGTTCCAGATGACTTGAACCCTCTACCAACCACAGAGTGGGTGAGTGAACACCAAAGACGCATGGCTGAGGCAAATGAAATTGTTGAAGCTAGGATGGAAGAAGCGAGAAAGAAGCAACAACAAGATTATGACCAACATGCTAATGCTAAACCCTTTCAAGTTGGAGACCTTGTCTGGTTGAAAAACTTTCAAAGAACCAGCAAATTGGACACTAAGTGGGAAAGAATCCCTTATACCATCAAGGCTGTCCCATACCAAGGAACAGATATCTATGAGATCCAAAGAGATGGTAAACAACCGCAAATTGTCCACCGTAACAGGCTTAAACTGTGCCTACAAGATCAACAGTTGCCTACCATTGAACAGGAAATATCAATTGAAGAACCAGTTGCAATTGATCTACCAGAAGTAACTGAAGCTATTGAAGCAACAACTACTGAGTCCTCAACTCAAGAGCCACACTTGGACATAAAGAACCCACTGAGTTGGTGGTTTACCCCAATTTTGTCATTCCTTGCACCTGATCCTACACCTACAGTGTCTACAACTCACACAGAGGACAGATCACATCATGTACCTGCTGTTGTTGTACCTGAACCTGTCAGGAGATCAGAGAGAACCACTAAAGGAGTGAAACCAGTTCGCTATAGGGATTGAATATAATTGCAAGTAGGGAACAAGAAAGACTCTTATGTTCTAGAGCCCCTTCTTCATTTCTTCATTTATTCCTATCCAAGTTAGGCCGAAGCCTACCAACCCTTGTTACGTTCAAGAGGGAATATCCCCATAGACTCTGACGTACCAGAGCCCCTCATATCCTAAGTGCCATAAACTGTTGGACACTGCCGCTCATCTTGACTTGAGACTTCTGCCCCTCATCTTCCAACTGTTACAGAAGAAATCTTCGCCCCTATTCCCCCTTCGAGAGTCAAGAATACAGGAATACAATGTTATTAAGATGTTTGCATTTCATGTTAACCCTTTTTACATCTTTTAGGCTGTTCATATCCAAGAAAACGACGAGGACGTCTTGTCTTAAGTCCGGGAGTATGCAGCATCCCAGAAGATACCCTTCTGGTTCCCTGTTATTTGTATGTCATGCATTGTATGTGTTTTACATGTCTTTATTATTTTTCACACAGTGTGCTGTTCACCAGCTGAAGAGAAGGATGAAGGTATCAGTGGGGAGCCACTAGAGGGTGCATTGTACATCTAGCATTGTTTGAAAAGGGGGTGGAGCCTGGCTACAGCCCGAGAGCCTCACTCTGACTCTGTCTCACAGTCTACACAGAGGAGTCGGGTCGTGTCTGTGAGGAGACAGACATGTCTGCTAGCTGCTCTGACACAGCAGATTAATACAATCCTTTCAACTGGCAACAGGTCTCAGCACCTGCAGCCCAATGCAAGAGGAGGAACAGTAAGGAGATTGTAACCAGCATATCATCTCTATCATCACCACAGCAAGTATTATTTAGCTGAAAAGCTGTCTGTCTGTTTCTGAGGAGAAGTCTATATAATATTGGGCCTCAGAACTCCTGCTGGCGCTGTTACCGGTTCTGCCGCACGCCACAATTAATATAAGAAGTGTCTATCAAGTCACTCAACTACAACCCTCATCACTGAGAAAAGTGAGTTCATTTATTACACACGCTGCTGGAAAAGTGAATGATTTCTAGATATAGCTGGACAATTGAAACCCTCATTGGTCACCCACTGGTCCCTTCTTCCCCTCAACTGTTGAAGTGGACAGAAGATAACGTGCCTCCATTTTGGAAGACTGTATAAAGTTCTTCAGTAAACGTGAGTTATTCAAATCCCCAGTGTCGTCTGGTCCCTGCACTGCATAACATCAAGGGCACCCCACATACCACCTTGCCAGGCGCACACATACTACTACCACCATCACGGGAGTTGCTACGGGGGAAAAGACTATCACCACCATCATCCATAGTGCAGCCCCCCTGTCACTGTGCCAGCCCGAGAAGGAGCGAGGGAGGAGAGGTAGAGATTCCTACAGATACCTCAGGCCATATACCGTGCACTTCACTACTGCTCCCATCCTCCTGGGAAGCTCTTCCTCGTGGTTGCTGCAGCTATACCACCACACAGACATACAGGAGATCTCTGAAGATGTCGTTCACAAACTCCTGGAACACCGCAGGAGCCTTACACAGTCCAAAGGGCATGATAAGATACTTGTAGTGACAGTCTCGGGTGTTAAGCGTTAAGCTGCAGTACAGCTGCTATACAGTGATCAAAGCCATCTGCTGCTGGCACCGATCATATACTGATGATCTATCCTGTGGATAGGTCATCAGTATGAAAAACAACCCCCAGCCTGGACATCCCCTTTAATATACAGATCGCTGCGGTAAGATGCACCTAATTTATTAATAATATAGGCACATCGCTGGCTGTCCATGTGCCAGAGAGTTAGATCTACGCCAGCTATGAGCTGTGTAGTGTCTCCTATGTAAAATAAGCTATGCAGGCAGATAGTAGTGGGCTCCAACTCTCGTACTCCCTGGAAGGTACAGGGCAAGCGCGTACACAGCATGCGCCACCCCCTCTCCACTTATTCTCTGCCTAGAATCAGCTGGCAGCAGTCGCCTCCCCAGGTGAAACGGGGGTTGGGGATATTACATAAATGTCTGAGTTGGGAATAATCCCCTTTAAATACCAATAGATGCCACTGATGATTATGTGCTAGAGATAAAATCAACTGAATAAATGGCTTTAGTTGGC
Source organism: Rhinoderma darwinii (assembly GCF_050947455.1). Lineage (NCBI taxonomy): Eukaryota > Metazoa > Chordata > Amphibia > Anura > Rhinodermatidae > Rhinoderma > Rhinoderma darwinii. The sequence continues at coordinate 228,027,826 of NC_134691.1, forward strand.
TTGAGATAGAATTACCAATTGAAAACCAATAGATGGCTCTTCAGCAACAAGGGATCTGTTGCATAAAGGAGACTAATGGCGCCTGGACAGAACCCATTGACTTTAACGGGTTCCGTTGGTTGTCCGTCATGGTGCCCCTCGTTTTACCAGGAAAAATAGCGCAGGCATTTTGGACCAGGTCTGTAAAGGAGCCTCCGATGCAGATGTGAACAGAGCCTAAGTGTAACAGTATTTCCTCAAGCCAATTTGAAACCAATAGATGGCGCTGCCCGCTACAGACTAACACAGCGCACACAAATTCTTAGGCTGGGTTCATATTTGTGTCGGAGACTGTCACAAATTCTGTCAGATTCTGCATGCAACCTTGACAAAAAACGAGACTCCCATTATAAGCTAAAGGGGTATTCCGGTTACAACAATTTACCCCCTATCCTACGGTAACTTGCTGATCGTGGGTGTCCGACATCTGGGATCCCCACCGTTTTACAAGAACGGGGGTCCCGTACCTCCCGTTTTAACGGAGCCGCAGGTCGCTCATTCACACTGCCGCTCCATTCATTCTCTATGGCAGCGCGGCAAATAGCCAAACGCTTTACTCGGCTATGTCCGGTGCTCCCATAATGAATGGAGTGGCAGTGCGCATGAGCGACCTGTCGCTCCCTTTAAATGGGGGGGTATGTGTCTCCCGTTCTCGTAGGACCTAGCTGTCAGACACCAACCGATCCTACAGACAGTGGGTAACTTGTAACCGGAATGGGGGGGGGTCTCTGTCAGGTAATAGAGGTTTCCGTCGTACAATGGTTTCGGCGCCGAATCATGTCTTCTGTCAAAAATGGAAGCCACGACACAGATGTGAACAGTCTTTATGCTACATTTACATCTGCATCAGTAGGCTCCTTCAAGAAACTCCATCGCAGATTCCGTCATATTTTATGGAAAGAATAAAGCAGCATGCAGCTCTATTCTTTCCGTCAAAGCAACAGTCACAATGGAAGATGCTGCACTAAATTGTGGTTTCCGTTTTTAATGGAAACTACGACAAAGATGTGAACAGAGCAGATTCAATTAAATTTGCTGGAGCCTTGTTGGTGTCCATCGTGAGACATTTCCAGCACTTAGTCAAAGGAGCAAAACAAGGGAAGACCGGAAGTAACGGTTCAGTTGCACCATGGACACCAAAGGCAGCAGACAGAACCCATTGACTATAATGGGTTTCGTTAACTTTCCATTGGCGTGTCCATGGTTTTACCAGAAACAATAGCGCAGCACGCAGTGCTAGTGTTTCCGGTAATCTCTGCCGATTCTGCTACACAGGCCCCTAATGGAGCCTCCAGCGCATGTGAACAATTCTCATTTTACTTTCAAACCTAATAGAGGGCGATGCACTATAGACTCTTTGCTTTGCTAGAAGCCAATAGATGGCGCCGCCCTACACATCCACCTCTTTACAGTGCAAATAATCGTTTTGCTCTAAAACCCTGAAGGAATTCTGAGGCAGATTTTTCTGCCTGCAAATAACGCAGTGTGAACATTCCCTTAGCATGGCTAATTTTCAAGCTTATTTTAGAGCATACAATGCTTGTATTCCGCTCAAAAATACACTTGAAATACGACCGCAGACAGTTCCCAATTTATTTAAATGGGGAATACATGGTGTAGTTCATATGCTTATTTTTATACTGATGAAATAAAAACACGCCTCATAAAAAAGAAGCGACACGTCATTTCTTGAGACGTTTTTGGAGCCAATTTTACATTGACACTACAAAAAAGGCGTAGAAAAATTTGCTTTAAAATCCACTTCAATATACGCTTGCGACCACCAAAAACTATTTCAGAGGCTATTTTCCCTTGAAATCAGCCTCATATTTTTCTGCCTGTAACATATGCCGTGTGAACATAGCCTAAAGCTGGCCATACACATTAGATATATGTTGGAAGAACCCGCCGATTTCGGCGAGACCAGCCGACCATCTGATGTGTCTCCCCTGATAGCAGATGTCAGGGAAGAGAAGGTTCAGACATGTTGAATTTCAAAATTCCCAATCCTTCTGTTTTCACAAAGATAAGGCGCTGCAAGTGGAGTATGGCAGTTGCTTTCACCCTATTGATGACAAATGCATGCTTGGCCAAGCCGATCATGCTTGTGTACAGTGGCAGATTGAGCAGACTATTGGCCCGGGACTAGTCCCCAAACTTGGGCCCCCCTTCACCACCACTGCCATGCCGCGTGCTAGCATTGAAAACTAGGTATTACAATTCCCCCTGTCAAAGGGCTGTGTCGCTACATATGTACAATATGTACAATTTCCAACCATCGCTGACAGTATTACACTGTGTAGGGACACATCATCCTGACACGGGGAATAGTAACACCAATTTGTCTATTAGTCCTGGACTACACAAAGACTTTAATAAACACAATAATTTCATATAATAAATATGTCAGGAGGTAACCGATTCTCTATAAATCCAGTGACTCACAGGTGACGTCTTCTAATATTCTAGTCATTATTTTTCTTTTCCATCCGGTTCAGACCTCATGACTACGTCTCCCAGACCGCAACCCATTTCTGCAGAATTTGCCATTCAGATATCTTCAGCTCCACACTTTTCCAACATTTCCGCACCTATAAACGAAGAAAAAATTCTGATGGTGCCACACACTATGCCCCTAAATATAATAGCACCACACTGTGTCCCTGAAAATAATAGAACCATACACTATGTCCGTGAATACAACTATGTCAAACACTGTAAAGCACCACACAATGCCCCCTGTAAATAGCACCGCGCCCCTCAGATCCCACTGTAGATAATGCCCCTCAGAGCCCCCTGTAGATAGTACACATACACCGATCCTGTGGATAGCGCCACACTGCCCCTCACAGTACAGCCATGGGCCCCCTGGGAGACCTGGCAGCCGCCTTAAACAGACCTATGGGGATCCGCTATTGCTTGTTTATAGGGAGTCGGGAGGAATAGCTGATGGCCGAACCATTGTCAGCTATATAAAGTGAATGGACAGCTTAACCCTTTCCTCCTCAGAGCACCTTTTAAACTACAACCTCTGCTAACACTCTCTTTCATGCGTCACATCCATAGTACTAGTTTCATGTTACTTTGTAGATGTAAAAACCAAAACAATGCGTTCTATCCAGTAAAAAATACTCGACAGACCCAAAACACAACTCGCTGAGCTAAGCTGTTTCCGTAACTCCCATAGTAGTGAATGGCAGTTGTGGAAGCAACTTAGCATGCGAGCTACGCTGTTTCTGTAACTACTATTCAGTTCTATGGGAGTTACGGAAACAGCATAGCTCAGTGAGTTATGCTGTTTCCGTAACTCCCGACAATGTAAACAGGAAGTGGCCTGGAGGCAGTGTGGGCACAAAAAGCTAGAATGGGGTTTAGGGGACCCCGTTCTAGAGATAGGTGTGGGTCCCAGAGGTAGGACCCGCATCTATCTGACATTTATGACATATCCTGTGGATATGTCATAAATGTCTCTGATGGGAAAACCCCTTTAAGTTGCTTAACAGAGGGAGGGGGCACCCTCTGTCATCACTCATCGGCCCAGGAACACAACCACGGGTCGCCAATTGGTTGCAAAGGCAGCCGGGGCCTAACAAAGGCCACAAAGTCTGCTATGGCGGTTTGTCTATCAGGCCGTGCCTGAGGCATGTCCTAATAGGTTGCCTGTCAGTTTTATACTGACAGGCAATAATGCTTTGGTATACTAAAGCGTTCTAGAAGCAATCAAAAGGTTGCATTGAGAAGTCCTCTAGTAGAAGTAAAAAAATTTATTAAAGTATAATAAAGTTTATTAGAAAAAGAAAAAGTGTTCACAAATGAAAAATATATATTTTTTCCTATAAAAAAAAAAAGGTTTTGTTTTGTAAAAGTATATAATAAAATACAAAAGTTCATATATATGGTATTCATGCAATCGTAAAGAAAGGAACAAAAAAATTGACATGCTATTTAAGCTGCATGTTGAATGCCGTAAAAAAATTTTGTTTTCCAACCCCTCCCAAAAAAATTATAATAAACATAATCAAAAAGCCCTGTGTATCCCAAAACGGTAGTACTACATCTTGTACCGCCAAAAAAAGCACACCTACGGCTTCATTGACGGAAGAATAAAAAAATATTTGCATCATGGAATGTAATGACACAAAACAAATTATTGTTTTTTATAAGGGTCTTTTTTGTGAAAAAGTAGTAAAACCTAAAAAAACATATATATAGAACAAAAGAATCAGGCAGCACTCCGTAGAATTTCAGTGAACAAAAGTGGGGTACTTTATCAAAGGGAATGTGTCTCTAGAAATTATTTTTATTTTTTTTTAGTTAAACATTTAGTGTATACATGATTAGACATTGTTATAATTTTTTACATTTTTTCACAAGTCAGGAGATAATATAAATTAGATTCTAATTTATAACATTTCCCTGTGCGGGTCACTAGAGGGAGCAATTCCCAAAATTGCAGCATTGGCATGTGGTAAAGCAACCACATTGCTTTATGCTGCAAATTTGGTGTAAACACACACGCTCTAGTGAGCTCACAGAATCCCCCCTCCCTTATCCTCGCTAGTGCCAGGAGAAAGGAGGGAATTGAATTTTCAAACCTCCTACACTGTGTGCCGCCATTTTTTGACCGAATACACAGTGTAGTAGGCTTACATACAGTGGTAATCACACACTAAAACACGAACATACACAGACATAACTTACCTGCTCCTGCCGCCGCCGCTCCCTCCACTCCTAGTGCTTGCTTCAGAACACATGTCCGGAAGCCGCGACCGGAAGTAGTCATCTTACTGTCCGGCCGCGGCTTCCGGTCCACAAGAAAATGGCGCCGGATGTCGCTCGGCCGAAGACCTTCCATTTGGACCGTGTGAGAGCGGCGCATGCGCCGTTCCCACACAGATAGCGTACACCATAGTGAATGGAACGGCTCCCGTTCGCATTCTCTATGGGGATGTATGTGCCGTATTCCATCTCTGTATGTGTAGTTAATCGACACATACAGAGATGAAAAAAAAAATGGCAGCCCCCATAGTGAACAAAAAGTTAGAAAAAAAAAAGTAACACAAACACACAAATAAACATTTTTTTAATAAAACACTAAAAGCAAATTGAGCTAAAAATTTTTTTTTTCGCGACACCCTTCCTTTAACCCCTTCGCGCTCAGCGACGTAATAATCAGTCGCGCTAACTGGATCGTTAGCGCTCAGCGACGGACTATTACGTCGCGGGAGTAACGGCCATTTTGGCCGTCCTCCCGACACATACAGGAGCTGTGACAGCTGCTGTCTCGTACAGCAGCTGCCGCAGCTCCTACAGCGGGGACCGATCGCGGTGTCCCCGCTGATTAACCCCTTAAAAGCCGTGTTCAATAGTGATCACGGCTTTTTAGGGGTTAAGCTGCCATCGCCGGCCTGCTACGCGATAGCGGCTGGCGATGGTGGCTATGGCAACCGGACACCAAACAATGGCGTCTGGCTCTGCCATCGACGGAAGCCTAGTGGGTCCTGACGAAGTCAGGACCCACTATGCTTGCTGTCAGTGAGTAGCTGACAGTTCTAATACACTGCACTACGCATGTAGTGCAGTGTATTAGAATAGCGATCAGGGCCTCCTGCCCTCAAGTCCCCTAGTGGGACAAAGTAATAAAGTTAAAAAAAAGTTACAAAAAGATGTGTAAAAATAAGAAAATAAAAGTTTTAAAAGTAATAAAAGTAAAATTCTCCCTTTTTCCCTTATCAGTCCTTTATTATTAATAAAAATATATAAACAAACAAATAAACTATACATAATTAGTATCGCCGCGTCCGTAACGGCCTGAACTACAAAATTATTTTGTTATTTATCCCGCGCAGTGAACGCCGTAAAAGAAAATAATAATAAACCGTACCACAATCACAATTGTTTGGTCACTTCACCTCCCAAAAAATGGAATAAAAAGAGATCAAAAAGTCGCATGTACCGAAAAATGGTGCTGATCGAAACTACAGTTCGTTACGCAAAAAATAAGTCCTCGCACGGCTTTCTTGATGGAAAAATAAAAACGTTATGGCTCTTAGAATAAGGTAACACAAAAAGTGAATGGTTGTTTATAAAACGTATTTTATTGTGCAAACGCCAAAAGACATAAAAAAAAACCTATAAACATCTGGTATCGCCGTAATCGTATCGCCCCGCAGAATAAAGTGAATATGTCATTTATAGTGCACGGTGCACGCTGTAAAAAAAATAGATTAAAAAAACAATAGTAGAATTGCTGTTTTTTAGTCACCACGCCACCTAAAAATAGAATAAAAACTGATCAAAAAGCTGCATGCACCCCAAGAAAACTACAATGGATTCCTCAAGGGGTCTAGTTTCCAAATTGGGGTCACTTTTGGGGGTTTTCCACTGTTTTGGCACCACAAGACCTCTTCAAACCGGACATGGTGCCTAATAAAAAGGAGGTCTCATAATCCACTAGGTGCTCCTTTGCTTCGGAGGCCGGTGCTTCGGTCCATTACCGACACTAGGGCCACATGTGGGATATTTCACAAAACTGCGGAATCTGGGCAATAAGTATTGAGTTGTGTTTCTCTGATAAAACCTTTTGTGTTATAAAAAAAATGGTATAAAAAGAATATTCTGACAAAAAAAAAATGTAAATTTCACCTCTACTTTGCTCTAAATTTCTGTGAAACACCTAAAGGTTTCATAAACTTTCTAAATGCTGTTGTGAATACTTTGAGGGGTCTAATTTCTAAAATGGGGTGTTTGAGAGGGGTGTCTAATATATAGGCCCCTCAAAGCAACTTCAGAACTGAACTGGAACCTAAAAAAATAAATAAATTAGGCAATACTTGGCTTCTTACATTATACTGATAATGAGCCGTGCCCACCCCGAGATGACCCCAGTTTTGACCGTTTGTATAAACGGAGACCCCTATTAGACCGTTTCAGTGCCCGGTTTTCCCAAGCATACACCCCAAGAAGTGTATTTCTATTGATGAGTCCTTGGTGGATGTTAAAGGGAGGGTTCAATTCCGCGAGTACCTGCCGGGTAAGAGGGCAAGGTATGGCGTGAAGATGTATGAGCTGTGTGAGAGTGCATCAGGGTATACCTACAAATTTAGGATATATAAAGGGAAGGACACCAGTATTCAGCCCCCAGAATGCCCCCCCTTACTGGGAGTTAATGCAAAAATTGTGTGGGATTTGGTGCACCCACTGCTGGACCAGGGTTACCACCTCTACCTGGATAATTTTTATACCGGCGTCCCACTCTTCAACTGTCTCGCTTCCAGTCCTGCGGCATGCGGCACTGCTAGAAGAAATCTGAGAGGCCTCCCTAAGACTCTGCAGGCCAAACAAGAAGGGGTGAGCGCAGGGCACATTCTAGCAGCAACATATTGTGTGTCAAGTACAAGGACAAGAGAGATGTCACACCAGTACCCATGTACCTGTACGAGGTACCAGTACAGAGACCCCTAAACCAGACTGCATCCTGGACTACAATAGGTACATGGGAGGGGATGACTTGTCAGATCAAGTCCTGAAGCCCTACAGCGCCATGCGGTGTGGTATAAGAAGCTGGCCGTGCACATCATACAGATGGCATTGTACAATGTGTACGTGCTACGTCGATGTACAGGCCAGAGGGGAACTTTCCTGGAATTTCAAGAGGTGATTATCAAGAACCTAATCTTTAGGGACCAAGAAGGGGGGGGGGCACCCAGTACTTCTGGAAGCGAGGCCACACGCATCGCACCAGGGCAGCACTTTCCAGGAGAATTTCCCCAAACTGGCAAGAAGGGAAAAAGTCAAAAGAGGTGCAAAGTCTGCCATAAGAGGGGTATAAGGGAGGACACAATATATCAATGTAACACGTGTCCCGAAAAACCAGAGCTCTGTATGAAAGAGTGTTTTAAAATTTATCATACAGCCCTTGATTTATAATTTACCCCAATTCTACTTACCCTGATGTACTCCGCACAGCTTATCCCCCATTATCTTTCCCTTCTGAGCCCTGCTGTGTGCCCAAGCAGCTGATAACAGCCACATTGAGGGTATTGCCATACCCGGGAGAACCCACATTACAGTTTATGGGGTGTAGGTCTCCGGTCAAAATGCTCACTACACCTCTAGATGAATGCCTTAAAGAGGCTGTCACCAGATTTTGCAACCCCTATCTGCTATTGCAGCAGATAGGCGCTGCAATGTAGATTACAGTAACGTTTTTATTTTTAAAAAACGAGCATTTTTGGCCAAGTTATGACCATTTTCGTATTTATGCAAATGAGGCTTGCAAAAGTACAACTGGGCGTGTTGAAAAGTAAAAGTACAACTGGGCGTGTATTATGTGCGTACATCGGGGCGTGTTTACTACTATTACTAGCTGGGCGTTGTGTATAGAAGTGTCATCCACTTCTTTTCACAACGCCCAGCTTCTGGCAGTGCAGCACTGTGACGTCACTCACAGGTCCTGCATCGTGTCGGCACCAGAGGCTACAGATGATTCTGCAGCAGCATCGGCGTTTGCAGGTAAGTCGATGTAGCTACTTACCTGCAAATGCTGATGCTGCTGCAGAATCAAGTGTAGCCTCTGGTGCCGACACGATGCAGGACCTGTGAGTGACGTCACAGTGCTGCACTGCCAGAAGCTGGGCGTTGTGAAGAGAAGTGGATGACACTTCTATACACAACGCCCAGCTAGTAATAGTAGTAAACACGCCCCGATGTACGCACATAATACACGCCCAGTTGTACTTTTACTTTTAAACACGCCCAGTTGTACTTTTGCAAGCCTCATTTGCATAAATACGAAAATGGTCATAACTTGGCCAAAAATGCTCGTTTTTTAAAAATAAAAACGTTACTGTAATCTACATTGCAGCGCCTATCTGCTGCAATAGCAGATAGGGGCTGCAAAATCTGGTGACAGAGCCTCTTTAAGGGTGTAGTTTTTAAAACGGGGTCACTTCTTGCGGGTTTCAACTGTACTGGTACCTCAGGGGCTTCTGCAAACATGACTTCGCACCAGAAAATCCCCAGTAGGCCAAATGGTGGTCCTTTCCTTCTGAGCCCTCCCATGGGCCCAAACGGCAGTTTATCACCACAAATGGGGTATTGCGGCACTCAGGACAAATTGCGCAACAGAATGGGGTATTTTATTTCTTGTGAAAATAAGAAATTTTCAGCCAAAACTACATATTATAGGAAAAAATTAATTTTGTTTTAATTCCCAGCCCAATTCAAATAAGTTCTGTGAAAAAACTATGGGGTCAAAATGGTCACAACACCCATAAATGAATTCCTTGAGGGGTGTAGTTTCCAAATTGGGTCACTTCTGGTGGGTTTCCATTGCTTTGATACCTCTGGGGCTCTGCAAATGCGACATGGCACCCGAAAACCAATCCAGCAAAATCTGGACTCCAACAAACACATAGCGTTCCTTTCCTTCTGAGCCCTCCCATGGGCCCAAACGGCAGTTTATCACCACAAATGGGGTATTGCCGCACAAAGGACAAATTGGGCAACAAAATGGGGTATTTTGTTCCCTGTGAAAATAAGAAATTTAGATCACAAATGACATATTATTGGAAAAAATGACATTTTTTTAATTTCACAGCCCAATTCAAATAGGTGCTGTGAAAAAACTGTGCGGTCAAAATGGTAACAACAACCATAAATGAATTCCTTGAGGGGTGTAGTTTCCAAAATGGGGTCACTATTCGGGGATTCCTACTGTTTTGGCACCTCAACACCTCTTCAAACCTGGCATGCTGCCTAAAATATATTCTAATAAAAATGCACCAGGTGCTTCTTTGCTTCTGGGGCTTGTGTTTTTTTCCACGAGCGCACTAGAGCCACATGTGGGACATTTCTAAAAACTGCAGAATCTGGACAACACATATTTAGTAGTGTTTCTCTGGTAAAACCTTCTGTGTTACCGGAAAAAAATTGAAGAAAATTTAAATTCAGCAAGAAAAATGAAATTTGCAAATTTCACCTCCACTTTGCTTTAACCGCTTCCCGACCGCCCACTGTATATTCACGTCGGCATTTGCTGGGCTCTGTGCAGTGCCGACGTGAATTCACGGTGGTTGTTAAAAGCGCGATCCGGGTGTCTCAGAGTAGCGCTGACACCCGGATCGCGCTGTTATCACCTGCCTCTGGTCCCGGAGATATGATCGGGACCTGATTAGTTCAGGTCCCGGTCATGTGATCGCAGGGAAAGTGTGTTGTAGCAATGAACTAGAAAGTTTGTTGCTATAACAAACTGGAAAGTTTGTTGCTACAACAAACTTTCCCGGGGACCGATTGCTGGTGCTGCAGTCGGTTACAAGGCAGAACCGGGGGCCATATAACGGCCCCCGGGTCTGCCATGCACAGCAGCCTATGAGAACCAGCCGGATGCTGGTCCTCATAAGCTTCCTGTCAGTGTGACTCTCAGCGTCACACTGACAGTTTATAATACGTTACACTACCTAGGTAGTGTAATGTATTATAGCAGCGATCAGTGCTGCCAGTCTTCAAGTAAAAAGTAAAGTAATAAAAATGTTTTATAAAAGTTACAAAAAAAAAAGAATGCTTTTTTTCCTATAATAAGTCTTTTATTATAGGGAAAAAATGAAAATGTTAAAAAAAGTACACATATTTGGTATCACCGCGTTCGTAACGACCCAAACTATAAAACTATAATATTATTTTTTCCGCACGGTGAACACCGCAAAAAAAATAATTAAAAAACAGTCAGAATCACTTTTTTTTCGTCATCAACCCTCCCAAAATATAGAATAAAAAGTGATCAAAAAGTCGCATGTACCCCAAAATAGTACCAATAAAAACTACAACCCGTCCCGCAAAAAACAAGCCCTTGCACCGCTTTTTTGACGGAAAAATAAAACGTTATGGCTCTCAGAATATGGGGACACAGAAAATAAATTATTTTAATCAAAGTGATTTTATTGCGCAATCGCCACAAAACATAAAAAAACCTATATACATATGGTATCGCCGTAATCGTACCGACCCGCAGAATAAAGTAAAATGTCATTTATACCGCACGGTGAATACTATAAAAAAAAAAATACAAAAAACATTGTCAGAATTTATGTTTCTTTGTCACTTTGCTTCCCAAATAATCTAATAAAAAGTGATTAAAAAAAATCACATGTACCCTAAAATGGTACCAATGAAAAGTACAGATTGTCCCGCAACAAATAAGCCCTCACACAGCTCCGTTGGAGAAAAAATAAAAAAGTTCTGGCTCTCAGAATATGGCGATGCGAAATGTGCAGAGTGTTCCAAAAGCGGATAAGATCGGGTGCCATTTATCAGTGCGACACTGGCCACATATCTGCGGATTATTATTTAGTTACACCATTATTATACCCTCTTATTATGTCCTGATGTACCCCGCACAGCTCACATATGCCCCCACATTATAAACTGAAATACCAGCAAAACCCCAAACAGAACAGTTACCAAGCAAAATCTGCGCTCCAAAAGCCAAATGGCGTTCCCTCCCTTCTGAGCCCCACAGCGTGCCCAAACACCAGCTTACGTCCACATATATGACATTTTATATCCGGGAGAACCCGCTCAACATTGTATGAGGTATTTGTCTTCAGTGGCACAATATATTGTGCATTAAAATGGCACATCAGTGGAAAATTGTAATTTTCACTTTGCACCATCCGCTGCGCATTAACGCCTTGGCGCACCACGACTTAATAGCATGTCGTGGTGTGAGGGGTTATTTATGGAGCGGGCTCATGCGCTGTGCACGCTCCATATTCTGCAGGTGTCCGCTGTGTATTACAGCTGACACCCGGGACTAACGGACAGGAACAGTGATCGCGCTGTTACAGGAGCCTGTAAAATGACATTATACTGCAATACATTAGTATTGCAGTGTATTGTACCAGCGACCTAATGATCGCTCGTTCCAGTCCCCTAAAGGGACTTTTGGGAGGTTTCCACTGTTTTGGTACCTCAGGGGCTTTGCATATGCGAGTCCAAACAGCAGTTTATTACCACATATGGCGTATTGCTGTAATCAGGACAAATTGCTTTACAAATTTTGGGGTCATTTTTCTCCTTTATTCATTGTAAAAATTAAACATTTCTATGTTTTTTCAGAAAAAAGTAGATTTTCATTTTCACGGCCTAATTCCACTAAATTCAGCAAAAAAACTGTGGGGTCAAAATGCTAACTATACCCCTAGAACAATTCCTTGAGGGGTGTAGTCTTCAAAATGGGGTCAGTTTTGGGGTGATTCCACGGTTTTGCTTACTCCAGGGCGTTGCAAACGCGACATGGAACTGAAAACCAATCCAGCAAAATCTGCGCTTCAAAATCCAAATGGCGCTTCTTCACTTCTGAGCTCTGCCGTGGGTCCAAAGAGCAGTTTAGTACCACATATGGGGTATTGGCGTAATCGGGAGAAGTAGCTTTACAAGTTCTGGGGTGCTTTTTAATCTTTATTCCTTGCAAATATAATTTTTTTTTATATTTTTTCAGAAAAAAAGTAGATTTTCACTTTCACAGACAAACTCCAATAAATATAGCAAAATACCTGTGGGGTCAAGATGCTAACTATACCCCTAGATAAATTCCTTGAGGGGTGCAGTTTCCAAAACTGTCTCACTTTTGGGGGATTTTCACTGTTTTGGCACCACAAGACCTCTTCAAACCTGACATGGTGCCTAAAATATATTCTAAAAAAAGGAGGCCCCAAAATCCACTAGGTGCTCCTTTGCTTCTGAGGCCGGTATTTCAGTCCATTATCACACTAGAGCCACATGTGGGATATTTCTAAAAACTGCAGAATCTGGGCAATAAATATTGAGTTGCATTTCTCGGGTAAAACCTTCTGTGTTACAGAAAAAAATGTATTACAAATTAATTTCAGCAAAAAAAAATTAAATTTGTACATTTCAGCTCTACATTGCTTTAATTCCTTTGAAGCGCCTAATGGGTTAAGAAACTTTCTGAATGCTATTTTGAATACTTTGAGGGGTGCTGTTTTTAATATGGGGTGATTTATGGGGTCTATCTAGTACATAAAGCCCTCAAAGCCACTTCAGAACTGAACTGGTCCCTGTAAAAATGGCCTTTTGAAATTTTCTTGAAAATGTGAGAAATTGCTGCTAAAGTTCTAAACGTTGTAACGTCCTAGAAAAATAAAATAATGTTCAAAAAACTATGCAAATATAAAGTAGACATATGGAATATATAAAATAGTAACTATTTTGTGTGGTATTGCTATCTGTTTTACAAGCAGATACATTTAAAATGAGAAAAATCATAATTTTTGCAAATTTTCTCTAAATTTTGGTGTTTTTCACAAATAAGCAATGAATTTATTGACCAAATTTTTCCACTAACAAAGTACAATATGTCACGAGAAAACAATCTCAGAATCGCTTGGATAGGCAAAAGCATTCCGGAGTTATTACCACATAAAGAGACACATGTCAGATTTGAGAAAATGGGGCTGGTCATGAATGTCAAAATGAGCTCGGTCTTGAAAGGGTTAATTCCTGTGAAATGCCTGAAGGGTTAAAAAACTAAAACTAAAAATCTAAATGCTGTTTTGAATACTTTGAGGGGTCTCGTTTTTAAAATGGGGTGTTTTATGAGGGTTTCTAATACATAGGCCCCTCAAAGCCACTTCAGAACTCAAGAGGTACCTTAAAAAAAAGGCTTTTGAAATTTTCTTAAAAATATGAGAAATTGCTGTTTATGTTCTAAGCCTTGTAACGTCCATGAAAAATAAAATAATGTTAAAAAAACGATGCCAATCTAAAGTAGACATATGGGAAATGTGAACTAGTAACTATTTTGGGTGGTATAACCGTCTGTTTTACAAGCAGATGCATTTAAATTCTGAAAAATGCTATTTTTTCCAAATTTTCTCTAAATTTTGCAATTTTTCACCAATAAACACTGAATATATCGACCAAATTTTACCACGAACATGAAGCCCAATGTGTCACGAGAAAACAGTCTCAGAATCGCTTGGATAGGTTTAAGCATTCCGACGTTATTACCACATAAAGTGAAATATGTCAGTTTTGAAAAATGGGCTCTGAGCCTTAAGGCCAAAACTAGGCTGCGTCCTTAAGGGGTTAACCTAGCGCAACGTTTCAGCTCACAATGTTGGAGCCTTTCTCAAACAAATGAACTGGTGTAACAACAGAGTACATATCAACCAGTCAATCAATTACATAATAGGATGCAATCAAGGTACAAAAGTGTAAATACAGTCACAAAACTCTACAAATAATCATACATAGTGAATATGAGTGTTATCAATAGAAAACAAAATTGAATTCGGTAAATGAGTTAGTAAAGTGAAGAAAATACTCACAGTAAATAGGTAACCAATGTGCTACTGTGCACACATGGAAAGTGTTACAACAGTTGTGTAAAATCTATTTAAAGAGGCTCTGTCACCACATTATAAGTGACTACATAATGTGATTGGCGCTGTAATGTAGATAACAACAGTGGTTTTTATTTTGAAAAATTATCATTTTTGAGCAAGTTATGAGCAATTTTAGAGTTATGCTAATTAGTTTCTTAATAGACAACTGGGCATGTTTTTACTTTTTACCAACTGGGCATTGTACAGAGGAGTGTATGACGCTGACCAATCAGTGACCAATCAGTAACCAGTCTATTAAGAAACTAATTAGCATAAATCTAAAATTGCTCATAACCTGCTAAAAAAAGGTTTGTTGTTCAAAATAAAAACCACTGTTGTTATCTACATTACAGCGCCGATCAGATTATGTAGGAGATAGGGCACTTATAATTTGGTGACAGAGCCTCTTTAAAGAGAACCTTTCACCTGATGGACATGTGTCTTTTTTCAACCGTACAAACTATGTAACTATTTATCCTCCCCATACATGTGCAGCTGAGTGTAGCATGTAATGGGGAGGGCTGAACAAATCCTGGGGCACTTTACATTTTTTTTCTACCTCCCACCGTTATTTAGATATCGGTGCCGTTATATTTTGTGCCCGATATTTAAATAACCCCCTGAACTGTCAACAGGGCGTGTACTGGCAAGGGGCCGTGTTACTATGGCTGTGACACTGTCCAATCAGATATGGACAGTGCCACAGCAAGAGCGAAGAGAGAGAGTGTCTTCTGCCGAAGTGGCAAGGGGGCGTGTCACAGCTACGGACAGTGTAACTCTGGAGAGGAGAGTGCGCTCTCATCTCCTCAGCTCATCAATTTTGTATTGTCTGCCAAAGTGGCAAGGCGGCATGTCTCTGCTACGGACAGTGTAAGCGCTCCCCAGCTCTTACACTGTCCGTAGTAGTGACACGCCCCCTGCCAGTTCAATACAAAGTACAAGACTGATCTCTCACAAGAGCTGAAGTGATGAGAGTGCACATGCGCGCTCTCATCTCCACAGCTCTTACACTGTCCGTAGCAGTAACACGCCCCCTTGCCAGTTCGGGTGAAAAGACTGATCTTCAAAGCTGAAGAGTGAGAGCGCGTGCGCGCGCACACTCTCTCTCTCCTCGCTCTTGCTGTGGCACTGTCCATATCACGAGTATATGGTATCGCGAGACCGCGCCTTCGCAGTGTGTATCAAAGTAACGAAGTGGCCATATTAACTGGAAAATCGTAGTAGAAAGGTGCATGTCTGCACATGCGTAAGGCCCAGTTCACACTGTTTTTTGACGTGGAAACCGCATCGGAAAACGCGCCAAGAATGTCCGAAAATGCCTCCCATTGATTTCAATGGGAGGCGGAGGCGTTTTTTTTCCCCACGAGCGGAAAAAAAACACTCGCGAGAAAAAGAAGCGACATGCCCTATCTTCGGGCATTTACGTCTCTGACCTCCCATTGACATCAATGGGAGTCAGAGAAAGCGTATTTTGCTTTGTTTTTTCTCAATGAGCGCGAGAGAAAAAAGTTGCGAAAAAACGCGGCAAACGGCGTGCAGGCAAACAGAATTTTGAGGCAGAATTTTCTGCCTGCAAAAAACTGTGTCAACATAGCCTAAGGGAAAAATGCCTAGTCATATTAGCAGCGGAAACTGCAGTAGCAGTAACGTACATCTATAGAAAAGTAAAGCAGAAAATAAAATCTGCTGAATGAGAATTTAAGAATAAAGGACCATAATAACAAAGTGAGTACGTCACTGCGGAGATCGAAACCAATTAAAGGTAGAGACATCATATAAGGTTAGCATAAGTCACAGATGTAAATACGTCACAGACCTTGACTTAGGGCATAGGCAGCCAATGACGAAGCATGTATAGATGGGACAAGGGTCAATGGGCTGTTAAGGTTAACTGTCCACGTCACTTTATCAAACCGTTTAGACAGGCACAATCGGTGTGTAGTACACATCTATGTGTCAAGATGTCATAAACGTGACCCCCAAAGCGGTGTCAATAAAGGCTAGAGACCCATATACAAATAGTGACAATCATAGAACCAGATGTATAGCGAACTGGATATTAATATAGGACTATTAATAGAGATATTAATGAATTAATAGGGATATTAATATAGGACTGGAGATATTAAAGTATTAGGTGCTTTTCCCACGCGTTTAATGGTCTACCTTTATTTTATACGCCCGGAAAAGCTCCCAACGCATACGTTAAATGTAGGCTGTCATGAACGCCTAAGGGTATGTTTACACAGATAAATTTTACGGCAGATTCCGCCGCAAAATTTCACCTTATATTCATTTCAATGGGAGTTGGACGCTTCTTTTTCCCGCTAGCTGATTATTTTAGCTAACAGGAAAAAGAAACATCCTGCTCGATCTTTGGGTGGATTCCGCCTGGACCTCGTGTTGATTTCAATGAAAAGGAGGAACCTCCTGCTATCGGCAGGAATAGTTCCGCGGCGGTACCCACTACGCAAAATCCGCCGTGTGAATAAGCTCTAACAGTGGAATCTGTCACCCATAGACTATAATGGTACCTGTTTAATGGATGTGTCATGAACTCTCATGACCCATTTCATTATGCATACATTAAAGGGGATATCCAGTCGTTAAAAATTGATGGCCTATCCTCAGGATAGGCCATCAATAGCTGATGGGTCAGGGTCCGACTCCCGGGAGTCCCACTGATCAGCTGTTTTTTTTTTTATAATTCAAAGTTTTTATTGAATTTTGTAAAATAAAAAAAAGAATAAGAACAAGCAACGTTACATGTGACATATTTCTGCATCAACACGTAAGGACAACAACTAATAATGACAATTGAAAAGTGAAAAAGGAGACAAAAGGGGGAAGAAGTTGGAGGGAAGAAGGGGGGAGGACGGGGGGACAATAAGACAAAATGTAAGCATACAAGTTATGCAAAGATAGTGTGTAAGCATCAAAATACTAGAATCGCAAGAGATTAATAGAAATGAGTATGAGGAGATCTCCCTCTGTTTGACCGAACCCCTAGAACCAAGCAAAGGATAAATTAACTAGAACGCACATCCAAATTATATTTGCACCATGGCGCCCACGTAGACATATATTTATCATGAGTCCTATTTGGCCATCTGGATAATTCCTCAAATCTAGAAAGGTGGTTAACTTTGGCTCGCCATTGTTGTAAAGTAGGAGGGAGAGTCTGCAGCCAATGTAGGGGTATTAAGGTGTTGGCCACCGTAATAAGGTGGGTAACTAGGTTGCGTTTGGAAGGAGTAAACAGAGTACTTGGTCTAGCCCAGGGGTCTCAAACTCGGCCGGGTAAGTGGGCCGCATATAGAAAAAATGTGAAGTGGTCGGGCCGCATTACTTTCAAATTTGATACAATACAAAATTATTGTTAATCAATTAGTTATTTGAACTACTATAACACTATATTACTATAATAATAGCGCTAGGTTTAAAATTTGAGAGATTTCTCCACGTGCTTATTTCAACAATCCAGCATTCCAGTTTAAGTGTTGCTAAATGCAGTCCGGTGGCTCAGTTAGCACACATGTCAAGATTGGGCAGCCCCTTTTTAGATAGTGCCACAGCGCCCTCGGTGGATGCTGCCGCAGAGCCCTGTGTACATGCCGCCACAGCAGTGCCCCCTGTGGATGCCGCCACAGCAGTGCCCCCTGTGGATGCCGCCACAGCAGTGCCCCCTGTAGATGCCGCCACAGCAGTGCCCTCTGTAGATGCCGCCACAGCAGTGCCCTCTGTAGATGCCGCCACAGCAGTGCCCTCTGTAGATGCCGCCACAGCAGTGCCCCCTGTAGATGCCGCCACAGCAGTTCCCCCTGTAGATGCCGCCACAGCAGTGCCCCCTGTAGATGCCGCCACAGCAGTGCCCCCTGTAGATGCCGCCACAGCAGTGCCCCCTGTAGATGCCGCCACAGCAGTGAACCCTGTTGATGCCGCCACAGCAGTGCACCCTGTTGATGCCGCCACAGCAGTGCCCCCTGTAGACTGGGACTCCAGCTGTGCTCCTGACATCACTGGGACTCCTGCTCTGGGGAAGCCCCTGACATCATAGTCGGCGTATGGACAGCAATGTCAGAGGCTTCCCCAGAGTCCCGGAGAAGAGCCGATAATAGCGCTCTGCCCGGGACTCCGCTATAGGGAAGACCCTGACACACTGTCCATATATGGGCAGCGATGTCAGGGAATTTCGCAGCGTCCCGGAGCAGAGCCGATACTAGCGCTCTGCCCGGGACTCCGCTGTGGGTAAGACCCTGACACACTGTCCATATGTTGACACCGATGTCAGGAAATTCCACAGAGTCCCGGAGCAGAGCCTGTACTAGCGCTCTGCCCGGGACTCTGGCTCTGGGGAAGCCCCAGACATCGCTGTTCATATGTGGACAGCAATGTCAGGGAATTCCAGAGTCTCAGAGCAGAGCCGATACTAGCGGCTCTGTGTCCCGCGGGCCGCAGATGACAGCCCAAGGGGCCGCATGCGGCCCGCGGGCCGCGTGCTTGAGACCCCTGGTCTAACCAATATAATCATATCTATGGTTAAGACCAAAGTGAAGCCCATAATAGTACGTATATTCTGCGTGATTTGCTCCCAAAAAGACAAAATACCATGACAGTTCCACCAAATATGCGAGAGGGAGCCTACATCACCTTTACACCTCCAGCATGGATTGGAGTCAGAAATGTTGCACTTAAATAAAAACTCCAGGGTTCTGTACCCTCTTGTCAATAATTTAAAATGGTTCTCATGTAGCAAAACACCATGTGCGTGAAATAATATAAATTTGGACTCAGTCAGACAAGGTATTATTGAATTCCTTTTCCCAAGCTAATAGGAAATTTGGTCTGCCAGATGTAGGGGTAACCAGAAAATTACGGTATAAATTCGATATCCTCCTAGAAACAGGATACTTAACAGCAATCACTTTCTCAAATTCCATGAAAGGTCTAGTAACATCATGAGACTTCAGAAATAGGGAACAAGACTTTTTAAACAATTGGTAATGAAGAAAGTTAGGGTGTAGTGGAGAAACCAGTTGTTTAAAAGAAGGTACATCAGGAACCATAATGTCAGTAAACAAATTATGAACAGATAAAGCACCAAAAGAATTCCACATAGGCGTCATTCAGACCGTCATGCAACCTATATAATCAGGGATGAGATGCACATGGGAGAGTGGGGAGGGAGTAAGTGCAAGTACTGTATGTCTCTCATGCCAAACTTCAAGGACCCCTTTCAATAATGGATTAAACTCAGGAGCTTTGTACGTCTTAGGCTGTGGAAGCCAAATGTCAGATAGAAAGGATGGACCATATGCATCCCTAGCGATTGTCAATCTCAACATTCTTACACGGATTAACCAATTCTAACCATCTATTGAGGTGAATTGCTTTATAATATGCTAAAATGTCAGGTAGACCAATACCCCCAGCTGACTTGTCCTGAACCAATAATTTGTGAGCGAGTCTAGGTTTACGTTTGGACCAAAGAAACCTAGAAACGCTACTTCTGAGAGATTTGAAAAAGAGAAGAGGTAGATGTATAGGCGCCATCTGCATAACATATAAGAGTTTCAGAATTACATATGACTTCAGCAGATTCTTTCGTCCCATCCAGGAGACCAAGAGAATATCATAGGATCTCAAGAGGCTAGAAATTGTTGATAAAAGGGGTTGGTAGTTGAGGTGATCTATATCTGTCAATATAGGCGGGATCTGTATGCCGAGATATGTGATTGCCTCTCTAGACCACTTATATGGCAAGGTCTGTTTAAGCCTCTCTAAAACAGTCACAGGTAGGGAAATGTTTAACACCTCAGACTTGCTCAAATTTACCTTAAAGTTAGAGAGGGTACCAAACAGAGAGAGGAGCTTTGTGATGCGTGCAAGACCCGTCTCTGGGTTAGTAACTACAAATAATAAATCGTCAGCAAACGCAGTGGCCTTGAATTGAGAGTCGTGTGTTCGAATTCCCCTGATCTCCTGGTCCTACCGAACGGCCTCCAAAAGAGTCTCAATGACTAAGATGAAAAGGGTGGGAGAGAGGGGACACCCATTACGAGTACCATTCGAGATGTTGAATGTTGGGGAAAGAGTATCATTGACTTTCAATCTGGCATGTGGTTGTTCATATAAAGTAAAGATAGCACATATCAGAGAAGGAGGGAAATTACATTTCAGCAGGGTGGCTTCCATAAAGGCCCAGTCAACTCTATCAAAAGCCTTTTTGGCATCGATACCAAGAAAGACTAGGGGGATAGAATGGAAAAGTTTAGTCGAGTTGTCCCTACCCTCTCTTCCCTTAACAAAACCTGATTGATTCACATGTATCAAGATGGGTATGATAGTGTTTAGTCTAGTGGAAATGAGTTTAGCCCGTATCTTCACATCTATATTCAGAAGAGAGATGGACCTGTAGCTACTACATGACAATGGATCCTTACCCTCTTTCAATATCAAAGTGACTTGTGCTTCTTGTGCCTGTCTAGGGAGCAAGGAGTCTGTCAATAAGGCATTGCAGGTAAGTACAAGCTGTGGTAGAAGAATCTCTTGAAATTTTTTATAATATATAAGAGGAAAACCGTCAGGTCCCGGACTTTTCCCCGGTGGGATACTGTTGATAATTTTCTGCAGTTCAGACAAGGAGACCGGACCTAAAAGACCAGCAGCCACATCATCCCCTATAATCAGTAGATTAAGGGCATTGAGGAAAGAACCAACAGCTTCCGTTCTATCAAGTGCAGTGTTAGAGGGTTTAAACTTGTGTAGATTATAAAGCTGAGAGTAAAAATCTTGGAAGGCCTGTGCAATATCTTTAGTGGAGGTTTTCACCGTACCTGACTCATCTTTAATAGCGTTAATATGAGCTTTGGTTCTAGCTTTCTTTATGAGTGAGGATATAAATTTACCTCCTTTATTACCATGTACATAAACTTTATGTTTAAAATAAAGGTGGTGTTTTGCCGATTTAGCTGCCAATAAAGCTCACAACTGTTCCCTAAGTGCAATAAGGTCAGTTTGTACTAAAAGTGATTTGGAAGATTTATGCACACGTTCTAAGGCCGCTATCTGTGACATAAGAGAATCTAATTCCCTTTGCCTGCTCTTCTTAACCCTGGCACCAAGCGCTATAAAAAAAAACCTAATGTAACCCTTGTGTGATTCCCAAACCATCAGCTGGTCAGTGATGCTAGAAGTGTTAAACCTAAAGAATTCTTATAAATGGTCTCGGAGAACCCCACACTCAGCCTCGGAGTCCAGTAGGGACTCAATTAATCTCCATCTCCATTCCTTCACCGGCAACGGAGTCAGTGTGAGATGCATATGTACAGGAGCATGATCGGATATTGTAATATTCCCGATCTTAGGGTATGGGGTATAAGGAAGGAGGGAATCTGACACAAATACAGTATATAGTCTAACCTCTGAAATGAACCATGTACTGAAGAGAAATAGGAGTAATCTATAGCTGCGTGGTTATGGTGTCTCCAAATATCTACAAGGTGGAGGTCCTGTAGCACCGAGCATAATTTTCGAATGGCTGCCTGAGAGACATGGGACTTTTTAGAGGAAGAGTTCAACAACGGGTTCAAAGTTACATTTAAATCCCTCCCCGGCAGGGTCGGCAAAGGCTCCACATCTGGAGTTGGCAACCAAGAAGCCACTTCAACCGGCGGTATATCCAAGATCGGCCAGATCCTTTCCAGATCAGACATGGTATGAATCATAAGCCGTCTACCATCATGTAGAATTGCCAGGCCAAAAGGAAAAAGCCATGTGCATTGAATATTGCGAGCCCGCAAGACTTCTAGAAGAGGCTTTAATCGGCGCCGCTTCGCCAGCGTTGTAGGAGCCAAGTCCTGGTAGAACGAAAGCTCTCCCTCCTGGTATATAATAGAGCGACGCTCCCTTGCAGCAGCAAGAATATCCGCTGTATCTACATAGGAAAGTAGGCCACAAATCACATCACGTGGTTGTTCATTTGGTTTCGGTAGCGGCCGTAGGGCTCTATGAACCCATTCAATGGTTACGGTAACAGCTCTGTCTGGGCCTAATAGGTCAGAGAAAATATCCATGGTTACCTTGTGTAGTGCCTTCGCAACCCAGGTCTCCGGAAGGCCTTTAATACGCACATTTCTTCTCCTCCTGTTTTCCTGGTCTTCAAACAGAGTGAGGGCTCTATTAAGGTGTCCCGTATGTTGGGAAACAGTGGAGGCCAATGCTACGGAGTGCTCCACGATGATAGTGCAGGCAGACACCAGGTCTTCAACTTTACGGCCAATTTGCTGGACTTGCGCCTTAGTGTCGGCTAATTTGGTCATGACGGTTTAAGGGCCTGGAGGAGAGTTCTGCTGAGAAAGCTCTTTGAAATAGGTGCAGCTTGATCTCCATCAGCTTGATCTCCATCCGTGACGCTGTCAATATCAGACTCAGCCATGTCTGCCGCTGTAGGCGCCATTTTGGAAGATCTCGCGGGCGAGGAGCCCTTTTTCCAGAATTTCGGAAGATCCGACTAACCTTTTCCCGATTTAGGAGTAGCAGGTGGGTCACTGGACTTGTCTCTAGCAGATTTTACCATTTTGCTGGCCTTGAAAGATGCTTTATAAGCGGTCCGAACGTACCCAGTGAAGGAGCCACAGGCTTAAGCGTCCATCACAGTTCGCGGTCAGGCTCCACCCCCTGATCAGCTGTTTCGAAGGGGGTGCAGCGCTCGTACGAGCGCTGCTTCCCCTTAATTTCTGCTTGCTCACTGTGAATCGTCGACACGGATGTAGAGGCGATTCAAAGGTATTGCAGCCTTCTCCCATTCTCTTCAATGGAGGAAGAAGGCTGCAATACCTGTGAATTGCTGATACATCCTTGTCGACGATTCACAGTGAGCAAGTAAAAATGAAGGGGAAGCAGCACTCATACGAGTGATGCATCTCCTTCAAAACAGCTGATTTTTTGGGACCCAGACTGAACGTATAACAAAAGAGTCTTTTTGGCTTACTTGTAGTTAGTTACCTGTTCTTTATGTGACTAGACCATCGACTTGGAGCAAGTTCTTGGCAACCCCAATGGTGGGTAGACCTGTGAGGATACCAAGGTGACATGCTACTCCGAAACCTGGAGAGGAAGGAAGGAGAGATCAATATCAAAAGGGAAGAATGCAGCCTTATAAATGGAGGTTCATCAATAACATATTACTAGGGTCTGTCTGTCTGTTCCCAGAATTGGTATCTCCAGCCCTGGACAAATCTCCTCTCTTCTACACTTTCCCAGTTATCAGAGGACCCCACTTCTGCAGTAAACATAGCAGGCCCCCCACTTTCCCAGTAGCCATAGGAAAACCCTTCCTAGCTTCCCCCAGTAGTAACAGTAGGCTGTCCTCACTTCCCCAGTAGTCAAAGCAGGTTAACCATGAACTCACATTGCTGGCACTCCGCTAACAGTGTACGACGCAGAAGGAGCGGTCTGCGACCACTTCTGAAGGCAGGAATGGAGTTTGAAGGGTTGTCCAGGATTAAATAAACATGGCTGCTTTCTTCCAAAACCAGTGCCGCACCTGTCCACAGTCCTTTTCACTTCAATGGAGCTGAGCTGCAATATCAGACACAACCCATGGACCCTGTGTGGCGCTGTTTATGAAAGAAAGTAGCCTTGTTTTTCTAATCCTGGGTAACCCGTTTAATGCTGTAGGTGCTAAATACATGGAGCTGGATTCTATTACTTAGTGAAAGAACCAGCTGCTAAATGCATGAATGGCAGGGTGCAAAACCCAGTCACCAGGGTCGCTTCTCTAGTCACCATGGAAACCAAGTTTTCTGACTTATACAATGTGTTATGCCTAGTGCAGGGCCTGAAGCAGGCAGTAAATGACAAGGATTCTCTCCGTTTCTTTTTAATCCCTGTCATGCTCCTCCCCCTCAGGCCCAAAGAGAATAATTTAGCCGAATCCCAAAAAACTTTCAACCCACATTTTTAAAGGGAAAAGACGATCCCACTCTAGTGGAGAGACAATGACTAAATTAATTACCCTTGTGATGCAGGACTCCATTACCGTCCACAAGAAGCACCTGGAACCCAAAAATATCCCCTGTCAAATGTGACGATGTTAAATAAGAAAATGTCAGAATTAATGTAGTTACAGCTTGGAACACTACTTTACGGTTTTGATATAATCAATTTTTCATTACAATACTGATCCTGTATTATAGGCGAGAGCTGTATATTATTCTGCTGGTTGTCATTGGAAACAGTCATCAAGCTTGCCATGAGACAAATTCATAACAGTTTACCTAAACTAACAGATTACTATTTTGTGCCTGGTGTTAGGATAATACTTCCCAGAATGCCAATCACAAGCTATGAGAAGGCGTTGAAAAACAAATGAATGTTGGGAGATTTCAGCTCTGAAGCCAACGGAATTGTGAATGCAGCTCTGGACTATGATACACACTGTAACTCAATATTACAACCAGATAAGTTATGTAATGTATTTACAAATTATATATGTAAAATGACGTTTAAAAGTCGACGCAGTCTCAAGAGTGCTCAGAAAAACTCAATTGAGGAGAATGTGCATGCAAAACCTCAGGTATGCCGTAACAGGGGATCACACAGTACAGTCCAGTGGCCTTTTGTTAGGCCCAGGGCTGTCCCTTAAAGGGAACCTATCAGCCCTTCTGACATGTCTGTTTTAGTAAATACTTGTATTTCTCATAACATAACAATTCTGCAACACCTTTTCTTAGAAATCTGCTATGTGTCATTCCTCGGTTATTCCTCCTAGAAATAAAAAAAAAAGTGACAGTTAGCAGTTGGAAATGTTTCCCTATAGTCTCTCTCTGTTAGCACTGATTGGACAGTGTCAGTCTGTGTAGGGATACACCCCAAACTGGTAACACCCAGCTGTCAGTTTATTTATAAATGTCTAGGAGGAATAACAGAGGAACGGTACAACGCAGAGTTCTAGAAAAGGCGCTTCAGAATTATTATTTTATGGGGAATACAATTTTTTACTAAAATTGACATGTCAGGGCAGCTAACGGCTACTCTTTAAAGTTGTGAACTGACAATCGGGTACCAGAGATCATCCTCTTCCTTGTGGTACTCCATTGCTATTGATCTCGACATTACAAGGGTTAAACGAACAAGATCAAAAATGTCGCCGATCCAGGCCATTGCCAAAGAGTGGCGGCTGTCAATCATAGAACCGTATATGTACGGTGCTGGCCGCTAAGTACAAAACCCAATGCCAGCGCATAGAAACCAAGGGTAAAAATAAAAAAATGGGGCGGCGCTGCAAGACCGAACACAGCCTATAAACAAGAGTGTCACTGTTTCTGGGGAAAACATGCAGACATTCTCTTTTAATCTCATACAGTCCCTTTAAGGCAGAATTTACAGTATCAGATTTTGGACCCAATCAGAAGGATGTCCCAAGAACAGAGATGACATTTACACATCTGAATAGCGTATAGTTCCAGTGACCTATAAAACGCAGATTTAGCTCACCTAGAGCATCAAACTGGAATCCTTCTCCTGCAGCCTCTTCACTGCTTTAACCAGTGATGGTATGTCTCAAAAAGGCTAAGAAAATGGCTATGTAAGTAGCATACAGTGGTCACTATTTGACAGTCCTCGTAGAAAACCTAGAGCACACAATGTTCACTACTGGCAGCTATAAGAAAGTATAGGCTGTATTCACCTTCGCAAACAATTTTGGTCATTGCTCCTAGTCATCTTAAATGAACAATGTGGCAACCTTTTGAATATTCTAAACTAAAAATAGCCTACATTTTTTTGTCTACAGCTCTTATGCCGATCTGTGTGTCTCCATAGTTACAGACTACAAAAGAAACCCTGTGTAGTCTGATCCCACAGTCATACTCCATTACATCTGTCCACTACTTTTTGGAAATGTACATCAGGTAGGTTAGCAAGAAGTAGGGGACACATGGAATAGAGCAGGGGTCAGCACTCCAGCTGTTGTAAAACTACAACTCCCAGCATGCCATGAAAGCCAAATGCTTTATTATTCCAGCCAAAAGGTTGTCAGGGCATGCTGGGAATTGTAGTTTCAACACAGCTGGCGTGCTGAAGCTTGCTGACCCCTGCAATAGAGTATGACGGCAGGATCAGACTACACAGGATGTTTTCAATGAATACTTTTTTTTTAAAATGCATGTTGGAGCTGTACAGGGAGATGGTGGTGTAGGGCAGAATGCCTCTGTCGTTGAGGGAAGGAATGATCACGATCCTGTATAAGCAGAAGGGAGAGAGACGGGACTTGAAAAACTGGCGTCCCATCTCTCTCCTGAACGTGGACTTCAAGATCCTCGCCAAGGTACTGGCCACCCGGCTGAAAGGTGTCATCGGGCGGATCATCCACCCGGACCAGACCTGCAGCATTCCTGGCCGCAGGAACGCAGACAACCTTGCTCTCATGAGAGACACTGTGCAATACGTGAATGCCCGCTGCATGTCCGCGGCCCTGGTCAGACTTGACCAGGAAAAGGCATTTGATCGTGTTTCACACATCCTTATGGGCAAGGCGCTGCGAAAGTTCGGGCTGGGAGAAATGTTCTGTTCCTATGTTAACCTGATGTACCTTGACATTTTCAGCACAGTGCTGGTGAACGGCTGGAAGACTGACCCATTTCCGGTACTCTCCGGGGTCAGACAAGGCTGTCCTCTTTCACTTCTCCTTTTTGTTTGTGTTATAGAACTCTTTGCAGAGTCTATCTGGCAGAATGGGGAGATCAGAGGGATCACCGCACCAGGCCCAGGACACTTCGAGGTCAAGTGCTCGCTCTACATGGACGACGTGACCATCTTCTGAGCTGACCAGCATTCGGTGACTACACTCGTCCAGACCTGCGAAGAATTCAGCCGAGCTTCAGGGGCCAAGGTCAACTGCGGGAAGTCGGAAGCCATGCTCTTTGGAGGATGTACCCAGACTTCCTCTGCCCCCTTCTCCATCCAGCCAGACTTCATCAAGATCCTGGGAGTCTGGTTCGGGAAGGAAGGAGCAGCCCTAAAGTCTTGGCAAGACCGCTTGGCTATCGTCAATCAGAAGACCGGACTGTGGAGCCTTAGACGGCTTACCATCGAGGGAAAGACTCTTGTACTGCGTAATAAGATCCTGCCTGTGCTTCAATACACAGCACAGGCCTGGCCGCCACATGTAACCGTGTGCCAGGCCATTACCAGGGCTGTCTTTTGCTTTGTCTGGGGCTCCAAAATGGACAGAGTAAAGTGGACAGTTATGTACAAGGAGCCCCACAAGGGTGGAAGTCCCAGACATCCCCACTCTGCTGCGGGCATCTTTTGTGTGTGACAGCATCCGCAGGACTCCTAAAAAGACGGCTGTTGGCTCGGCGGGCAGGTCCATGTCTCGTTTCTTTCTCCTGCCTCTTTGGAGTAGGCTGGGACGGGACAAGTGGGACAGCTCCTACCCTTACAACTGAGTCGTTCCCTGGTACTACCAGGACCTTCTAAAGTTTGTGAGGGAACACCAGCTGGAGGGACTCAAGCCCGTCTTGTGGAAGCCAAAGACTATCCACAAGCTCATCCAAGCAAAGGACATAGCGGAGTCTATTCCAGGGATCCCTGATGCCACAGCCGAGACTGTTTAGAAGAATGTGGCAGTCACTTATTCCCAAGCACTGTAAACTTTCAGATTGGTTGCGCTGTGAATATTCGGAGAACGTGATTGGTTTATGTGCAGGGCAATGAACATACAGACAAGCAGTAGAAGACTGACTAAGGGCTGAGCATTTCATTGAATTCAGTCTTCTACTGCTTGTCTGTATGTTCATTACCAGGGGCGTAGTTAAAGGTTCATGGGCCCAGGTGCAAAATTTCAGTTTGGGCCCCCCTACGCATCTTCTCTCTAACTTTCAGCTGCATTACTGGGTCTCTAAAGTAACCCCTCAAAACAAAAATATATACATCAGAGACGAATAAAACAACTTTTATAACACGGCAGGCTTAAAGCGGCGCAGTTCTATGTATGATAGTATTCCTACATAATGAAGTCACCAAATAAAGGTCATATACCAGCTCTACACAGTGAAAAATTAATACACTACAGTTGTATCCCGATTTCTCTTTTCTACTCTATCCAGGCCAGACCGGCATGACTTCTTCCAGCCACAACTTGTCTCTTCACACAAACTACAAATTATGCTGCTAGCCCCAATAGCCCTCTTAGTGCCCCCTCCACCTTAAAGAGGCTCTGTCACCAGATTTTGCAGCCCCTATCTGCTATTGCAGCAGATCGGCGCTGCAATGTAGATTACAGTAACGTTTTTATTTTTAAAAAACGAGCATTTTTGGCCAAGTTATGACCATTTTTGTAGTTATGCAAATGAGGCTTGCAAAAGTCCAAGTGGGCGTGTATTATGTGCGTACATCGGGGCGTTTTTACTACTTTTACTAGCTGGGCGCTCTGACGAGAAGTATCATCCACTCAAGCCTCATTTGCATTACAAAAATGGTCATAACTTGGCCAAAAATGCTCGTTTTTAAAAAATAAAAACGTTACTCTTATCTACATTGCAGCGCCGATCTGCCGCAATAGCAGATAGGGGCTGCAAAATCTGGTGACAGAGCCTCTTTAATAGTGGCCCCATTTGTGCCCCAAACTGTACTAGTGCCCTACAAAGTAATAGTGTCCCACCACAAAATCATAATGCCTTTTTTGTGCCCCACAGTAATACCCTCCTTTGTGCCTTATGCAGTCATAATACCAACTTTTTTGCCCCCACAAAGGGATTGCTACACCCTATGTCCTCCTACACAGGATAAATTCCACCTGGGCAGTTGATAATTTTATTAATTGCAACATATTTAAAATGGTTTTCCCAGAATCATAAATTATTACCTATCCACAGTATATTTGATCATTCTCTTATTGCTGGAGGCGATCGAGAGACCAGGGGTCCCAAACCCTCAGATCCTTCTCACTGCACCCCTGCAGTAAAGAGGAGCTTGAATGGAGCGGCTGTTGAGCATACGCCCGCCGCACCATTCACGGTCTATGACAATGACGGAAACAGCCGAGCGCTGTACTCTGTCCTGCTTACAGTGAGGAGGAATGGGGGGTTTGGAACCCCAGTTCTCATGATTGGTGGGGGTCCCAGCGAAAACAAAATGATCACTTATCCTAAGGATAGGTGGTAATTTATGATTCTGGCAAAAAAAACAACTTTATAAACCTGTAGGAGCAGCCTCTTTATTATCTATAGCTTCCTAATGGACACTGGCATAGCAGAGCTGTGTGCTTCACATTACAGCACAGCTCCAGACCTCCAGTAATGTGCAATCATGACCCACAGTAACCTTTAGGGTATGTTCACATGGCGGGGGTCCGTAACGGCTGAAATTACGGGGATGTTTCAGCCTGAAAACATCCCCGTAATTTCAGCCGTACCGGCATGTGCAGGCGCTTGAACGCCGCGTCAATTACGGCCGTAATTAGCGCTGCTATTCATTGGAGTCAATGAATAGCGGCTCCAATTACGGCCAAAGAAGTGACAGGTCACTTCTTCTACGCGGGCGTCTATTTACGCGCCGTCATTTGACAGCGGCGCGTAAATATACGCCTCGTGTGAACAGACAAACGTCTGCCCATTGCTTTCAATGGGCAGATGTTTGTCAGCGCTATTGAGGCGCTATTTTCGGGCGTAATTCGGGGCAAAAACGCCCGATTTACGTCCGTAAATAGGCCGTGTGAACATACCCTTAGCCCCCTTATCAGTGTCTTCCCGATAACTGGAGGCAGGAGCTGTCCTGTAATGAATTATGACCCTCAGTAACCTCTTATCAGTGTCCTGTCTGCGCTGCTCTCATTGCTGAATCCTCCCGTTCTGTCCTCTATTTGCAGGATAGAAAGAACAGAGAGAGACAGCAAAGCACAGACACAGTATAGGGAAAAACACTAAAGAAAGACAATGTAACTGATGCCTGTCCAGAACTCACATGGATGTGGGGGAAATGAGCTGCGATGAGATAGGAGCTTCTCCTTACACAGTGTGCGGCAGTGTGTGTATCTAGACTCCTCCTCCCCTGTCTCCTCCAATCTAGTGCCTCAGAGCACAAGAAGGGAGGGGGGAGTACACGCGCTGCTGCACCTGCGCTGTGTAAAAATAAATTTTATCTAAGCGGTCACTCTAAGTGTGGCGAGGCCCGGTCGCAACTGCGACCGCTTTAGCTACGCCACTGTTCATTACCCTGCACATAAACCAATCACGTTCTCCGAATATTCGCAGCGCAACCAATCTGAAAGTTTACAGTGCTTGGGAATAAGTGACTGGGGCAGAAGAGGATGGAGGCGCAGCCTTATATAGTGGATCGAGCGGGTTCCCCAGCAGCATTTAAAAAAAACAGGATCCTGACCTGTCCACAGAGTTTAAGGCAGCACAGAGTATTTCAGGAGCCGCGTTCTGCTCCCGTAGGTAAACGGGGTAGCAGCACTGCGAAGACCGCACAGAGAATTCACAGGCGGTCAGGATAGAACATAGCAGCTAGATGAGGGGAACACACCCAGCTGCTAAGTGAAACACAGCAGGGCGCGCTTCCAACACAACCGTGCTGTTAGCTATACAGCTGACGGCTGTCAGCCGTGCAGTAGGATCTTGTGCGGGGTGGTGACTTGCCAATCATGTGAAGGTGTTATTGAGGACAGGAGTGGAGGAGAGGTAACAGACTGAGAGCTACGTAATGGTAAGAGCAGAGTTCACAGCAGCACAGAATATTTCAGGAGAGGAGCGTGCAGATCTTGTGCGGGCTGGTGACTTGCCAATCATGTGAAGGTGTTATTGAGGACAGGAGTGGCGGAGAGGTAACAGACTGAGAGCTACGTAATGGTAAGAGCAGAGTTCACAGCAGCACAGAATATTTCAGGAGAGGAGCGTGCAGATGTTGAGGAGTGTATGACGCGGACTGGTCACTGATTGGTCAGCGTCATACACATAAACACGCCCAGTTAAAAACACAATACACGCCCAGTTGGACATAACGAAAAAAAAAACACCCAGTTGTCCATTTCAAAGCTCATTTGCATAAATATAAAATAGCTCATAACTTGGCCAAAAATGAACGTTTTTTTTTAAAAAAAACGTTGCCGTTATCTACATTGCAGCGCCGATCACATGCAATAGGAGATAGGGGTTTGAGAATCTGGTGACAGAGCCTCTTTAAGGACTCTTTGTGGATTTCCAGGACTCGCCTGGTTATGAACTGGGAGAGGATGTCCGTCCAGGACTGCTGCAGGCTGGTCCGCAGCCTGCTCAAAGACTATTCCATCATGGACAGTTTGGACGTCGATGAAGAAAAGGATTAAAATCCCCCCTCCTCAGTGTGTCTGTCTTTCAATAAAGCTTCGGACCTGTGATTCCCCCTCCCTCCCCTCATCCCCTGTCGCTTGCCTGTTGTATTGTTGATTGATATGTGATGCTTTATCAGAATGTTGATGTAGTGCAGAGTGTAATGTATAGTGTAGGATTTGTGCCTTTGTGTATGTTGTGCTTCTGTATTACTTAGAATATGTGTGATATTTATTGTGCTGCGATCCAGTTGCACTGGTCGCAGTATACTTTATGCTTGTGTTTTGACGAGTGATTGCTAATAACGCTATTATCAATAAAAAAACATTTTAAAAAAAAAGACACATAGGCATAGAAGCTGTAGACACACAACGGTAGGATGTTTTCAATCAATACCTTTTTTTTTTTTAAATGCATGTTGGTGCCAACCCTTTCACTACCGAAGACTTATGTATTGTGACAGGGATCAGCAACCTTCATCACTCCAGCTGTTGTGAAACTATAATTCCCAGCATGCACTGACAACCCTGGTTGGGATAATAAAGAATTTGGCTGTAATGGCATGCTGGGAGTTGTAGTATTACAACAGTTGGAGTGCCGAAGGTTGCTGACCCCTGCATTATGTCATGACTTTAAACAATTGCTGAGACTAGAATATAAGGGCTAGAACGGAGATCTTGGTGTCATACTAAAGCAAAGGACCATGAGCTCATGAACACACACAGGACTCCGCTCTCGCAGCGTAGCCTGAATCTTGCAGGCACGGACTGCTGAACCCCCCACTCCTTTCAAAAAAGCGCTGCTTTGGTTATCTATACATACATTTTAGATTGCGGCTGGATGATCCATTTTGGTTTGCAGTAACATTACCTCCAGATCAGGGTAACTCAGGACTATGAGCGAGGCACATGCACTTGTATCGTCTTCTTTTACGTAGGACAGGTCCACCCCTCCAACCCGCTGCAGGCCATGGAAATGAGGGATATTCTGCCATGTTTCAGTATTGCTGGTGATCACTTGGTCTTTTAAAATGCTCCGCTCCCTGAAATAATAGAGATTAAGATAAAATGACCTACCAGTGGCTGGAACCCCACCGATCAGACTTACATATATACATCAACGTTTATGGTGGAAAACCTCTTTAAGATGTTATATGGTCTTACATTACAATTTCTTGTCTATGATGTCACAGCTGCATGACTGTCAATGGCCAACAGTAACAAGATCTAATATAAAGACAATAAACATTGAAAAAATATGCCGTTTGGAACACTTGCTCATATTTTTAAAAAGTGTCCGGGACTTCAGAGTTGCTCTCCAGGTGATTTGAAGGATTCAAAAAGTGGTGGGGAATAACCTGGTGTTTAAACCCCTGTAACTTATTTATTACCAGAGAATGCTTTCATTCTGGTCTACTCTTGGATCGCCTGAGAATCTCTTGTTGCTCCAATTTACTGCAATGGGAGTGTATAAATATATATGGAGAGCTCCCCCTAGTGGTGGCTGGAGGCAGACCGAATTTAAAGAGGCTCTGTCACCAGATTTTGCAACCCCTATCTGCTATTGCAGCAGATCGGCGCTGCAATGTAGATTACAGTAACGTTTTTATTTTATTTTTAAACAAGCATTTTTGGCCAAGATATGACCATTTTTGTATTTATGCAAATGAGGCTTGCAAAAGTACAACTGGGCGTGTTGAAAAGTAAAAGTCCAACTGGGCGTGTATTATGTGCGTACATCGGGGCGTTTTTACTTCTTTTACTAGCTGGGCGTTCTGACGAGAAGTATCATCGACTTCTCTTCAGAACGCCCAGCTTCTGGCAGATCACGCTGTGACGTCACTCACAGGTCCTGCATCGTGTCGGACGAGCGAGGACACATCGGCACCAGAGGCTACAGTTGATTCTGCAGCAGCATCAGCGTTTGCAGGTAAGTAGCTACATCGACTTACCTGCTAACGCCGAGGCTGCTGCAGAATCAACTGTAGCCTCTGGTGCCGATGTGTCCTCGCTCGTCCGACACGATGCAGGACCTGTGAGTGACGTCACAGCGTGATCTGCCAGAAGCTGGGCGTTGTGTAGAGAAGTGGATGATACTTCTCATCAGAACGCCCAGCTAGTAAAAGTAGTAAACACGCCCGATGTACGCACACAATACACGCCCAGTTGTACTTTTACTTTTCAACACGCCCAGTTGTACTTTTGCAAGCCTCATTTGCATAAATACAAAAATGGTCATAACTTGGCCAAAAATGCTTGTTTTTAAAAATAAAAACGTTACTGTAATCTACATTGCAGCGCCGATCTGCTGCAATAGCAGATAGGGGCTGCAAAATCTGGTGACAGAGCCTCTTTAATAGTGGCTCTGTCACTAGATTATAAGTGCCCTATCTCCTACATAATCTGATTGGCGCTGTAATGTAAAGAACACTGGTTTTTATTTTGAAAAATAATCAATTTTGAGCAAGTTATTCACAATTTTAGATTTATGCTAATTCGTTTTTTAATAGACAACTGGGCATTGTAAAGATAAGTGTATGACGCTGACCAATCAGCGTCATACACTTCTCTTTACAACGCCCAGTTGGTAAAAAAAAAAAGTAAAAACACACCAGTTGTATAATAAGAAACAAATTAGCATAAATCTAAAATTCTGCATAACTTGCTCAAAATTCAACGTTTTTCAAAATAAAAACCACTGTTGTCTACATTACAGCACCGATAACATTATGTAGAAGATAGGGCATTTATAATGTGGTGACAGAGCTTCTTTAAATGAATTCTATGACTACATGAAGAGGGCGCTCATAGCATTATTATGGGGGCTTTCTGCTCAGGGGCTGGACAAGCTCTCTTGGTCCTGTTAATAAAGCACAGTAGCTGTGGGATGGACAATTGCTCATTTAATTGCGCACTGACATCCCTTCTCCAGCGTTCTTATTTATACGACATACTTCCCATCTCTTTCCACCGTCTCTAAATTGTTGTACAAATACTCTTTTTTTTTTTTTAACCCCTTGCCCAAGGTGGCTGTCCACTCCGTCTACCCTTGTCCCTGCCCGGTTTTGCTGGCTTTATTGTTTATGATGGGCACCCTTCTGGAAGCACTCGGTTTATGGTGAGGCACTCTGACAGTGTTGGGGCACTTCAGGTGTCTTGTGTAGGCGTGGCTTGTACTCATGGGCGGAGCTTATATAGGGAAAAAAAATCTGCATCTCAAATCTCCCCTTGAAGGGAAACGGTGCGCCAGGAGCTGGAGAAACAAATATGTTGTCATCAGATCCCTCCTCAAAGTAGTGAAACTACAAATTCCAGAATACTGTGAGACATGATGGAGGTCCTTCCTGGTCCTCAACAGCAGGTTAGAAAGGCTGCCCACAGAAAAGCCTGCAATAAAACATGTACCAGAAGCCGCAACACTTGCCTCTCTTGTGACAATAACATCGTCTCATGCGTCGTTTGGGTTGTGACTTGGTTCTCGGCTTCTTCCGCAGTCTCCATGGTAATAATTATAAGGGTATGTGCACTCGACCTATTTTCAGACGTTATACAGGCGTTTTACGCCTCGAATTACGCCTGAAAAGACGGCTACAAAACGTCTGCAAACATCTGCCCATTGCCTGCAATGGGTTTTACGATGTTCTGTGCAGAGGAGGTGTAATTTTACGCGTCGCTGTCAAAAGACAGCGCGTAAAATTACGCCCGCGCCGAAGAAGTGCAGGACACTTCTTGGGACGTTTTTGGACTCCAATTACGTCTGTAAAAGATGCAGCGAAAGACGCGAGTACATGCAAAAATGTCTGAAATTCAGCAGCTGTTTTCGCCTGAAAACAGCTCCGTACTTTCAGACGTATTTTGCGTTGTCGTGTGAACATACCCTAAGGGTATGTTCACACGCTTAGCAAAAAACGTCTGAAAATACGGAGCTGTTTTCCCATTGAAATCAATGGGCAGATGTTTGGAGGGGTTCTGCTTCCGATTTTTCGGCCGTTTTTCAGGCGTTTACGGTCCGAAAAACTTCCAAAAATAGGCCATGAGAACATACGCTTAGGGTATGTTCACACGGTAACGCCAAATACATCTGAAATTACGGAGATGTTTTCAGGCGAAAACATTTCCTGAATTTCAGACGTTTTGACAAGTGCACGCGTTTTTCGCGGCGTCAATTACGGACGTAATTGGAGCTGTTTTTCAATGGAGTCAATAAAAAACAGCTCCAATTACGTCCCAAGAAGTGTCATGCACTTCTTTGAGGCGGGCGTCTTTTGACAGCGATGCATAAAAATACAGCTCGTCTGCACAGAACACCGTAAGACCCATTGAATTCAATGGGCAGATGTTTGCGGACGGTTTGGAGACGTTTTTTTGGGCGCAATTCGAGGCGTAAATCGCTTGAATTACATCCGTAAATAGGGCCTGTTCACACGGAGTATTTTGACAAGCTTTTTGGAGTGGAATCCGCTCCGCAAAACTCCTCAAAAATCGGCCGAAAATGCCTCCAATTGATTTCAATGGGAGGCGGGGGCGGTTTTCTCCCGTGAGCGGTAAAACCGCCTCGCGGGAGAAAGAAGGGACATGCCCTATCTTTGCGCGTTTACGCCTCTGACCTCCCATTAACATCAATGAGAGGCAGAGAGAGCGTTTTTTGTCCGTAGCGCTCAATGGCCGCGGGCGAAAAACGCAGCAAACGACGTGCAGGAAGGACAAAATCTGCCTCAAAACCCCAAACGGAATTTTGAGGCAGAATTTTCCTCCTGCAAAAAAACTCCGTGTGAACACAGCCTTACCGGTTCACACTTCCTGCATTGTTAAAACATCAGCGCCTCACACACCAGTTGCCGCTGAATACTTGATCAGAGTGGAAATCGCTCTCTCTGCTGGTTATTCCGTGTTACTGCAGGCAAAAATGGAACATGTGACGTCACTTTGTCTCGTCAGTCAGTGCCATTTACCCTCCGCTGCTGTAGTCAGGCAGGTTCCTTGAAGTAATGAGAAGCTTCTTCTTTTCTGTCTTCCAGCACCGTGCTCACAGAGAATTGTATTACTTCACGAAACGGAGACCTAGAATTGAAAGCCACATTTTTAGAAACATTTGTGAACGTTTTCTGCGAATCCAATAGAGGGCGCCTCACACCAGCTAGCTTGACGAGAAGTTTCACATAAAGTTATAGAAAAAAAAAAAAGGCTAAAAGATAGATGGCGCTATACCAAACTCCAGCTCATTGTTGATTCTCTATACGAATGATGCACGACATAAGATTATTGTGTGGACTGTGGAATACTGAAAATCACATCGCTCAACCTAAAAACCAGCAGTTAGAAAAACAAAAACTTCCTATAGTGTTTCTAAAATGCTGCACATAACAGAAATATATGTCAATGTTCACTATGAATCCTATAGAGGGCGCACATCCTCACTTTCTTGTTTTAATATAGTGACATAAATTTTAAAACCAATAGATGGCGCTGCGTTACCATGAGTTGGAGTTGTGCACAGTGCCATCTATTGGCTTTTATATTTTCTGTCACTATATTTAGACTAGAAAGTGGCGTTTTGTGCGCCCTCTATTGGATTTTAAATTAGTGCACTTAATTACGCCGTGCTAGGGCAATTATTTTGTACATACTAACTACTGCTTTTCCAGGGTGAACTATGCAACTTTTATTATTTCACACAATCATCTTAAGTGGCCTAGTGTTCAATTAAACATTAGCTGGGGAGTTGTACAGCGCCATGTATTGTATTTTTTTTTTTTTACTTTTTTATGGCCTTATATAAAAGTTCTCGTGAAGTTATAAAAGCAGAGCGCCCTCTATTGCTTTTACAACAGTACTGCTTCAACAAAACGCTACAGTGGTAAACAGCGCCGTCTATCGGTTTTAGCCTTTTATTTTCTATCACTGTATTCAAGGTGAAGTTATATAAAATTCGCCCTCTGTTGGAGTTACAGAAAGCATTGCCTGTATGTTATTGCCGTTATGTCTGTGTGTTGTGCTCAATTACTTTCCAACTGCTCGTTTTCCAGACAATGATCTTACTTCACTGTTTGAATGTCAGTCAGAGAACAAATTAATGTTATTGGATTCTGTCTGAAACACTAAGAAAAAGGATAATTTAGCCTAGAAAACCAGCTATTGCGTCGTACGGGACATTAACCAGGCAGTAAATGTTTTTGATGAATCTAGTAGAGGGCGCAATTTTACATAACATAAGATTGCTATATGAACATAATACACATAAAACCGATAGATGGCGCCACACCAGCTTATGGTTGAACCGCTAACATATATAAACAAACACCGAACGACTTGCAGGGGAAGTAAGATGGTGTGAAATTGTAAACATAACATAGGTCAACTTGGAAAACCAGCACTTCTAAACCCACTTATAATGTTCAGCACTAAACTATATGTCAACATTTACTATAAAACCCAATAGAGGACGCGCTGTACATAACTTCACCATAAATAGTGACAGAAAATGTAAAACCTATAGATGGCGCTATGCACCACTTCAGTGTTTGTATAAGAGTTTGAATTAATGATTATCATCATTCTGATTGGAGAGGTGCACAGCGCCATCTATTGGGTTTCTGCCACTAGATTTAACTATAAAAAGGTCACGTGATACTGCGCGCTCTATTGGATTTCTAATTGCTTTGTGATGCACTGAAATACAACGCGCTAGAGGAGCTTTTTGTGAGATTTTCCATTGTGAAGTGTTTCAGACAATTACCTCACGTCACGTAGATTTCAACCAACCATGAGCTGAAGAGGCGTACAGCGCCATCTATTGTTTTTTTTACTATATGCAATAGCCCTAAAGTCCTGTTGAAGTTATAAAAGCAGGGCACCCTCTATTGCTTTTACTTACCTGGCAGGGGAGATTGGGACTTTCTTGCCAGGTTCTTGCTCCTCGGTCTTTGGCTTAGACCATGTGTAGTAGGGTCCTAATCTGAGGTTAGTAATCATCCCTGCCGGTGGATTGGTTGCCATCGGTAGAGGGATGACAGAACACCAAGGAGAGGGGCAGAGAACCACATGGTTGATGCTATCGGTTGGTCGGGTAGCTGGTTTCAGTTTGACTTTCCGTTGCAGGAAACCTCAGACGGAACCCCGGAACGGAAAGCCAACGCTGATGTGAACAGGCCCTTACATGTCACTATTTTTTGTAAATCCCATAGAGGGCGCAATTTTTCTAGGACACTACTATAGTTTTAAATAGGGTGACAAAATGTAAAACCCAATAGGTGGCGCTGTTCGCCACTCTATCTCATGGTATGCGACCACTACTGCTGTAGAAGCAAAACTATTGCCTGGAACGCTAAAAATCACACAGTTCACCCTGAAAAGTTAGATAGAAAAATACTTTTACTCCAGTACAACACTTTTATTGTTTTTTTAAAGTGAAACACATAACAGAGAAGTTAGGCTCTGTTCACACTTGCGTTCGTTTTCAGTTTATATCAGAATCCGCAACGCATTGCCAGATACCATCAGTTTCTGTAGTGGTGATACTATTCTTCCTATTAAAGGGTAACTAAACTTTCAAAAAACGTCTGGACACGTCATAGTGAGATGTCAGAAGTTTTGATTGGTGGGGGTCCGAGCACTGAGACCCCAACCGATCGCTAAAATGAAGCTGCAGAAGCGCTCGGGTGAGCCACTTCGTTTCTGATAGTCTTTTCTCGGAGAGCCGAGCAGTTGGTGTACGGGCTCATATACTTTCTATGACAGAAGTTTTTTGAAAGTTTAGTTAGCATTGAAATCTGACAGGACTGCCGTCGGAGGCTCCAGACCTCTGTGAATA
This sequence comes from Rhinoderma darwinii, assembly GCF_050947455.1. Classification (NCBI taxonomy): domain Eukaryota; kingdom Metazoa; phylum Chordata; class Amphibia; order Anura; family Rhinodermatidae; genus Rhinoderma; species Rhinoderma darwinii. The sequence continues at coordinate 228,067,397 of NC_134691.1, forward strand.
TAGCCTTATAAATCCAATAGAGGGTGCAATTTTAAATAATGTTACGGTATAGCTTCAAAAAGAGTGACAGAAAATCTAAAACCAATAGATGGCGCTGTTGATTAACTCATGGCTGAACTAAGGCTCTGATCACAATGAAAACCAAGCATACTCAACACCATGCTGATTTTATTTTCCTGCAGTCACGGAATGGTATCCGAAACCCCATTCAAATGCATGCTACTGTATTTTTTTTGCAGGTTTTTAATCCAAAACAAATGCGCTGTGTGAACGTGTCCTAATACTAGTTATAAAAGGTCCTCAATACAGAACTGTTAATGGAGCTATTCCAATCCATATTCCTATACACAGTCTGCATTTATTAAGCAGTTTTCTCAATAGGTGGTCTGATATCCCCATAGTAGTCAATGAAGCTTATAATTACAGATCTGTTCGCTGCTGTATTCTCTCGTCCCCGCACTGATGGCATATACGGGCACTGCTTCACATTCACACGGTTTGGCACTATTAGCAGTATATGGCAGCAGAGTAAGCCCGCGGAGTGGAAGGGGCAGGTGTGTGCATGCAGGGGCGGTAGGCGTGGCGAGAAAGGCTATCTTAGCCATGTCACTTGTCATGAACAGGAGGTCCAGCAGGATACAGCGTGGCCTAAAAGAGGAAATATAATTATCATGTTTCCATTGTAAGGCACCTAAACAGTGGGCACTGCATGAACTTTCACATTGGCACAGCATGGCACCACATCCACAATAGAAACTAGCTTCTAGAATAGAATAGAATAGTTTTTTTTAACCAGGGATCCACAGAAGACCGTAAGAGCTGCCAATTTATCAGTAGAAGATGCCTGGCATGGAAGGGGTGCGGGGGCAATGCAGTTAACTAATCTTGGCCAGAATAAAGATTATAGTTCAGAATGGAATTAGGGGTTCCCTAGGATTGGCCATTTTTTTTTTCAGGTACTCCGCTATGACAGAGGTAGGCGACCTTAGCAAGGTTGAGATCTACTGCTGTTACTTGGGAGGGTCTTGAGATCTACTTGGTACCGAGTAGTGACTGGACCATATGGGGAAAGATGTGCAAGTTATCAGGGGCGTTTCTAGGGTCTTAGAAGACACGGTCACTGGACGGATATTACTTTTTTCAAATATATTCAGAGCTACAGAACATACAGGAGAGTCCAGCACTGATCAGACGCAGACACAGCTAAAATACACAATTACATCCAGTGGCCTCACAGGTGACGTCTTCTCTGATGTTGACACTCTCTTTCCTCATGTTCTACATCAGGCCCCGACTGCCATGACGCTTCTTCAAGCCACGACTTATCTCTGCATCTTAGGGTCTTCACCTTCTCATCACAAACTCCCCATCCTGGTGCCCTAACGGTGTCATCCTGTTGCTACCAATAATACTGTGCATGCTGTACTTCCCAGTGCACCCAAATACTGTACAGCAAAGATAATAGTGACATACAGATAGTCTAGCTGAAAATACTAGTACCACACAGATAGTGCCCCCTACAGTAATTATTGCCGCACAGTGCCTCCAAAAATAATTGTACCAAGCTGATTACCTGACAGTCATAATGTCCACGACCTGTCACAAAAAAAATAATCTTGGCAAGTAGATAGTGCCCCTCACAGTAATAGTGTTCAAGCGGGGCTTCCAAAAACAATTGTGTGAAGCAGAGTGCGCCTATTAGTAATATAGCTCCTCCACAGTGCCCCTATTAGTAATAGTGCCCCTCACAGTACCCACATTAGTAACCCCAAGTGCCCCATTAGTAAAAGTGTTCCCCCAAAGACAGTCCTATGTAACACCACAGATAAAACAGTGATAACTCTCTGATTAGATAATGTGGTAGATGTTGCCTGCAGTCCTATGTAACACCACAGATAAAACAGTGATAACTCTCTGATTAGATAATGTGGTAGATGTTGCCTGCAGTCCTATGTAACACCACAGATAACACAGTGATAACTATCTGAGTACAGATAGTAGTGTTACCTGCAGTCCTATGTAACATCACAGATATCACAGTGATAACTCTCAGAGTACAGATAATGTAGTACATGTAAGAGACAAACACATGCAGAGACACAGAGAGACACACACACTGTAACATATACACATACAAACACAGAGACACACACTGTATACACACTACACACACACAGACACTCACCATGTCTCCTTGCTGACAGGATAACAGTTCAGGACAGGCTGTGGGCGGAGCTTCCTCCTCTGCTTCTCAGCTGTTATTGTGTAACAGCAGAGCACACAGTAGAGGCAGAGCTCAGCTGCGGAGGGCGCAGCACGGGAGTGGACCAGTCCCCTGACCTGAGTCATCTGACAGGAGGTCAGGTGACAAGTAAGGTGACTGGACTGGTCCACTTCCCGGCCGCCACAGACCCCAGTCAGAACGCCGCTGCGTGACTTCCTAAAGCTGCTGCAGGTGTCCAACATATCAGCAGCGAGCAGCTGCTCTGTGGCGCGCCCCTTCCCTATTACCTAGTTGCGCCCGGGGCACATGCCCCACCTGCCCCCCCCTAGCTACGCCCCTGGTGCTGCCCCAGTGTCCCCATTAGCAATAGTACCCCCCTCAGCTCCCTAAATTCGTAAGTCATCCCCACAGTGCCCTCATTAATAATAGCACTTCTCCCACAGTGTCCCCATTACGAAGAGCGCTTTAGCCACTGTACCATCATTAGTAACAGCGCCCCCCGGAGTGCCCCATTAGTAATAGCGCCCCCTAGAGTACCCCTTATCAGTAACCACACCTTCCACAGTGCCCCTATTAGTAACGGTGCCCCAACAGGGAACCACACCCCTTAAAAGACGTCCCATGGTCTCAGGCGTAGACTCTATTACTCAGAATGTAGTGGTCTACATCTACACAATTCCCAAGGCACCTTGTAAGTAGTTTGCCATCATTCACAAGGGATGCTTTGGACATTTTGAGGAGGCTGGAGGGAAAAGAGGTGGAACCGTCAGCATTATTTAATAGTATGGATGTTGAGGTGCTTCACTGGTGGGGCATGGCAGCAGTTGATTTGTTCCTCAAATCAATAAGGTTGACTCTATTATACCCACAATGTCCTAAGGCCATGTTCACACATTGAGAATTTGATGAGAATCCAATGCAAGTAATAGTTTTTTTTTAACATGTTTCACATTGAAAAGCCGAGGATTAATTACAATGAATTACAATGAGGCTAATCTGGGTGTGGAACCAATGTGCCGCGGACTTTCTGAAAATTCATCGTAGGCAAATTTGACATATGTGAACATACCCCCTTAGTCTTCCAGTTCTGGAATACACATCAACTAGAACAGGCATACTATCAGTTTAGGGGTTACAGCTATGGCCATTTCTTGTGCCCTGATATAGGCCAATCTGCTCCTGGGCTGGTGGGAAGTGACAATTGTGTTTCCTGCGACTACACAGAATATAGCAATATATAACATTTTTAGTATCTGGAATGAGTCTACACACAAGTTTTCGTCACTTGTAGAGTCCCTTAATGTGTAGAACTCCATTGGAGAATAGAGACAGAATATGGCCACTGATGAAGCATGAGTACTTTTGAGTAATTTGGAGTACTGAAATTTGAGTAACTGGGACAGGGGAACTTGGACCTCGCTTTTAGAACACCAACAAATCCTACTCATAACGATGAGTGTGTACCGGTGTAAAATCCGCTTTATAGGGGGTTGATAGAAACATCCTCTTTCAGACCGTAGCTGCTGTGGCAATCAGCTGATCACTGTGGGTCCAGCTCCGAGAAACCCGGCAAATATTTCTGTCCCAGGAAATCCCGAGCGGGGGACCCCTCTCTCTGACATCTTATAGGGCAGACACAGTGGTCTTGGTCTCATTCGAAAAAGGGCTATTGCCCATCCCCATCTACCCATGAGCGGTGTTATCACATTGCTTTTAATCAGCATTTACCGCTTGTTGAATTTATTTTTATGATTGAGTTTTGTTTAAGGAATAACTGGAATAGAGAGGACGGAGGGCAGAACTTTCAGAACAAAACCCAGGAAAAGTGATAACTCAACATTGTATACCACTCCTCAGGTAAAGCACTTACCTTGATGCAGCAGAGGTAATTTGCGTAATCATTCAGGCCGTTGTCCCTTAACCACTTCCCGACATTTGACGTATCCATACACCAACGTCGGGTGTTTAGTCCAATTTATGCAACCAATGTTTAAGGTCCTGTATCTAGCTAATGCTACCTACAACATTAATTAATAGTCGGCAACAACTTATATGTGTAAGCGCTGCTCCCTGAAAGAGAGCGGTACTTATATCCTGTCAGACACTGCTGGGTTGAATCCCTGACAGCGTCCACTGAGTCAGCAAATCGATATACACAGGCTGTTTAGCCACTATATCACACCGTGACGACGGTGAGAACAGACAGCAAGCACCCAACTAATAGGGCACTTTACATAGTGCATTGCCATTTTCAAATAGACGAGTTGCATCGCTGCTGATCCTAATTGCGAGGATCAGCGGTGTATGCCATTCACACTGCTGCTGCTGACGGTCTCCCACATACTACGGTCATCATAAGAATCAGGGCACTTTTAGTAGTGCTCATTCACATAGGTTACTGTATCGCTGTTTAGCAACAAAAAATTTAAATTCCAGCACGACAATTACAACGTTGCTGACCCTAATAGTGAGGATCATAGGTGTATGCCATCTGCAAAGGTGGAACACACAGGCTATCTAGCCAAAATACCTCAATGTGCTGCTGCCTACGATTTCCCACGAACTAATGGTGAAAACGGACAGCAAGCACTTAAGAATTAGGGCACTTTTTGTAATGCTTATTCACACAGGCTACCGCATCGCTGTTCAGCAACTACAATTTAAAAACTTAAATCCCAGCACGATACCGTATCGTGCTTTTGTCTATTTTATCTGGTATCTATACCCAAAAAAACTTTAAAGAGGCTCTGTCACCAGATTTTGCAACCCCTATCTCCTATTGCAGCAGATGGGCGCTGCAATGTAGATTACAGTAACGTTTTTATTTTTAAAAAACGAGCATTTTTGGCCAAGTTATGACCATTTTTGTAATTATGCAAATGAGGCTTGCAAAAGTCCAAGTGGGCGTGTTTAAAAGTAAAAGTCCAAGTGGGCGTGTATTATGTGCGTACATCGGGGCGTTTTTAATACTTTTACTAGCTGGGCGTTCTGACGAGAAGTATCATCCACTTCTCTTCAGAACGCCCAGCTTCTGGCAGTGCAGACACAGCGTGTTCTCGAGAGATCACGCTGTGACGTCACTCACAGGTCCTGCATCGTGTCAGACGAGCGAGGACACATCGGCACCAGAGGCTACAGTTGATTCTGCAGCAGCATCAGCAGGTAAGTAGCTACATTGACTTACCTGCTAACGCCGAGGCTGCTGCAGAATCAACTGAAGCCTCTAGTGCCGATGTGTCAGACACGATGCAGGACCTATGAGTGACGTCACAGATCTGCACTGCCAGAAGCTGGGCGTTCTGAAGAGAAGTGGATGATACTTCTCATCAGAGCGCCCAGCTAGTAAAAGTAGTAAAAACACCCCGATGTACGCACATAATACACGCCCACTTGGACTTTTACTTTTAAACACACCCACTTGGACTTTTGCAAGCCTCATTTGCATAATTACAAAAATGGTCATAACTTGGCCAAAAATGCTCGTTTTTTAAAAATAAAAACGTTACTGTAATCTACATTGCAGCGCCGATCTGCTGCAATAGCAGATAGGGGCTGCAAAATCTGGTGACAGAGCCTCTTTAAGACACTGAAATAGTGTTTATTGATTAACAATTAATGCTGATACACTCAGTACATATAAGAGAACCTCAACAAACTGACACAATGTCTATTAACTAACAGTGAATGCTGATACACTCAGTACACTTAAGAGAACCTCAAGAAATTGATACAATGTTTATTAACTAACAATATTTCTTGATACACTCGGTGCACATAAGGCCTCATTCACACGGCAGGTTTTCCCGGCCGGGTGCCGGCCGTTCATAAATCGGCCGGCACCCAGCTGCATTAGGAATAATAGACCCCTAATGGGGCTATTCACACGACCGATTTTTTGACGGCCGGGAAAACCGGCCGTCACAAAATAGGACATGCTCTATCTTCGCCCGGGTACCCAGCCGCCCGGCTCCCATAGAAGTCTATGGGGCCGGGTATTACACGGCCATCACCGGAATGTGTTCCGAGTGATGGCCGGGTTTCCCGGCGCTTGCGCTCTATCTCCTCCTCCTCACAGCGCAGAGTGCATGTGAGGAGGAGGAGTTGATGCCATTCTGACGAATGGCATCGCTGTACACTGTGTTGCAGGGCCGGGGTGTACAGCGCTGGCTCCCTTCCCCTGCTTGTTAAAAGCACCCTGGCTCGGCGACACCTTCGATGGCGCCACTAGTAGCAGCAGCTGCTGCGGCTGCTACTACTGTAGCGACTCCACTATAGCAGAGCGGGGAGGTATCTCCCCGCTCTGCTATGTGCTAGCCGCACTTTAGCTCCTTGAAGGAGCGGAATCCCCGTGTTTTCGGGGATTCCGCTCCTGGACAGAGCGCTTGATGTCTCTGTCCATATCTGGGCAGTGACATCAGGGGAAACTCCTGAAGCGGAATCCCCGAACACATGGGGATTCCCCTTCAGGAGCTGCCGCTGATGTCACTGTCCGGATCTGCCCGGCCCGGCACGGATGCAAAACTTTATGCAAACCGGCCGGGCAAAATGGCCGATTTTACCGGCCGACACTCGGGCTCGGGAACGACCCGGTCGTGTGAATCCCGCCTAAGAGAATCTTAAGAAACTGATACAGTGTCCACTAACTAACAGCAAATGCTGATTTATTCAGTGCACACAATATAGCACACTTGGAATAGAGACTATTATACCACTGTTATCAAGTAGAGAATAAAGCACAATTCAAAATAATAAATTTATTAATTTCAGTAAAATAAAAGGTTTGACTATGTTTGTTGTATGACAATAGCATTTGATAGTTAACTATATAGTAGGCAAATTTTGCTCTCATAGTGCAGGATAAGGGGTCATCTGCACTGTAATCAATTCTGACCTACATTGGATAATTGTAAAAAAAAAAAAAATTATAATTTTTAAACCAATATGTTAATAAAGTTTATTATTTTTACTATTCTCAATTTCACATAGGAACCACAACTCTTTCCCTTTCTCCCTACCTCCTTAATAAAAGAAGTATGGAGCGGGGGGGGGGGGGATGGTTGCTATGGCTGCCCGGGGGCCTAATGAAGACCCGCAGGTCCGCCATCTTTGTACACCTATTAAGCCTTGCCTCCGGCAGGGCTTAATAGATGCCTGTCAGAATCACGATATACTGCAATACATTAGTATTGCAGTATATCGTGCAAGCGATCTAAGGATCGCTGGTTGAAGTCCCCTAGGGGGACTAATAAAAAAAACTAAAAATGTGTAAAAAAAATATATAAAATATTAAAAGCTCAAAAAAGCCTCCTTTTCCCCCTAGAGCATAGTAAAAAAATAAAAAAATAAACATAATTGGTATCGCTGCGTCTGTAAAAGTCTGAACTATTACAATATATCATTATTTAACCGCACGGTGAACGTTGTAAAAAAAAAAAAAATTGTAAACGCCAGAATCTCTATTTTTTGGTCACCTAATCTTCCACAAAAAATGAAATAAAAAGTGATCAAACCATCGAATGTACACTAAAATGGTATTATTAAAAACTACAGCTTATGCCGCAAAAAATAAGCCCTCATACCGCTTAAATCGACGGAAAACGAAAAAAGTTATGGTTTTCGGAATTTGGCGTCACAAAATAAATTCTTTTTTACACTTAGGTTTTTACTTGTAAAAGTAGTAAAATATAGAAAAAACAATACATATTTGGTATCGCCGTAGTCGTATTGACCCAGAGAATAAAGTTAACATGTTGTTTTAATTGCACAGTGAATTCCGTAAAAACGGCGTGCAAAAAAACATGGAGGAATCGCTGTTTTTTTAATTTTCTACCCCACTAATATTTTTTTCCCCGTTTCCTAGTACATTATATGGCAAAATCAATGGTTCTATGAAAAACTGCAACTCGTCCCGCAAAAATCAAGCCCTCATAGTACTAGATCGACGGAAAAATAAAGACGTTATGGCTTTAGGAAGGTGGGGAGGAAAAAACTAAAATTTAAATCTGAAAGTTGTTTACGACGGGAAGGGGTTAAACTGCTAGCTACCTTCCATAACATACTGCGTTTAAACTGACTATTTAGCCCATGGGCATTAATAAAGGAAATTTTAAGAGGCATTAAGCCTAAGAGATAAAAAATACTCAACATACGATCTAAGCCCCCATCATATACATTCAAGGAGAAAAAGAACCCGACATCTTGCGCTTAACATATATGAATTATATAATAAAACCGGATATCCCTGTGAAGTTAGACAATTAAACTCACACATAACAGAAATAAAAAAAAAAATCAAATACGAATAGAAAATTAAAAAAAAAAAAAAAGAGAAAAACAGAAACAAGAACAAACAGCAGAAACAATAAAGAAGAAAAAAAGTCCTGGCGCACCATCGCACCGGGGAGTAAAAATAAATAAATAATAATACCCCCAAGAAAATTAAAAAAAAAGAAAAAGAAAAGGAAAAATTTTCAATGCACTCCTGTGCTTATACAATATTCAAGTCACCATCAGACATGACATCCATAAACCTATTCAGGTAATACCCCCCAGATCGGATAACTGAGGACCATTCCTCCGTGATCCACGCAGGTGAAGAGGGCAAAGAACGATAGGATCAGGTAGCAGGGCCCATTAAGGGGATATTCCACTTTTTTACCAAGAGAAAACCTTCCATTGAGGAAACCACCGACAGGCCACCGTTTTTATTGATCAGGAGCTTAACTGGGACCCCCCATCTATATTTAATACGGGATTCCCGCAAGGCTTGTGTGAGAACAGAAAACTACCTCCTGGCCTGTAACGTTGCTGCCGAGAAGTCCGGGAAGAACACATTAGTGAATGGGGCTGGAAAACTATCCAGCATTCTGGCTGCCATCATGAAACATTCCTTAAAGGACGGGTGTCGCAACTTTTTTTTTTTTATATCAATTTGCTTTTAGTGTTTTATTAAAATAAATTGTATTTGTGTGTTTGTGTTTTACTTTTTTTTTTTTCTAACTTTTATTTCACTGTGGGGACTGCCATTTTTTTTCATCTCTGTATGTGTCGATTAACGACACATACAGATGGAATACGGCACATACATCCCCATAGAGAATGCGAACGGGAGCCGTTTGCATTCACTCTGGTGTACGCCGTCTGTGGAAGTCCAAATGGAAGGTCTTCGGCTGAGCGACATCCGGCGCCATTTTCTTGTGGACCGGAAGCCGCGGCCGGACAGTAAGATGACTACTTCCGGTCGCGGCTTCCGGACATGTGTTCAGAAGTGAGCGGTGGGAGCGGACGGACCAGAGGGAGCGGTGGCAGTAGCAGGTAAGTTATGTTTGTGTATGTTCGTGTTTTAGTGTGTGATTACCACTGTATGTAAACCTACTCTAGAGCGAGTGTGTCTTCTCAAATTTTGCAGCATAAATCAATGTGGTTGCTTTACCACATGCCAATGCTGCAATTTTGGGAATTGCTCCCTCTAGTGACCAGCACAGGGAAATGTTATAAATTAGAATCTAATTTATAATATTTCCTAACTTGTGAAAAAATAAAAAAAATTATAACAATGTCTAATCATGTATATACTAACTGTTTAACGAAAAAAAATAAAAATTATTCTAGCGACACATTCCCTTTAATAAGAAAAAAATGTACTCTCACTAAGACGTCCCTAGGGCATTATCCAGAGCCATTTTGGATTTGGGTATACGGTGGGCTCTGTCAAGAATCAAATCCATCTCCGTCAAAGTAGGAATCAAAGCTTTAAACACTTGTACAAGGTAGTTCGGAATCTCAGATAGTGTTATGCTCTCCGAAATCCCCCTCACTTTAATATTATTACGCCTAGATCTATCCTCTGCGTCGGCAACTTTCGATTTAAGCCAGAGGACTTCTTCTTCCAATGCAGTATGAGCGTCCACTAACTCATTATGGGCCGCAGGGAACTCTGACATCTTTCTTTCAACATGATCAGTTCTCACCTCAAGTGCATCAATATTAGTTTGGAGGGTTGTTGCTAGAACAGAGATACGTTGTGAGATATTGTTCTGCAACATAATCAACATAGATTTAAGAGAGTCTTCCGTGATCAGGGCTGAGGAGGACGGGAATCCCTCCAGAGTATCAAGACCCACAATCTCAGTATCACACAACCCCCATCTCGCAGAATCTGTAACTTCAATAGGTACATGAGTTATCTGTGATGGGGGACTTCTATCCACAATACCTGTACCTGTCCCCGTCTACATCTTAGAAGTAGAATGTTTCCCCAGGGGTGAAAGGGCAGGGGGTGATATAGAAACACCAGCTTCCGTGGGCCCACAGTTTTCCTTCTCCGCTTCACCATGGTCCCTAATACAGTGACCACAATACTGCTTATACTGCAGAGCAAAGAACCAAAGAGCCAAATATATATAGCAGGGGGTCTATCAAGCTATCAGTCAGTCTGTCAGAGTTATTTTGCAGGAAGTTAACCCAAAGTTTGAAACAAGAACAAAAATTCTGGTCGGAGGCGAAGACTAAGCCAATGGGCCACCTACAGCAGGAGGGACCGCTAGAAGCTTTGGAGGACACAGCCAGACGTCAGAGGCAAGCGCAACCACCAACCTTGGTTACAGAAGTCCCAAAATCCAGAAATCCCGGTAATCTCGACAGACCCAGCAGATGTCCACAGATGTTCAGAAGTCCGAGGTCCAGAAATCACAGAGCAGAGGCAAACGTACGGGCAGGTAGAACCGACAGCCATCCGGGACCCTCAGGATCCTGCAGAGGCCAAGTGCCAGGAGCCGTGAACCAGAAGTCCTTCAAGGATCACACTGGAGCCAGAGCCGGGGGAACGGGCCGTCGGGAAGCACTGTTGCTACTGCAGCAGTCGGGGGCTAGAAGAGAATAGAGTGCCGAAGCTTTACCGGAAGCAAGTGTAGATGCGAGCGGAGACAATCAGGCAATCATCGCCGGAGGTCAGGAGCCATTAAGAGCCACTAAAGCACAGGTAAGCAGGAGCTCTCAGTTCATGCGACCGTTCAGGTCGGCCATAGTGTTGCGACACTGTTTCCCCCCCCATCCCAGTCTTATCCCCCGCTACTACCCGCCTGCCCTGTTCTTTCTGCCTGGCCATACCTATCCGCCTGTCCAGTCCTATCCACCCAGCCCATATGATACTCCATCTCACTCTCTTCTTCTTGAGCTTCTTTACCTACTTCTCATTTTCCTCTTCCTTCCCCTATCCCAACCCCTTCCACACCAGGAACACAAACCCCAAATATAGGCAATTGCCATAATTATGTAAATACATATTTTATATCTTCATATTTTTTGTATATATGTTTGATATTTTTTGACAGCAAAAATTCTGCAGAACAATTATTGTATGTTGAATTCAGGTTTTGATGAATTTATTTTTATTTTTTTCAATAAACATTTTCTTAAAAAAAACAAAAAACTGCCTTATTGACATTTAGGGTATGTGCACACACACTAATTACGTCCGTAATTGACGGACGTATTTCGGCCGCAAGTACCGGACCGAACACAGTGCAGGGAGCCGGGCTCCTAGCATCATACTTATGTACGACGCTAGGAGTCCCTGCCTCGCTGCAGGACAACTGTCCCGTACTGAAAACATGATTGCGGCCAAAATACGTCCGTCAATTACGGACGTAATTCCCTCGTGTGCACATACCCTTACAATGAATGTATTTAATTTATTTTCTCTTCTACAATGATCGTGGATGCTCAATGCTGCTTTGGTCTTTGTCCACTCATTCAACTTGAGACTCCAGGATCGGTGCAGAAGAGACAATAATAAAACAAGGCCAAAGCCAATCATCCAAACCAAGAACAATATTGGTCTGCTTGTCTTCTGCGCTGAGGCAGGTCTTCCAAGTCACTGAAGTAGGCGGAGAACCAGCAAGGGAACTTCAGCAACATGGAAGATCTGCCTTAGCGCAGCGGACAAGCAGAAGAAGCATGAGGATCTGTGTGATACCTCCATACGGCCACCTTTTTATATTTTGTTGATGCTGAAGTCAGGCCCCCCACATCGCACAAGTGTGTAGAAAGTTCAGACAGTTGTACGATTTGGGTGGGCCACCTCAACACATTATACAAAAAGGCAAAAGGGGGTCACAAGGAAGAATCACATTCAGAGGCGTAGCTAGGGGTTTAGCACAGGGGGGCAAAACATATCTGAGTGGGCCCCCCCTAATGCATGTTTACAACTGAAGAGGTGCATTCTAATTATATAGCAGCCATCATCCCTGTATATAGCCCCCATCATCCCTGTATATAGCCCCCATCATCCCTGTATATAACCCCTATCATCTCTGTATATACCAGCCTGGCTTGTTCATACAGGTAAGATGGGGTTTATACACAGGGATGATGGCTGGACTACCCATAATTCCTGTATATAAACAACCATCATCCCTGTATATACCAGCCAGGCTACCCCTGCCATATAGGTTTGTACGGTGTAAAACTCCTGCTCCCAGCATGACCCGAACAATAATAAGGATATGCTTCGAGTTTCAATTTAAAAAAGAAAAAATATATAATCAAACCACCCATGATCTTGCTGCAGATCATACAGTGACTACAGTACTGATTAAAGGCAGAATAAAAATTTACATTAAGTGACTCACCGGTGACATCTTTTCAGATTCTAGTTGTACTTTTCCTCTTTTCTTCTCCATCCGGTCCAGACCTCTATGATGAATTTTCCTGGTCACGGCCCATTTCTACAGTTTGCCACTCAGATGTCTTCAGCGTCTCACTTTTCAAACGTTTCTGCACCTATAAACAAAGAGAAGATTCTCATGGTGCCACACACTATTCACCTAATTATAATAGCACCATACACTGTGTCCCACACACACAGTGCCCCATATAAAGCCCCCCCCTGTAGATCGCGA